>NC_086098.1:98236510-98586010 GCF_963921235.1 Mobula hypostoma
AATATATGGATCTCCTGACGTTTTCAGTAAAAGTAAGGCCACCATAATGCCCCTACACCGGCCATACGACTGTGCCAGAGACCTCCTACCTGGCATTAGTCCTCCCCGGGGCCGGCTCTATTCCTTCTCTTGTCCTGAAACAGTGGCCATGGAGGAATACATTTAGGAGGCATTGACCGTGGGGTTTACCCATCCATCTAGCACGCCGGCAGGAGTGGGCTTCTTTTTTGTGAGCAAGAAAGATGGCAAGCTCCCTCCCTGTGTCGATTATCGGCCCCTGAACAAAATGACTGTGAAGAACTGCTACCCTCTTCCCTTGTTGGAGTCTGCATTTGAACATCTCTAGGGAGCAACCATATCTCCAAAAATTGATCTGCACAGTGCTTACAATCTCATTCGCATAAGAGAAGGGGATGAGTGGAAAACTGCTTTCAGCACCTCTCATGGCCACTATGAGTACCTTGTGGTCTGGCCAATTGTACTCCAGGCCTTGGCTAATGATGTGCTCAGGGATATGTTGAACCAGTTTGAGTTTGTGTATTTAGATGCCATCCTTATCTATTCCCGCTCACATCAGGAGCATCTCCAGCATGTCCGGAGAGTTCTTAGATGGCTTCTTGAAAATAACCTGTATGCCAAGCCCGAAAAATGTGAATTCCATAAAGACCAGGTGTCATTTTTGGGCTATATACTTATGCCATCCAATGTTCAAATGGACTCTAGTAAAGTTCAGGCAGTTGCAGAGTGGCCCAAACCATCTACAGTCAGACAGGTACGGCACTTCATGGGGTTTGCAACTTTTATCAACGCTTTATCTGGAATTTCAGCTCTATTGCGGCTCCTATAAATACACTCACCAAGAAGACCTTGGCAGGGTTCTACTGGACGGATGATGCCGATCAAGGATTTTCAGAGCAAAAGTGACGTTTCACCACTGCCCCACTGCTGAAACACCCAGACCCATCACAGCCATTCATTATCAAGGTAGATGCATCCAATGTAGGCATTGGAGCTGTCCTCTCTCAGTGCTCGACTACGGATGGTTAGCTGCACTCTTGTGCCTTTCTTTCCTGTTGCTTAACTCTGGCCAAGAGGAACTATGATACTCAGAACCGGCAACTTCTGGCTGTCAAGGAGGCCCTGAAGGAATGGCAACACTTGCTGGAGGGGGCAGAGCATCCAGTCTTGGTCTGGACAGACCACAGGAACCTCTCCTACACTCAGGATGCAAAGAGACTCAAGCTCAGTGGGTTCACTTCTTTACATGATTCAATTTCATCCCCACCTATTGTCCTGGGAACAAGAATACAAGGGCTAACACGCTCTCCTGGCAGTTCGACGGATCTAAGGACAATACCTGTCCAGAGCCCATTCTTCCCCGCTTGTGTATTGCTGCTCCGGTGATCTGGGGAATAGAAGCAGAGGTGAGGGCTGCCCAACAGTCAGACCCAGGCCCAGTTGGGGGACCTCCCAACCGGCTGTTTGTCCTTGCTGCGGTGTGTTCCAAAGTGTTAGAATGGGGTCACTCCTCTCATCTGGCTGGATATCTGGGAATTCAATGGACCCAGGAGTTTATAAGGAGATGATTTTGGTGGCCTTCTATGTCCCAGAATGTCCACAACTTTGTATCTGCCTGTCCCACGTACGCTCAGAACAAGACATCACACCAGTGTCCTGAGGGTCTGTTGTGTCCACTGCCTATGCCCCACCGCCTCTGGTCCCACCTCTCTGTAGATTTCATCACTGGGCTGCACCAAGTTAATGGAAACACCACCACTTTGGTCATTGTGGATTGATTTTCTAAGGCTGCCCACTTCGCTGCCCACGTCATTGCCCTCCCCAAGCTCCCATCAGGTCGTCAGACTGCCACACTCATGGTTCAACATGTGTTCAGGCTCCATGGATTCCCTCAAGACATAGTGTCTGATCCTGGACCACAGTTCACTTCCCGCTTTTGGAAGGCTTTCTGCTCTTTGCCTGTCATCTGGATTCCACCCCCAATCCAGTGGCCAAACTGAGAGAGTGAACCAGGCGTTGGAGAGAATCCTGTGCTGTCTTGCCTCTTCTAACCCCTCTTCCTGGAGCTCCCAATTGTTGGGCAGATATTGCCCACAATAACCTCCAGTCGTCTTCCACAGTTATGTCTCCCTTTGAATGCCAGAAGGGATTCCAGCCCCCTGCCACCCCGCTCTTCCCTGATCAGGAGATCGATGTAGGAGTTCCTGCTGCTGAATAGCTGATCCAGCGCTACAAGCGCACCGGGAGACAAGCCAGGGCTTCTCTGCTGCACGCCCAGAAACAGCATTCCCGGCAGGCTGATCAGCTCCGTCGACAGGTAAGGCCATTCAAGCCAGGAGAGGAGGTCTGGTTGGCATCAAGGGATCTTTCCCTGAAAGTCAAAAGTCACAAATTGGCACTGCACTATGTAGGACTGTTTGTAGTGGAAAAGGTTGTCAACAAGGTGTCATGTAGATTGCATCTACCAGCATCACTGAAGATCCACCTAGTATTCCATGTTTCCCAGCTCAAGCCAGTTACTACCTCTCCCCTGGCCCCAGTCACCCCACCTCCCCCTCCTCCCTGCCTGGTAAATGGTTCCCTTGTCTATACTGTGCGGCGCCTCCTGGCATTTCACCGGGTACGTGGTAAGGTCCAGTACCTTGTGGACTGCGAAGGGTATGGCCCAGAAGAACATACTTGGATCCCAGTGAAGGACATCTTGGACGAGTCGCTGATCCAGGACTTCCAGCAGACACAGGTCTGTGGCGCCTCAGGGGCTGCGCCTAGAGAGGGGAGAACTGTTACAACCACAGATTTGGGAGCACAGCACATACAGCAATTGCGCTCATGAATATGCATGTGTCAGCTAATTATTATTTCATTGTGATAGTGTTTAACTCCATTCTTTCTGTCATAGTGGTTGTCAAGACTTGAACCCAGCACAGCAACGCTTCGCTGCCTGCTTGCATTCAGCCTTGCCTGAGAAATTGGACTGTCGAGTCAAATGACTCTGAAGACTAGCAGTATTTGTTTTATATTTAGTTATTCCTTTCAGCCACAGTGTTGGCTTCATTTACCACTTGAGAGTTTTAGTTAATGGCCCTGTTTGGCCTAGTATTATTTTCTTTTCCCTCTAACTTTGTTTTCATTGAAGTCTGTGAACTATCGACCCGCTTTAGTGTCTCTCACTCCACACTTGGGCCATATTCGAACACAGTGACAATGTGGAGAAGGTGAAAAGTTTAAAGTTTAAAGTACATTTATCATCAAAGAATATGCAACTTATACAACTTGAAACTTGTTTGCTCACAAGTAGCCACAAAGCAAGGAACAAAAAAACTCAATTCAAGAAAACAAAATAAAAAATAAAAGACCAACACCCAATGTGCAAAAGATAGAGAAAAAACCAGAAATCATGCAAACAATTGAAGTGAACAACAGCAATCTGAACCAAAAATAGAGTCCTCAGATCCAAACCCCAGAGCAGCCCAGGGTATGCCCAAAGCCTCACTTATTAGTTCATCATATGAGTGGGTACAGAGCACAACAGCTGGGACAGTCTTCATAGCCTCAGCACCATAGATAGAGAGGAGTGACCATCGCGGAGAACGAGTGAAATCAGCTCTACCCTAGATCCCAACACCTTGTCTTTTCAGTCTATCTGTGTTGATGTTAAGTTACCAAACAATGGAGCAGTGAAAGCATTGGAGATGATATTGATAACCTCAAGTCCACGCATAAGTATGGAGACCACGAGTTTGCATATTAATCAGCTACTGCTATCCTATTTGTAGAACAATCCTCAGCCACCTTAGAAAACTGATGAAACTAAGTAGTCTTCAATACAAGGAATTGCCTAAGAGGAAGGCTATTCTTCTTTATTGTTTATATCATAACCACATGGCCAATAGTGCAATATGCAATTATTTAGAAAGAATGCAATGGATTGGTAGCTACAGCATCCCAGACTTGGATAAGGCCAAGTTTACATTTTTATCCAGAATGATATGTATTTTCAGAGATCTTATTTCAAGAAGAAAATCAGACAGGAGATCTATAATCTGGATAGAGAGGGATATAATATGTTGTATTTACAGTTCGTGGGTAGGTTTTGAATACATGGTTACAAACTTCCATTCCAGTAGAATTTACTTATGGGGTAGAAGTGCCATTTCTCCATTTGTACTGCTTCATTTTCTATGTTTATTGGATTTACAGCATGCGGGAGCAGGGTGGTCATCAGAGCAACAAATTCTTTGATTTACTTGCACTGACAAATCCTTTCATCAGAATGTTATTCAAATGTTTCTTTTTTTCTTTATCCAAAGGCACTTGATGGATCAGTTTACAGATATACCAACTTCCATCAAATCTCAAACATCCTGTGGATCTCCCACCTCTTTTATAATTGGTTGGTGAGTGCAGCATTACCAGCAGCTGTGAGTAAAAGGTGCGCAGAATTAATTCCCCTTTTAACCAGCTATTCTCTCTTTTGGCTACAGAATTGAATCCTACTGTTTTAAGTCTGTGGAAAATCAGAAGATTCTTTTGATGTGCACTATTGTATTTCCATTTAGGGGCAGCATGTGCAAAAATCTCAATTTAAATTGCATGTTTTTTGGAGTCGGGATTAATTCAAAATACCGATGGCTTTTGCTTAATTCCAGTAAGCATTTCAATTTAGTATCCACTGCTCTCAGTGTGATTTATGTTGTGCAGACCAAATAATCCATTTAACCCACAAACATGAAACCGGCTTCTGCTTCCTTGCCATTTTAATTCTCCATCCCATTACCATAGAGATATGTTTCTTGTCAGCTTCCTACAGTGCTCATAGGAAGTTCAATAAAAGTGAGCTTCCACTCGCATCAATGAGATGAAAAATTCCAGATCATAACCAAAGCTCCCTCTTCCTCAGATAAAGGTGGTATTACTATTTCCAAAAGTTATCTGCAGTCACCAGCAACCGAAAATTAATCCCCTTAGGATGCCTGCAAGCAACCATGGTGGATATTTATGGGAATAATATATAAACAATGCGCATTTTGTCATTTTGGTGTAACCACTGTTACACCACCATCAGGAGTGTCTACCGTGCTATTCCATGCCCTCACTTGAGAAAGTCTGATCACCTGACTGTACTTCTACTCTCTGAATGTAGACAGGGAGTGAAGACTGCAGCACCAGTAGTGATACCCAAGATAGTATGGACAAGGGAAGCACTGGAGCGCCGACAGGACTGCTTTGAATTGGTGGACTGGACTGTATTCAGGGATTCATCTTTGAAATATGGATGAATATGCTGCAGTTTTTACTGACTTCATTAAAACCTGTGTGGATGAGTGTGTGCCTACAAAGACTTGCTGTACATTCCTAAACCAAAAGCCATGGATGAACCAGGAGGCATGTTGCATGCTGAGGGCTAGTCTTGTGTCTGGTAATTTAGGTCTGTACAAGAAAACCAGGTATGCCTTGCAGAGAGCTATTTCAAGAGTGAAGAGACAATTCCGAGTGAGGTTGGAGTCGACATCGGATGCACGTCAACTCTGGCAGAGTTTGCAGGACATTACTTCCTACAAGTGTATCCCAATAGCAGGGATGGCAGCGATGTTTCACTACCAGATGAACTCAATTCCTTCTATGCCCACTTTGAAAGGGAGGATATAATTACAACTGTGAAGATTCCTGCTGCACCTGATGACCCTGTGATCTCTGTCTCGGAGGCCGATGTTAGGCTGTCTTTAAGGAAGGTGAACCCTTGCCAGGCGACAAGCCCCGTTGGATTACCAGGCTCTGAAAACTTGTGCCAACCAACTGCCACAAGTTTTCAGAGACATTTTCAACCTCTCACTGCTATGGTCGGAAGTTCCCAACTGCTTCGAAAAGGCAACGCTTATATCAGTGCCTAAGAAGAGTAGTGTGAGCTGCCTTAATGACTACTGGTCAGTAGCACTCACATCTATGGTGCTGAGGTTGGTCATGGCTAGAAGGAACTCCCGCCTCAGCAAGGACATGGACCACTGCAATTTATCTATTGCCACAATAGATCTACGACAGATGCAATCTCAATGGCTCTTCACATGGCCTGGACAATACGAGCACTTATATCAGGATGCTGTTCATTGACTGTAGCTCAGTGTTTAACACCATCATTCCTACAATCCTGATCGATAAGCTATAGAACATTAGTCTCTATGCCTCCCTCTACAATTGGATCTTCGACTTCCTAACCTGAAGACTACAGTCTGTGTGGATTGGTGATAATATCTCCTCCTCGCTGAGAATCAACATTTGCGCACCTCAGGGGTGAGTAAAGCCCACTGCTTTACTCCCTCTATAACCATGACTATGTGGCTAGGTATAGCACAAATACCATCTATAAATTTGTTTATGATACAGCCATTGTTGGTAGAATCTCAGATGGAGACGAGAGGGCGTACAGGAGAGAGATATGCGAACCAGTGGAGTGGTGCCGCAGCAACAACCTTGCACTCAACATTAGAAACATACAAACATGGGAAACATAGAAAACCTACAGCACAATACAGGCCCTTCGGCCCACAAAGCTGTGCAGAACATGTCCTTACCTTAGATATTACCTAGGTTTATCCATAGTCCTCTATTTTTTGGAGCTTCATGTACCTGTCCAGAACTCTCTTAAAAGACCGTATCGTAATTGCCTCCGCCACCGTCGCTGGCAGCCCATTCCATGCACTCACCAGTCTCTGCATAAAAGAACTTGCCCCTGACATCCCCTCTGTACCTACTTCCAAGCACCTTAAAACTGTGCCCTCTCGTGCTAGCCATTTCAGCCCTCGGAAAAAACCTCTGACTATCCACATGATCAATGCCTCTCATCATCTTATACACATCTATCAGGTCACCTCTCATCCTCCGTCAATCCAAGGGAAAAAGGCCGAGTTAGTAAAATGAAAGAACTGATTGAGGACTTCAGGAAGGGTGAAATGAAGGAACACAAACCAATCCTCATAGAAGGATCAGAAGCGGAGGGAGTGAGTAATTTCAAGTTTCTGCATGTCAATATCTCTGAGGATAACCTGGTCCCAACATATTGATGCAGCTATAAAGAAGGGAAGACAGCAGCTATATTTCATTAGGAGTTTGAAGTGATTTGGTTTGTCAACTAAAACACCCAAAAACTTCTATAGATGTATCGTGGAGAGCATTCTGACAGGCGGCATCACTGTCTGGTATGGGGGCTACTGCACAAGATTGAAAGGAGCTACAGAAATTTGTAAAGTTAGTCAGCTCCATCTTGAGTACTATCCTGTGTACTACCCAAGACATCTCCAAGGAGCAATTATTACTGACATGGTGCTGCCCTCAACGCCTGTGGCATAACATACAGTAACTAACTAACTAAGTCTGCAGGTGGATTACAAGTCTGATTGGCATTCAAGAACCATCCAATCAGGCAATGTAAAGTCTATCACATTTATCGTCATTGTTGGAAGGAAGGTGGGACATGGAAGTGGCGTGGTTTGATTCTCCTCATTCCAGAAGCAGAAGTGTGGGATGGGACTGTTGTAGGTCACATGTTTGAATTTCCCTAGAATATAACCAACCAAAACTGACAAACCTTGCTTGTACTTTCTCTGTTGTTACTGCTATTACTTCCTCTAAATCTGTCTTTAGTTTTTTTTCTAATTGCTAGTTAGCTTTGCCGCAAGAGTTTCTGTGGTTGCTGGAAATACTGAGCAATACACACAAAAAACTGTAGGATCGCAGCAGGTCAAGCAGTATCTATGGAGGGGAATAAAGAGTTGACACTTTTGGCTGAGACATTTCACCACGACTTCTAATGTACTTCATGTTTTTATTTAATAATCCTTGCCTTCCACTCAATCACCAAACCACTTCCTTACCTACATTTCACTTCTTAAAGTTTTAAAGATAAGCTTTATTTGTCAAATGCACATTGAAACACTGAAATGCATCTTTTGTGTAAATGACAAATAGTCTGAGGATATGCTGGAAGCAGCCTACAGGTGTCACCATGCTTCTGGCATCAACGTAGCATGTCCACAGCCTAACCACAGCTGTACATCTTTGGAAATGGGAGAATACCGGAGCACCTGGAGGAAACCTAGGCAGCCACAGGGAAAATATACAAATTCCTTGCACACAGTGGTGGGAAACTGAACCCTGATTAGTGATTGCGGGGACTGTAAAGTATTGCATAACCATTACGATACTGTGCCGATCCATTCTGTCTCTATTCCATTGCATATTTCCCATTTCTCTACAGACAATACCTATTGCCTGTCAGACAATTTCCAGTTCTGATGAAATACTATGAACCTGAAACATTAATCCAATATCTTTCTCCTTGATGTTGCCTCTGCTATTGCGCATTCATAACATTTTATACTTTCCATCCACTTAGTGATTTCTACTTGAAAATGAACAAGTTCATGTCAATATTGATGTGGACAGGGGTGTTTTAGTTTCGATATTTAGTTTCATGTACGAAGTTTTTATTTTGTCCCCTTTTGCATGTTTCCAACACAGTTGCAACAGCTACAATGTGCTTCCATCAATCCATGTTGTAGAACTAGGTAAAGGTCGGTCCGTCATAATTACTTATAATCTTTTAAAATTTTTTGAAGGCAAAAATGAAATAAATCTGCTTACTGAGAAAAATCTGTATGTTGTAGCAGAGCTAGCTAATTAAATATGCACCTTGAAATATGAAGTTCTAAGACAAATATTTGTGTTCAGTTGTATCACTCAGGGATTTTTCTATTAAAATTCTGTTTGGCTTCTGAGTGGACAAGATTTCACAGCCTGGCATTTACCAGCAGAAATACTGCATCATCCTTTCATTGACTAGTAAATGCTCAGATTTCGTGTAGTAAATTTTTTTTTCTGCAACTTCTCCACTTTGCATTATTGCGTCTCTGTCCAATCTGTATTTTAAGACATGAAATCCTGTTCAGTGAGGAGCTCTCTTTATTATGGTCTGATGTGACACATACAGCAACTGCTAATGTAGCTCCATCAACTTAAAATGAACACAATGAAACATTTTTTTATCAAGTTCACCATAATGTTATCTCTTTCAAGTGCAATTCCTCTAGAAATGAACCGTGATGCTTTAAATTCACATTTTCTGTATTTGTTTATATGAATCATTGCTGTAAATCATTTCAATGACTCTTCCAATTATTCAATAAGCAATGGGTGTCTTCTGGAGCCATAGAATTTTCATGTGAAGAATGATCGTGACAGTATTGGTACCTCCCAAATTTTTTTTTCACCACACTGATGAAGTATACATCTCATCATCTGTGATATCAAACATACAACTGGGATGAATTTATGTCACTCTGTTATTTTTCTAATAAGATTTTGGTCGGTTTCTGAGAAACAGAATTATTGAGTTAAATATTTTATGGCCACAATGCTGCATGTTAATTCCTCCAAACGTACACCTGCTGCTAAATAGTATCTTTGCAGACAAAGTTAATGATTTTGATATAGATGTGAGGATTTGCACCCTCAAGAAGCTGTGGGTTAAAACAATAACTTAGAGCATCTAAGATAACTCCTAGAGGGGATGTGTAAGGTGTTTTCTGTCAATATGAGGAACTTGCTTAATGCTGGTGAGCACCTTATAATATCAAAAAGGACAAATGTATACAAAGGGAACATTAAAGAAATAGCCATCCACAAAGTAATGGCTAGAGTTTCAAGCTTAAACTTAAAGATTATTTGTTAACCAACAACAGCCATAACAGAAGGGGAATGTTCTGCTTGGTGCCCTTTGAAGAAGTAACATCCTATGTGGATGTTGGTAAGTTTTAGAGCATGCTGTACCTAATGTCTTGGATAGCCTTTGTTTCACATTAGGCCTGACAGAAAATCTCAAAGCTATGGAAATTCAGCATAACTTTGGGATCTGACTAAGGAATTAGCCATGTCAGAAAATGGTGGATGTTCCATGGGGAATCAGAATCAGGTGACATGAAATTTGTTAACTTAGCAGCAGCAGTTCAATGCAATACATAATATAGAAGAAAAAAACACAAAATAAAATAATAATAATAATAATAAATAAATAAGTAAATCAATAAGTAAGTAAAATCGTGCAGAAAACAGAAATACTATACCCAGGTTGATTGACATTGAAACACATTTTACATTCGATCTGGACTTAGAAACCCAGTGGAATTTGTAAGTGGTCAAAGGGCCATTGGCTGAGTGGTTAGAGAAACCATACAATCATTATGCATTGATGAACAGGGCTCTCTGGGTTCTCTGATCTGTTTACCAGAGTCATCATAATCTTGTAATCAAGTTTATAACTGATTACTTCAAATCAGTTATTTGTTCTCATATCACAAGTAACTTATTATTTAAATTAAACCCTTTATTTTTTTAAAACAATTTAGTTTCATGAAAGCTTTTTGAAGAGTATAAATTCTGTGACATTTAAAAATCAGGCAGGAGTAGATTTATTCTAACTTGCTTCTTGGGGTTTGACAGGAAGAAAGATGAAGCAATTGATGCTCCTAAGTAATGCGTCAATGAGCTGAGAAATTCTCCTGATATTACAGGTTGCCTAATGTATGTGCAGGGGAGACTGAAGTAGCAAAGGTACAAAACCTCCACTGGTGAGGCAAGAATTCCAGAGGGGGCTGACATTCCTAATCTCTTCTTGGTTCCTCATGCATATAATAAAGCATTTATTCAAACCAATTCAAACACGGTTTGAAATGAATTCATCTGTGCAGTTATTGTGGAAAAGTTCACTACACATGTTCCTCTGTATCTTGAAGCTCTGAATCTCATGGTTGCTTCAGAATTATGTTGCTGCCCAAGTTTAGACAGAGCTAACTTTAAATGGCAGTTTTTGCAATAGCACTAGTTTTGTGGCATTTATAGAATTTTTGAAGTTTCTAATGGACAATGAAGCTTGCAGATAGTGATAATGCTCTAGCCAGAGGAAGGTGATAGCTATACGGACAGGAAAGGAATGGAGGGTTATGGGCTGAGTGCAGATCGGTGGGACTAGGTGAGAGTAAGCGTTCGGCACGGACTAGAAGGGCCGAGATGGCCTGTCTCCGTGCTGTAATTGTTATATGATTATATGGTTATAAGGTGAATTGAATTTGTGGTAGAGTCTGTGGTTTCTGCATTGACTACATTAGCACCTCAGAACTCACTAAATAGAATTGGAAGCACATCCTTGATCCTGAGCTACTGTCTAAAAGTAACATCAGGAATTTCCTATATCAATCAGTCTTGTTGATTCCTTCTCATTCCTTAACTTTCCATCATCAAGGACCTTCATCTTCCAGCTATGCTCTCTTCTTACTGCCGCCATCAAGAAGGAGGTACAGGAGCCTTGGATCCCACACCACCAGGTTCAGGAATAGTTATTACCCTTCAGCCATCAGGCTCTTCAACCTGAGAGGATAATTTCAGTCATCCCTATACTGAACTGATTTCACAACCTATGGATTCACTTCCAATGACTCTACTACTAACGTCCTGAATATTATTTATTTATTTATTGTTATTATTTAGTTTTTTGTTTGTATTTGGGCAATTTGTTGTCTTTTGCACATTGGTTGCTACCATCTTTGCTCTGTTCAGTTTCTTCATTGATTCTATTGTGATTTTTGTACCTACTGTAAATGTCTGCAAGAAAAAAAATCTTAAGGTGGTATATATGTATATCTCGGGGTGACATATATGTACTTTATAATAAATTTACTTTGACCTTTGCTGGCCATTCAGAGAGCTTATAATATTTTCACATACCAGGTGAAATGACTGTATATATAGAAAAGGAAATGTTCATACAGTGACAATCTTTTAATGTTTCTAACAAGTCTTATTTTATGATTTGAGAGTGATGGTTCTCACTTTAAAAAAAGCATTATTATAAGTTGGCTAGAAGTTTACCATGCAGCAATTAGGACCTCAAACAATCATATTTAAGGGTAAACTTCTTCAGACCTATTCAATGACTCTATGTTCTACAACATCAATAATTTAAATCCAAAAGTCCACCAAGATAATTTAGGTGTCAAAACGTAAACAGGAGTTCTGCAGATGCTGGAAATTCAAGCAACACACATCAAAGTTGCTGGTGAACGCAGCAGGCCAGGCAGCATCTGTAGGAAGAGGTGCAGTCGACGTTTCAGGCCGAGACCCTTCGTCAGGACTAACTGAAGGAAGAGTGAGTAAAGGATTTGAAAGTTGGAGGGGGAGGGGGAGATCCAAAATGATAGGAGAAGACAGGAGGGGTAGGGATAAAGCCAAGAGCTGGACAGGTGATAGGCAAAAGGGGATACGAGATGATCATGGGACAGGAGGTCCGGGAAGAAAGACAAGGGGGGGGGGACCCAGAGGATGGGCAAGAGGTATATTCAGAGGGACAGAGGGAGAAAAAGGAGAGTGAGAGAAAGAATGTGTGCATAAAAATAAGTAACAGATGGGGTACGAGGGGGAGGTGGGGCCTTAGTGGAAGTTAGAGAAGTCGATGTTCATACCATCAGGTTGGAGGCTACCCAGATGGAATATAAGGTGTTGTTCCTCCAACCCGAGTGTGGCTTCATCTTTACAGTAGAGGAGGCCGTGGATAGACATGTCAGAATGGGAATGGGATGTGGAATTAAAATGTGTGGCCACTGGGAGATCCTGCTTTCTCTGGCGGACAGAGCGTAGATGTTCAGCAAAGCAGTCTCCCAGTCTGCATCGGGTCTTGCCAATATATAAAAGTCCACATCGGGAGCACCGGACGCAGTATATCACCCCAGTCGACTCACAGGTGAAGTGTTGCCTCACCTGGAAGGACTGTTTGCGGCCCTGAATGGTGGTAAGGGAGGAAGTGTAAGGGCATGTGTAGCACTTGTTCTGCTTACACGGATAAGTGCCAGGAGGGAGATCAGTGGGGAGGGATGGGGGGGACGAATGGACAAGGGAGTTGCGTAGGGAGCGATCCCTGTGGAATGCAGAGGGGGGGGGAGGGAAAGATGTGCTTAGTGGTGGGATCCCGTTGGAGGTGGCGGAAGTTACGGAGAATAATATGTTGGACCCGGAGGCTGGTGGGGTGGTAGGTGAGGACCAGGGGAACCCTATTCCTAGTGGGGTGGCGGGAGGATGGAGTAAGAGCAGATGTACGTGAAATGGGGGAGATGCGTTTAAGAGCAGAGTTGATAGTGGAGGAAGGGAAGCCCCTTTCTTTAAAAAAGGAAGACATTTCCCTCGTCCTAGAATGAAAAGCCTCATCCTGAGAGCAGATGCGGCGGAGAGGGAGGAATTGTGAGAAGGGGATGGCGTTTTTGCAAGAGACAGGGTGAGAAGAGGAATAGTCCAGATAGCTGTGAGAGTCAGTAGGCTTATAGTAGACATCAGTGGATAAGCTGTCTCCAGAGACAGAGACAGAAAGATCTAGAAAGGTTTGAGAGGTGTCGGAAATGGACCAGGTAAACTTGAGGGCAGGGTGAAAGTTGGAGGCAAAGTTAATAAAGTTAACGAGTTCTGCATGCGTGCAAGAAGCAGCGCCAATGCAGTCGTCGATGTAGCGAAGGAAAAGTGGGGGACAGATACCAGAATAGGCACGGAACATAGATTGTTCCACAAAGCCAACAAAAAGGCAGGCATAGCTAGGACCCATACGGGTGCCCATAGCTACACCTTTAGTTTGGAGGAAGTGGGAGGAGCCGAAGGAGAAATTATTAAGAGTAAGGACTAATTCTGCCAGACGGAGCAGAGTGGTGGTAGAGGGGAACTGATTAGGTCTGGAATCCAAAAAGAAGCGTAGAGCTTTGAGACCTTCCTGATGGGGGATGGAAGTATATAAGGACTGGACATCCATGGTGAAAATAAAGCGGTGGGGGCCAGGGAACTTAAAATCATCGAAAAGTTTAAGAGCATGAGAAGTGTCACGAACATAGGTAGGAAGGGATTGAACAAGGGGTGATAAAACTGTGTTGAGGTATGCAGAAACGAGTTCGGTGGGGCAGGAGCAAGCTGAGACAATAGGTCGGCCAGGACAGCCAGGTTTGTGGATCTTGGGTAGGAGGTAGAAATGGGAAGTGTGAGGTGTGGGAACTATAAGGTTGGTAGCAGTGGATGGGAGATCCCCTGAGCAGATAAAGTCGGTGATGGTGTGGGAGACAATGGCTTGGTGCTCCTTAGCGGGGTCACGATCGAGGGGTAAATAAGAGGAAGTATCCGCGAGTTGTCGCTGTGCCTCGGCAAGGTAGAGGTCAGTAGGCCAGACTACAACAGCACCCCCCTTATCGGCGGGTTTAATAATAAGGTTAGGATTAGTGCGGAGGGAGTGGAGAGCAGAGCGTTCCGAAGGAGTGTTGGAATGGGGACAAGGTGTGGTGAAGTCGAGACGGTTGATGTCCCGTCGGCAATTAGCGATAAAGAGATCCAGAGCAGGCAGAAGACCAGAGCGGGGTGTCCATGAAGAAGAGGAGGGTTGAAGACGGGAGAAGGGGTCATCGGTGGGGGTGGAAGAGTCCTTGCCGAAGAAGTAGGCTCGGAGACGGAGACGGCGGAAGAAAAGTTCTGCATCATGGCGAACACGGACCTCGCTGAGGTGTGGGCGAAGGGGGACAAACGTGAGGCCCTTACTGAGAACAGAGCGAACTGTTCAGACAGTTGAAGGTCGGAGGGGATGGTAAAGACCCGGCACGGATGAGAGCTGGGATCAGAGGGGTGAGGGGGGAGGCTGGGGGTGTCAGTGGAGAGGGGAGGGTTGGGGTGAGAGGAAGGTGGAGCCTCTGAGGGCCCAGGAGTTGACGGTGGGATCTGAGGAAGACGGGGCTGCAGAGTGTTGGTGGGGGAAGGGGAGACGGGAGTCACAACAGCAGCACATAAAGACCCGGCCTGGAGTTCAAGGCTGGAGTCGCAGTTGGTGGTTGCGCAATCGCTGTGAAGGTGTCCATGGTCGTTGCTGGAGTCCGGGTTTTGAATATGCCCTGAGGTGTTGGAGCTGGCGAGATCAATGGCAGGAGCCGCAATCTGAAGTTCATGCCTGCTAATTTCAGGGCCAGCAGGCTCTGGGGTCCGTAGATGTAGGATCTTGCGATCTTTGCCTAACATGACAAAGTCAAAAAAACGGCGATTGCAGGCGTGAATCCAACGGAGGACCATTACAGATGGCGAAGAAAGTGTCCCGAAGGTGTGGAAGGGTCTGGGATAGGGACACCAAGTACCTCCTCATGGCGGAGAGAGTCGCCTTCAGAGCTTGACGGGAGAAGCGGCGAGAGGCAGAGTCAATAAAATGTGAGTACCTGGGATCCTCAGAAGGTCCAAATTGAGAGGCTTGGAAACGAATCCTAAAGCCAACTGAAGTAAGTTGGCGATGGAGGCACGTTCCAAGAAAGGATATATGGCCGTGATAGCGAGTCTGAGTCAAAGTCTGGTCGAAAAGTAGAAGAGCCGAAGAAATTACAGATGGGGAACAGTGAGCGATGGTTTCACTGAACTCCCGTCGAAGAGAGAATCTAAACTTCTTCGGAGTAGGCCACCACTCTGCAATCCCGTCTCCTTCAGATCCCATCGTCAGCTCCTGGGTCCTCAGAGGCTCCATCTTCCTCTCACCCCAACCCTCCCCTCTCCATTGACACCCCCATCCTCCCCCCTCCCCCCTCTGATCCCAGCTCTCAAGATTCCAGCCTTGAACTCCAGGCCGGGTCTTTATATGCTGCTGTTGTGACTCCCGTCTCCCCTTCCCCCACCACTACTCTGCAGTCCCGTCTTCCTCAGATCCTACCGTCAATTCATGGGCCCTCTTGCAAAAACGCCATCCCCTTCTCGCAATTCCTCCCTCTCCGCCGCATCTGCTCTCAGGATGAGGCTTTTCATTCTAGGACGAGGGAAATGTCTTCCTTTTTTAAAGAAAGGGGCTTCCCTTCCTCCACTATCAACTCTGCTCTTAAACGCATCTCCCCCATTTCACGTACATCTGCTCTCACTCCATCCTCCCGCCACTCCACTAGGAATAGGGTTCCCCTGGTCCTCACCTACCACCCTACCAGCCTCCGGGTCCAACATATTATTCTCCGTAACTTCCGCCACCTCCAACGGGATCCCACCACTAAGCACATCTTTCCCTCCCCCCCCCTCTGCATTCCGCAGGGATCGCTCCCTACGCAACTCCCTTGTCCATTCGTCCCCCCCATCCCTCCCCACTGATCTCCCTCCTGGCACTTATCCGTGTAAGCAGAACAAGTGCTACACATGCCCTTACACTTCCTCCCTTACCACCATTCAGGGCCGCAAACAGTCCTTCCAGGTGAGGCAACACTTCACCTGTGAGTCGACTGGGGTGATATACTGTGTCCGGTGCTCCCGATGTGGCCTTTTATATATTGGCAAGTCCTGACGCAGACTGGGAGACCGCTTTGCTGAACATCTACGCTCTGTCCGCCAGAGAAAGCAGGATCTCCCAGTGGCCACACATTTTAATTCCACACCCCATTCCCATTCTGACATGTCTATCCACGGTCTCCTCTACTGTAAAGATGAAGCCACACTCGGGTTGGAGGAACAACACCTTATATTCCATCTGGGTAGCCTCCAACCTGATGGTATGAACATCGACTTCTCTAACTTCCGCTAAGCCCCACCTCCCCCTCGTACCCCATCTGTTACTTATTTTTATGCACACATTCTTTCTCTCACTCTCCTTTTTCTCCCTCTGTCCCTCTGAATATACCTCTTGCCCATCCTCTGGTCCCCCCCCCTTGTCTTTCTTCCCGGACCTCCTGTCCCATGATCATCTCGTATCCCCTTTTGCCTATCACCTGTCCAGCTCTTGGCTCTATCCCTCCCCTTCCTGTCTTCTCCTATCATTTTGGATCTCCCCCTCCCCCTCCAACTTTCAAATCCCTTACTCACTCTTCCTTCAGTTAGTCCTGACGAAGGGTCTCGGCCTGAAACGTCGACTGCACCTCTTCCTACAGATGCTGCCTGGCCTGCTGCGTTCACCAGTAATTTAGGGGTCCGTCATAAATTCACTGTGCCTGAGAAAAAGCAGTACTTTAGTTATGAAAGGCCAAATAAGTTCAGTAAGAGGAATTTCAGAACTTAAGAACAGATCCTGCGAAACTGAAATAAAATGATAGGAAAAATTGGAAATATTCAGCAAGTCAGGAAGTTCTTCAGAAAATGAGATAGCATTTCATGTTTTCAATATTAGTTTCATGCAATTAACTCTTTGAAGATGCAATGGTTAATATGTTTAATTGATGTCAGTTTATCCACTTTGAGAAATTACAGTTTTCAGAGATATTAACAAAATCTTTTGCTTGTTGACCTTACGTTCAGAAGTTTTAACAGCTTAATCAAGTTGATGGTAATTAGATTAGATTAGATTAGTTTCAACTTTAGTGTCATTGTGCTGAGTACAGTTACAAAGCCAATGAAATGCATTTAGCATCTGACCAGAAATGCAAAGAATAGTGTTATTTACAAAATAACTATGAATAAAAAAAGTGCTACAGCACACAAATAGAAGAGTACTGAGACAGTACAATACAGATGCAATACTGCTTAGCGCTGTGATGAGAGGTTCAGCAGGGTCTCAGCCTCAGGGAAGGAGCTCTTCCTGCGCCTGCTGGTGCAGGAGCGGAGGCTCCTGTAGCGCCTACCGGATAAGATGAGAGTAAAAGTCCATGGTTAGGGTGAGATGCATCCCTGACAATGCTTTTCGCCCTGCCCAGGCAGCATTTATGGTAGGTTTTCTCAATGGTGGGCAATTGGGTGCTGATAATCCGCTGGGCAGTTTTCATCACACGCTAGAATGCTTTGTAGTCTGATACGGGACAATTGCCATATTACACTGAGATGCATTTGGTGAGTATGCTCTCAATGGTACAGCAGTAAAAGTCCATCAGTATCCTGGGACAGAGGTGAGCTCTCTTGATGCCCCGCAGGAAATAAAGGTGCTGTGGTGCCTTTTTGATCAGGATGGAGGAGTTCAGGGACCAGGTGAGATCCTCGGAAATGTGGACACCAAGGAATTTGAGCTTGATACACGCTCCACTACAGTTTCGTTGATGTATGTAAAGCTCCACTATACTGGCTTGTATATATCTAGGGGAAATCCCGCCCGGCGCCCACCTGGACGCTTCCAGCTGGGTTGGTTGCTACCCAATGCCACCCAAATCAATCCCAAACATCAATCATCAGCCAGCACACACAGTACGTTTTACCAAGTATGCTTTATAGATATTACTAAGTCTATGAAATTATTATAACTTCGATACAGGAAAAGAAGTAATGGAAAAAGGCGCCAGACTTATCAAAGTTCAAGTTCTTTGCGCGCAACCGTTGGAGCTCAATCAGTTCCTGACGATCACCCGGATCCTGTTGACTCACGGCTCGGGACCACCCAAAGTGATCGACCGGAGCCTCTCCGCAAGTCTGCTGTCCTCTCAATTTCTCCTCTGACTCCCCGCCAAAACCCCCACCCATCCACCGTCCTCTCCTTCTCTCCTCTGACTCCCCGTCAAAAACCCCGTCCCCAGTCATATGATACAGCATTATCATCCGAAAAAAAACGATACATGACCACCCATTGGCTAATAGCACCCTGCTATCTGTCATAACCCAAGCAAATGTCTAGCTAGAGACTTTCTCAGCATTTAACATAACATAGAAGCCATTTTAATCCACATATGCAGCAATTTAAAAGATTAGCATAATAAAGAAGCCATTTTAAATTTAACATACAAAGAAGAGACCCCGTACATGTAGATGGGGACATGAGTGTGACTCCTGGCATGCCTGAAGTCCACAACAATCTCCTTGGTCTTCTGGGTGTTAAGGGCCAGGTTGTTGTCGGCACACCATGCGGCCAGGTGCTGGACCTCATCCCTGTAGGCTGGCTCGTCATCCCCTCTGATCAGGCCAACCACCGTGGTGTTGTCTGCGAACTTGATTATGGAGTTAGTGATTATTATTATGAACCATGTACAGGAACACAGTCATAGGTGAAAAGGGAGTACAGAAGAGGGCTCAGCACACAGCCTTGAGGCACGCTGGTGTTCAGGGTGAGAGTGGAGGAGGAGAGGTTGTCTAACTTAACTGATTGGGGTCTGTTAGTCAGAAAGTCCAATGTCCAATTGCAAAGGGATGAGCTGATACCAAGCTGGCGAAGTTTGGCGATCAGCTTGGAGGGGATCACAGTATTGAATGCCGAACTAAAGTCAATGAACAGCATTCTGACATAAGAGTTCTCTGAACAAACTTCTGCAATATTGCTTGCATATTCTGTTACTCACTGACACTTGTTAATGTCCACTTTTTCTGGGATACTTATCAGTTAATCACTCTAAAAAAAGGGAAGTAATTGAATTAGCATTTCTATGGTTCCAAGCAGAAGAGTTTATAGGCTAAATTAATTGGTGATAGGCCCAAGAGAATTTGAATGAAGGGATTTTGTGATTAACATGAGGCATTAGAAGACCGTAAAAGCAAATACTGTATGTTATCTCAGCCTGATGTGGTATACAGAAAAAGCAGAGTTAATGCAGCTGCAGCCGTATTAAATCAATGTTAATGAGTGCTTCGTTTTATTTTATATTAAATCAATTTTTATTGAATTGCACTGTTTTAAATGCTTTCTTGAGGTAATGGTGCACTGCAGATTATATGACACTTGGAGAAATGTTGTTGCATTTTACTTAGGGATTGATGTATTTGTATCCATTGTTTTACATAAAATGAGTGACTTCCCTTTATGAGGTTATCCCTTATCCGAAATTCCAAAATCCGAACCCTGAAAATGGCTGAAATGGTTAACACAAGAGGGGCATAGTTTTAAGGTGCTTGGAAGTAGGTACAAGGGGAATGTCAGGGTTAGGTTTTTCACATAGAGCATGGAATGTACTGCCAGTGAAGGTGGGAGAGCAGATACAATAGGGTCTTAGTTAGGTGCATGGAGCTTAGGAAAATGGAGGACTAATAGTAGAGGAAAATAGTAGGCAGTTTCTAGAGTAGGTTACATGGTCAGCACAATATTGTGGGCCGAAGGGCCTGTAATGTGCTGTAGATTTCTATGTTTCTATGTTCAGTTTGTTTGGACTTCTTCAACTTCACAAATGGAAAATTCCAGAAAGGGCCGGGAAGGTTCCTGCCACGTCTCTTTGCACCACAGACAGTTCTGAGAAGTGACCTCACATATATGAATGTGGTGTGCAGCAAGACAGCAAGTGAACAATCACTTTTCTTGTGATTGCAAGACCCTGTTGGACACTAATAATGTAAAATGCTGCAAGTCCGATTCACTGATTTATTGGCGAGTGGTAGATGCAGACAGCAAGGGAGCTGCATAGCCTCATTCATAGTGAAGACTAGGCTCCAGGCTGTGGTGTCACCTGTGTGCAGTATCCAGGAGAGAGGCGTCGGAGTCAGAGCTGGAGGTGTTGGTGCCGCCCTCCAGTGTTCACTCAGCAAAAGACAAGCTGTATTGTGTTTGACTGCAGACTGCTGCACATTCATGGACTCAGGGACTTGGACTATATTTTTTTTGTTTGACTGTATTTTCGTCATCATTAGGTTGCATCTGGAATTTCCAGTTGGTGGACGATTTCCCTCCATGCCGCTCTGTTTTGACACTTGTCCACAACATCCCTAGTCTTGTCCAGCTTGGTCCAATCCTTGATGTTATCCAGCCACGTTGTTCTTTGCCTTCCTCTTCCTTTCTTTCCCTCTACCTTTCAGTATAGCAAGTCCAACAAGATGTTATCTCTCTGCGTAACGTGTCCACAATGAGCAACTTCTAACTTTATAACCTTCTCCAGCAATATCCGTGGTCTATCAACTTCGGACAAAACCCTCTCATTTGAAACTTTCTCTGCTCAGCTGATCTTCAACATTTGTCAATAGCACCACATTTCAAAAGCATTAATTCGTTTCATGTCATCCTTCTTCAGGGTCCATGTTTCTGATCCATACCTCAGCACTGTCCATACACAACACTTGAGGAAGCAGATTCTACTTTGGGTGTCTACCTTCCGATTGCATAGTAGATTTTTAGCTTCATGAACTGGGTCTTATCCATACCTATTCTCCTTCTGATCTCAACTTCACATCTCCTGTCATTTGTCAGACAACTGTCAAGATATTCAAACTTTTGCACCTGTTCAATGTCTTGTCCATTCACTTGTAATGATACCATCATGAATGAGTCTTTAGTGTTTGTTTTGCTTACCACCACCGATTTTTTTTCCTTAGGGTTGATCCTAAGTCCATAGTCAAGGCTTTTCTCGTTCACCTTATTCAGCATAATTTTCAGTTTGCATTCACTGTCAGCTAACAAGGTGGTGTCATCCGCATACCTGATGCTATCCACCTTCTGGCCTCTGATTGGAATACCTGTTTCCTGATGGTCGCATTCCCAAAAAATCCATTCTCTGTAGAGGTTGGACAAATCCGGCAATCCAACACAGCCTTGCCTTACGCCTCATTTAATATATGCCCATGGTGATAGCTCATTTTCTATCCTGACTGCCACTTTCTGTTTCCAATACCTTATTATCTGCACATTCTTCCATCCCAGATCATACTTGTTCAGCACCTCTATTACTTTCTCATGTGTCACTTTATCAAGTGCCTTTTCATAGTCAATAAAGCATAAGTAGATGGTCTTTTGTGCCTCAGTGCATCTTTCCATGATGTTTCTCATTGCAAATATTCCTTCCCTTGTTCCTGCGCCTTTATGAAACCAAACTGCGTTTCTCCAATTTCATCACTGATTGTACCTTTCATTCTGCCAAACACTATTTTCAACAGTAGCTTGACGCAGTGAGACATTACGCTTACTGTCCTGTGTTCGTTACATTTTATCGTCCTTGGCTCTTTTGAGAAAGTCCTCCGGAGGAGTTCCTGACATATAACTGTTGTTTAATATCGCTAAATAGTTTGTTTTTCTCTTCAGACTGAGTGATTTCAGAATTTCAGTGGAAATCTTATCTTCACTGGCCTTTCTGACTTTTAGACTCCAAATCGCACTTTCCATCTCTGACATCAATATTTTAGGTTGATTAGTTATTTGATTTAATACTGGTGACTGTATTTTACAGATATCTTATGTGTGCTATATGTACCTGGTGCTGTATATGATTGTTGGTACAGTGTTTTGCATCTTGGCCCCAGAGTAACACTGTTTTTTTTGGCTATATTCTCAAATGGTTCCTTAATAGGGTAATAGGGACAAGCTCCCACTATTAAATGCTCCCAATGGAGTGCGCCTCAAAAAGCCTCAGACAACCAAGTCCAGCTCCTGGCCTTCACGTGTGGCTTAGCTACTAAGCCAGGCAGAACTGCTTCTATTGACAGGAGAAGGGGCAAAGGCGAGTTACTGGTGCCTTAAAACCAGTCACTTCAGGCAGATGGGACTCGTCAACCATGGTTGGCAGCTCACCTAGGAGAAGGAAAACTCTGATCTCAAACCTCAGATGCCTTGCAGTTATACCCACTCATAGGGAATGCTTCAGGAGTAAACCCTGAAGGAAAAATCTGGAGCCAGAGTCCCTAAGGCAGTCCTATGTTGAATTTTTGACGCTGTTGGTGCCAAACTGTATTGGTCTCTTCCATTCCTTTGGGTTCATCAGAAGCAGGACAGTAGTAACTTGCTGCATGGGCAAAGCTGGCTCTCCATATTGTACTGCCCAGGCTAGTGTATCTGGAGAGCTTGGACGCAACATTTATGGTCGACTCTGACTGACAGAGTCCTCTCTTTCTCATGTATGGTTAAATGACAATTAAACTGAAACTTAATACAGGCTTTGAGCCTGTATTCACTAGAATTCAGAAGATTGAGGGAGTGACCTAATTGAAATCTATTAAATGTTGAAAAGCCTCAACAGAGCGGATGCGGAGAGGAGGTTTCCTGTGGTGGGAGAGTCTAAAACCAAACGAACAGCCTCAGAATAGAGGGGTGTCATTTTAGAGTGGAGATGAGGAGGAATTCCTTTAGCAAGAGAGTGGTGAATCTGTGAAATTATTTGCCACAGGCAGCTGTGGAAGCCAAATCTTTATGTATACTTAAGGCAGAGTTTAATAGATTCTTGATTGGTCAGGGCATGAAGGGATATGGGGAAAAGGCAGAAGATTGGGGCTGAGAAGAAAATTGGATCAGACATGATGAAATGGCGGAGGACACTTGATGGGCCAAATGGCCTAATTCTGCTCCTATATCTTATTGTTGTATGGTCTTAATGAACAGAAGTAAATGAAAAAATAGAAAAAAACACTGCATAAAGTGAAAAATGAAGATCTCAATTGTGTATTGAAAAAGCGGATTTGTCGGCGTCAAAGTGAGCATATGCATCTTAATGGTACGTTGATTATGAAACAAGCAAAGACCTATCACGAGGAACTGAAAATTGAATGTAATTGTGAACATTCAGCAGGCTGGTTGCAGAACCTTAAGAAAAGGCACAACATTAAATTTTCAAAGATTTGTGGTGATAAAGCATCTGCTGGTCACAAAGCAGCAGAGAAAGTCATTGATGTGTTTGCCAAGATAGTTGCCTGTGAAAATCTAACACACTGAATAGCTGCATTGGTATATTTGTGTGATGAACAAGTATAAGGCAAAGACTGCTTGCCAGTAGCCATAAACTCAGAGTTGGGAATGGTGCGAAACAGTCACTGACTGTCCTCTTGGGTGACCAAGGTAGTGTTAACTATTAAAAATATTATACAAAAAATACCTTCAGGGTATATATGTATGTATGTGTCTATATATATATATATATATATACATACACACACACACACACACACACACACACATATATATACCTATGTATGTAATGTAAACAGATTTTGTGTTTAGTTTTGGGTCCCATTCCCAAGATACCTCATTATCGAAATGCAAATATTCCAAAATCCGAAACACTTCTAGGCTCAAGGATTTTGGATTAGGGATGCTTAATCTGTAATGAATAGAAAATTGATTTGCAGAACTTTGACCCTGAAAATCCCTGGAGCATTAGCTCAGCATACAAGTTAGTTTGCACTCATGAGGTGGTGTGATCTGAGGAAGCAAGTGAGAGACGGTAGGAAGCAACTAGTTGAAGCCTATGTCATTAATATCTGTGAGGACTACCACTTCTTCCAGGGTCTTAGCTGGGATTAAGCCTCAACTCCCAGTGCATCTCCATGTGCTTCACTGCTTTACAGGATACCGTGTTAGCTTAGTAAAGCTATTACAGTTCACGGCATTCCGGTGTTCAAAGTTTAATTCTAGTGCTCTCTCCAAGTGAACTGTCTGGGTTTCCTCCAGTTGCTCTGCTTTCCTCCCACAGTCCAAAGACATACTAGTTGGTGGGTTAATTGGTCATTGTAAATTGTCTTGTGATCAGGTGAGGGTTAAATAATGGGTTGCTGGGCAGCGTGGCTCATTGGTTTGGAAGTGCCTGTACTGTGCTGTATCCCTGAATAAATAAATGAATAATTTTACCTGAATGCTTGATGAAATGCCTGTATATGGAAAAGCTAGGAATGTAATCCCACAAGCCATGCTCGTTTTGACATCAGTGAGTTTCATGTTGCTGGCATTTGCATCAGATTCTCTCTGTACTAACAGTGGAATGCAATGTGAGGCAATGAATAAGGCCCTACATTATGCAAGGCATCCTGGAAGCTGGGAACTCAAGAACACAAGTGTCTGCAAAATGTACAGAAATGCTGGAACTGAGACATTAAACTGGTTTTAAAATGTTTGATTAATCTAACTGATATTTATTTAATGATGGCTTAGTTTATTCATGCATGAAATATATTTACTTGAAAGAAAACTTTCATGTTGTGAAGAAGAACATATTTATTTTCATAGAATATCAGATGATGTGACAACTAAAGATGGCACTAACAGAATTTAGTAATTTATTGCAATAATTTTCATTAGAATGAAGCTACGTGGATCTGAAGAACACTCCTTTTTGCTTTGACTATATTTTCCCTTTGGTTTTCTATACCTGTTGGCTGAATGTAAGCAAAAATAGCCAAAACTCATAAGCAGTAATACTCACCATCGGGAAAACTGAATGAAGCCTGATTAATGCAATTCACTCTTACATGTCATGTCAACATGTCTATTACACCACATATGTATGGTTCCACATTCATGTGGAAGTAAGTCCCTTTGAATCTTCTGAATGCATGGACTCGGGGCTCTTAATCCATCCCATCCCTTTGCAACTTTGGGCAGTCTCACTCTCTTGTACTCTGGCTCTCCTCAGAAGTGTGATTTGCTAATGTCGAATTGCCATGAGAGAATGTCTTTAAGGATGATTTCCTTCTTAAATTGGAGAATAGCAAATTGCCAGAGGCTGCCTTCAAGAGTTTGCTGTCCTACTCAGAAATGTGCAAGTCCTATTTTAGTCCTAAATCAGTCTAAAGTTATTTCAAACGTCTATTTTTTTGCCAAATTCATGATTAAAGTGGGCAGACCAAAATGGGCATTGGCAGCAAGTGCAGGAATGGCCTTTTTAGTACACCAAAAGTAAAGGAGGAAAGCTATTATCCATATGGATTGTTTTAAAAGTCTGCTGACTTTAATGTGATTGACATTAAGAATTAGCATATTGCAGAGCACCAGGGCAACCTACAGCTTGGATGTCAGTTCAGAATATGAAGTCAAAAGATAGAGGTTAAAATCGAAGCCATTAAATTATTTTGGATTTATTGTAGACGGTACAGTAGCACTGCAGTTACTGTAGCACTATTATCGTGCCAATGATCCGGGCTCAATTCTTTTGCTGTCTGTAAGAAGTTTGTATGTTCTTCCAGTGACCACATGGGTTTCCTTGCTGGTACGTGCTTTCAGCCTTTTATAACCAGCCCAATGGGAGTGGGGAGAAGAAGGAATGATTGAGATGGGTGGGGTCCTTCATTATGTTGGCTGCCTTATAGAAGTGAGAAGTGTAGAAAGCTTGCGTTCTGGCAAGCTTTCCACCAACCTTAACTTCTCTCTCCATATATTCTGACCCTGTGTGTTTTCTGAAATCCTTTGGATCTACCTCTCTCTCTTTGACAGATCTTCTAATCCCACTGGGACATTTTGCGGTGAAAATAAATTAAGGCATGTTAAACAGCAGAGTTAGCAATTTTAACCTCGGTGACAAGTGCATTAAGTTTTATTCTGTATTCTTCTGAGATCTGTTGGTTAAAAAAAAAGGTTGCTTTTCAACAGCTGATGATTCAATATGTAAACATTTGAAAACATAAGCTAAAGTAATGCTTTCATGAATAATGGATCTACTCCAGTTTTGCAGCAATATCATATTCATTGATCTTTACTTGTTCCTTGCCTTTGGCATGTTACTTTTGAAAGAGTAACCTCGTAGAGAAAATACACTGCATTGAAGAAAAGCTCCCTTTCAGTTAGTCTGTGGAAATGCCAACTTTTGATTAGCCACTTTGCAGAAATTTCAAATCCAAAAGATAACAATATATTTGTTGCAGGGAATCATTGAAAGATAATTGTATATTTCACCATTATTAACTGATTACATGACCAGCTGTGAATTACACAAGCTTCAAACAACCATTGAGATCAGTGCTGAACACATGATAATGGTCCAGGATCAACTTTATTTACCATATACAGTGACAAATATTAGCAATTTGCTGTGGTGTATTATGTGATAGTTGATAACTATCTACTATCATGAATTGTTCTTTTCAAAAGTGAATTTCAGACAAAATGTGAAAACAAACTGAGGGACTAATCAGTAACTCTGAAACAGTAGCATAAATTATGTGCATGCAAAATATTAATGGATGGCACCAGCTAGTCTCGTGAGACCGTGGATCTGCGCCTGGAAAGTCTTGCTTCAGTCTCCCCAGGTCGCAGCCTGGGCAAGGTTGTGTGGAAGACCGGCAGTTGCCCAAGCAGCAAGTGTCCCCTCTCCATGACACCGATGTTGTCCAAGGGAAGGCAAGGGCAGATACAGCTTGGCATCAGTGACGTCGCAGGAGTTGCCAGAGCAAGGTTGAAAGCAACGTTGGACTGTCTTAGGGATTCCAGCTCCAGATTTGTCCTCAGGGTTTACTCCTGAAGCCTTTCCAATAAGTGGGCATGGCCACAAGGCAGTGGAGGTTTGAAATCAGAGTTTTCTCTCTCATAGATGGACTGCCTTCCCAGGCTGATGAGCTCCATCTACCCAAATACTAATAAGATTAATGCATATTAATTATGCCATAAAACATGATGTTCAGCCATAATGAATACAGTTGGGTCATAATTATTACTTAATTTTCTTTATGTTTTATCAGATTACATCAGAATTAAAACTTATTTGATCATTGCAATCTTTTCAGAGCATTACTAATTTGTGTTTACTTATTTCACTGTTTATTAACTCATCTTGATAGTGGATTCCAGGAAAGCCAAACATTAACTGAAGATGTTATTACATCACCCTGTATTATGCACCCATAAACAAACCAATATTGTTCATTTTAAAAGTTGTTCAATCTCAAAGTTAATTGCTTGTTTCAGCAATCCTTCCTCCCTGACTACCTCCAAGCTCCATCAGCTATGGCTGGGTCGGCAGAATTGGATGGAGGAAAACTTAGGTTAGAAATATGAATCAGAATCAGGTTTAATGTCACTGATAATTGTCATGAAATTTTCTTTTTCGTGGCAGCAGTACAGTGCAGTACATATAAATTACAATAAGAAATCTAGATAAATAAAAATTAAATAAATAGTGCTAAATAGTGAAATACTGTTTACGGGCTGAGCTGTTCATTGTCTGTTCCAAAATCTGATGGCAGAGAGGAAGAAGATGTTTCTAAAATGTTGCATTCCTGTACTTCCTCTCTGGTGGTAGTAATAAGAAGAGAGCACATCCTGAGTGATGGGGGGTCCTTAATCATGACGGGATGGCAGGCATTTCATCATGTGTATCAAACAGGATTTTGTCAGCCTGCCCCTGAAGTGATGGCAGCAAAGCAGCTTTCAATATCTGAAGAGTCAAGACAAGTCAAGTTTATTGTCATTTAACTATATACCATCAAACAAAATGTTTCTCCGAACCAGTGTGCAGAGCACTATGGTATACATAACACACATAACACATAAATAATCAAACTAAAGTACATAAATTAAATATTGTAAGGTTCAGAACAGATTAACTAATGGCACTTTGAGTGAGATGCAGCAGAGAATTCAGAAGCCTAACGGCCTGACGGAAGAAACTGTTTCTCGTCCTGACCGTTCTTGTTTTTATGCATCAGAGTCTCTTCCCTGATGGTAGAAAGTCAAAGTGGATCCTAGATGGGTGGGTGGGATCCTTAATAATATTAATTGTCCTGCATGTGCACTGCTCCCGATAAATGACCCCGACAGACGATAGGGAGACCCCTATGATTCTCTCAGCCGTTTCCCACAGTCCTTTGTAGAACTCACAACGTTGGTGATCAGGCAGAAAGATGGTGGGTCACTTGTCATTTGGGAAACATCAGGAAATGGGTGGGACAACAGCAACTGAACATGTCCTACAGATAGCCTCCAGTGACTTCATTAGGTTAGGTTAGAATTGCTTAGCTTCTGTCTGATTTCCTTATCAGGAAAGAAGAAAGGCCAGTTTCTGGATGAGGATTTTATGCAGGTTATAGTTGGAACTCTTAGACCTACTGACACGTAGGATCCTGAACAGTACACTTAAGATCCTACATTTTTACACAATGATGTTAAGAGGATGAGGATGTTTTGAGTCCACTGGAATCACACAACACTGGTGCAGCACAATACAGGCTCTTGCAGCTGATTGTGTAGTTCTGTGCATTAAGATCAGTTTGAGCAGGACAGTAGGAATTGTCAGAAAACCCCATGGAAATTATGCTCATAGCTACTCATGTCAATTTCCTTCCCAACTTAGATTGAGAGGTGGGGCATCATTCAAAATTTGACCCTCAACTTTCTGCTGTTTCACATTCAGACTCAGATTCATTTACTTATCACATGTACATGGAAAGGTACAGTGAAATACACCGCTTGTGTTAACAACCAGCACAGACTAAGGTTGCGCTGGGGGCAGCCCACAAGTATCGCCACCAATATAGCATGTCCACTAGGCTCAGCAGAGCAACACAGAACACAATAAAATTGAACACAAAAAGTAACAAAAAAAAAACAACAGCAAAACTAGACCCTTTCCTCCCACCCGCCCACCCACCTACAGACAGTCCTCCACCTCAGGACAGGCCTTTGGGCCTCAGCGGGCTCATGACATTGGGCCTCTGATTTCCCCACTAGACTTCAGACTTGTAGATCCAAGACTTCAGTCATCAGACTACGACTTCCAATTGACCTTTGGGCTTCCTATTTGGAGATTATATAACAGTTGAAAGAAAACTTTAAATTGAGGACTTTTGTAGTTAAAGCATTCTATTGTACTATTTTTTAAAAGCACTTGAAATGTAAATGCTTTTATTTTTGATGGGACTGATGAGATTTTGATATTTTGGTCACCGTTTTCTATCGTCATTTTTTCCCCCAAACTTTTCAGTCTATTAACACCTCTTCTACAGTATTGTGTTTTTTGATAATGTCTCACTACTTCAAGTTTGTTATGGTCATGATGTATATGGAGAACCATTGCTTCAGGGCAGATAACATTGCATTCCGAATAGTGCACCGTTAAATTGGCAGAGATTGATCAAATCAGGATCCAAACAGCACAGTCATTGCAATAAAAGGCTCCTTGGTGTTGGTTTATTTTTGCCATGTGTAATGAGATACAGTGAAAAACTTGGCATGCTATCCAGTCAGCTCATGTCATACAGAAGTACAACAAGGTAGTAAAAAGACCAAATGCAGAATAAGATATTGTAGCTACAGAGAAAGCGCAGTGCAAATAAACAAATAAAGTGTAGGGTTATGATGAGGGAGATTGATTATCTTCCCTTTCATCCATGGATTCCATAAGTGGAAGAGTTTGATTTCATGCTCCATGACTCTATAATTTTTAAAAAATATACCCCATTCCCATTCTGACATGTCAGTCCATGGCTTCCTCTATTGCCAGAATGAGGCCACTTAGATTGGAGGAGAAAAGCCTCATAATCCATCTGTGCAGCCTCCAACCTGAGAGTGGCCTCATCATAGTAGTAGAGGAGGCTATGGACTGACATGTCAGAATGGGAATGGGATATGTTTTCATAGAATTAGAGTCATGGAATAACACCTCATATTCCACCTGGGCAGCCTCCAACCTAATGGACTGAAGCAGGTCAGGCAGCATCAATGGAAAAGAGTGAACAGTCAACATTTCAGGCTGAGGGGGTCTTGGCCCGGAATGGCAATTGTTTACTCTTTTCCATGGGTTCTGCCTGGCCTGCTGAGTTCCTCCAGCATATCGTGTGTGTTGCTTTGTATTTCCACCGTCTGCAGAATCTCTTGTGTTTGCGAGCAGTGGCAACTGAATGTTAATACAGATAATTGTGAGGTCATGCAGTTTGGAAAGTCATTCCAGAGTAGGAGTTATAACACGAATGGTAGGACACTAGTGTGTGTAATGGAACAGAGGGACCTGGTACAGTTGCATAGTTCATTGACAGTGCATCTCAAACAGGAGTTGTATGTTCTCTGGATCAAAATAAACAAGAAGCTGTGAATTCAGCAGAAGATGATTCAAAGACATTATGTTCAGCTTAGATGTGCTGCTTCTGTGCTGTACAATTCTATTCTCTGACTCTCAGAACACAATGTTTTGTTTCCATGGCCATGTCTGAAATGTGATTCAGTAAATCAGAAGAAGCCAAGATGTTCGCAACCTTCCTGATCCTAAAAGGAGTTCGTGTTTGTGATTTACAATGGGACAAATGATGAGGAACTTTATCTTCATGGTTTTATTAAGATATTATGTTATGCATTCGACAGATACCACTAACGCTTTTTTTCACTAATATAACTTGCTTAAGTTACTTTCAAATCATTTGTACAATTCTGCTTTCAAATTATTTATATATTATTCAAAGAGAACATCAATTTAGCTGATAGTGTGACATGCACCATAGCATCATCAAGTCATATAGAAGTACAGCACAGAAATATGCCCTTCAGCCCATCTAGACCATGCTGAAACCATTTAAACTGCCTACTCCCATCGACCTGCACTGGGACCATAGTCATCCATACCCCTACCATCCATGTACCTATCCAAACTTCCCTTGTACTATCAGAAAATAAATCTGATAGAAATGTACTTTATTGAATTGATAAATCAGAACTCCTCCTTTGACTGCCACTGATTGCAGTTCCAAATGTTGCTAGCTATTGCCTATACTTTCCACTCTTTATCTTCATTGTCCACAGCTATTGATGTATAATTAGCTACCTCATTGGTCACCAATGCAACAAATCTCTTTTGATTTGTATGATATACCATCTGTACCTCATCCTTATTGTTATCTTGTCACGTAGTTAGAGGCTGCCATTTCCTGTGAAATGCTTGACCTCAATAAATCTACGAGTCTCCAAGGAATACTGCCCTTTAGTAAAGACACTGATCCTATAAGTCAAGTTCTTCCTCATTAAGTTTCTACTGCTGATCACTTTTGTATCTTTTCTCAGAGCGAATTTCTCCATTTATGCATTACATACAGGAAGACAATTTTATAGCTCCTCTGCATAAAAATGGCAGGTATCATTCCTAATTGAGTCCTAAGTTGGCGTTTATCTCAGTCACGTTAATTGAACTACATGCACCCAGCAGTGCTTGGACATTGATCTCGAATAAATGAAGCATTGTAACCAAGATTTTGAGAAAGCAAAGACAACCTGGTCTTTTGCTAAATGAGATTCAAGCTTCCAGGAAGTATTTAAATATTTCTATATCCCAGATTCTCCCAGGATGCCTTGTCTATATTACACAGATGAAGTTGTTACCTATTTATCCCACAACACCTGGAAAATGTAGGATTAAAAATATCTTTTGTTCCTTTTTTTCTCTATAAGGTACTTGGAACTAATGATATCTCAAATCGTGTCCTGTAATATTGGAACAGTCCAAAATGAGTATTTGCAATTTCATACTTCCTTGAATCATAGTCCAGATTGATTGGTTGATAAGCATGTGACATGCCAAGATTTGTTGAGCTCTCTCCTCAACAATTCTTGGCGTGTCACATGCTGGAGTAACAAATCATTCAGAGGTAAGAGGGATCTGTTTATGTTTTCTTCTTTGTTAATTGTTAACATAATCACAGAAGCTAAGGGTGCCATTTGTCTTAACTACAGCAAGTGTTGGAACAACTCAGTATCAAAACTAAATTAGTTCAATGATATTTGCATTTTTGTAATCCCTTCAGCTCTTCCCCCACTAAAAAGTACAAAATCAAAGATAGTCTTTTCCAAGTGAATCATGGTTTCCATTCCTTCAATATTTCCCCATATTCATTATGAAAGATCACTGTTTTGTTAAAATAAACTACTTAAGGAATTCAGTCTGTCAGGCATCATTCGTAGAGGGAAAGAAATAATTGATATTTTGAGCGTGCAGAGGGAGCATAGCCAATATTAAGGGGAGGGGAGGGACAAGGCAGGGCCTGAGCTAGTGGGTGATAGGGGGAGAGAGAGATGATGCCTAGATCTTGCCAGCTGAGGGAGAGGGAAGGGTGGAGTATGGAGAAAGAAGGTGGTTACGAGAGATGGAAGTAGACAAGAAGGTGCCAGGTGTGGGGAAGAGAGGTGGAGCTGAACAGTGATAAGTGGATAATTGCTGAATATGGATAAGTAAAGCAGGTGATACCTATAACCAATTAAGCAAGGGCTATAAGGCAGTTGTAACCAGAAATGGGAGGAGATTGGAGGCTCTGTGGGGGAGAAGAAGAGAAATGTGTAAGTGGTTTGAGAAGGGAACCAACTGGGGAAAGGGGATATAATTGTGTGATAGGGGCGAGGAGGTGCATGGAGAAAAGATGGTGGGAGGACCTAAGTGGATTGGAAGGAGTGGTGGGGAAGAATGGACAGGTGGGTATAGAAATGGGAAGGAAACGGAAATAACATGTGAACAGGAGTACAGAATGGCCATTGTGGAGGGGTAGAGAAACCTAAGGGATCAGTGTTCAGGTTCCAACAATTCTCAAATCTAAATTGACAAATTAGCTGAGGGGACTAAATTTACATTCTCTAAATTTACTAATGGGATGGAATTAAATGGAAATATGAGTAGTGATGTGGATGCAAAGAGGCATCAAGCGGATATAGATGTTTGGGAAATAATAAGGCAGATGGGATAAGTGTGGTATTAGCTACTTTAGCAGAGGAGTCAGAAATATGCAGTACTTCTTGAGGAGTGGGAAATTGATTAAAATGCTGATGTTGAAAGGTGCCTGATTGTTCTTGCGCAAGTATCATTGAGATCTAACCTGCAGGTGAAACAGAGTTAGGAAGGTATATGGTGTGTTTGCCATTATTTATAGAGTAGTTAATTATAGTGGATCTTGCTGAGAGCATACCATATAACCATATAACAATTATAGCACAGAAACAGGCCAACTCGGCTCTTTCAGTCTGTGCCGAACTCTTACTCTCACCTAGTCCCACCGACCTGCACTCAGCCCATAACCTTCCATTCCGCTCCTGTCCATATAGCTATCCAATTTAACTTTAAATGACAACATTGAACCTGCCTCAAACACTTCTGCTAGAAGCTTGTTCCACACATCTACCACTCTCTGAGTAAAGAAGTTCCCCCTCATGTTACCCCTAAATTTTGCCCTTTAACTCTCAACTCATGTCTTCTTGTTTGAATCTCCCCCACTCTCAATGGGAGAAGCCTATCCACATCAACTCTATCTATCCCCCTCATAATTTTAAATACCTCTTATCAAGTCCCCCCTCAACCTTCTATGCTCCAAAGAATAAAGACCCAATTTGTTCAACCTTTCTCTGTAACTTAGGTGATGAAACCCAGGTAACATTCTAGTAAATCTTCTCTGTACCCCCCTCAATTTTGTTGACATCTTTCCTATAATTTGGTGACCAGAACTGTACACAATACTCCAAGTTTGGCCTCACCAATGCCTTGTACAATTTCAAAATTACATCCCAACTCCTATACTCAATGCTCTGATTCATAAAGGCCAGCATACCAAAAGCTTTCTTCATGACCCTATCCACATGAGATTCCACCTTCAGGGAACTATGCACCATTATTCCTAGATCCCTCTGTTCTACTGCATTCTTCAATGCCCTACCATTTACCATGTATGTCCTATTTTGATTAGTCCTACCAAAACGTAGCACCTTGCATTTAAAAGCATTAAACTCTATCTGCCGTCTTTCAGTCCACTCTTCTAACTGGCCTAAATCTCTCTGCAAGCTTTGAAAACCTACTTCATTATCCAAAACTCCACCTATCTTAGTATCATTTGCATACTTACTAATCCAATTTACCACCCCATCATCCAGATCATTAATATATATGACAAACAACATTGGACCCAGTACAGATCCCTGAGGCACACCACTAGACACCGGCCTCCATTCTGACAAACAGTTATCCACCACTACTCTCTGGCATCTCCCATCCAGCCACTGCTGAATCCATTTTACTACTTCAATATTAATACCTAATGATTGAACCTTCCTAACTAACCTTCCATGTGGAACCTTGTCAAAGGCCTTACTGATGTCCATATAGACAAAATCCACCACTTTACCCTCATTAACTTTCCTAGTAACCTCTTCAAAAAATTCAATTTAAGATTTGTCAAACATGACCTTCCACGCACAAATCCATGTTGACTGTTTCTAATGAGACCCTGTCTATCCAGATAATTATATATACCATCTCTAAGAATACTTTCCATCAATTTACCCACCACTGATGTCAAACTCACTGGCCGATAATTGCTAGGTTTACTCTTAGAACTCTTTTTAAACAATGGAATAACATGAGCAATACGCCAATCCTCCGGCACCATCCCTGTTTCTAATGACATTTGAAATATTTCTGTCAGAGCCCCTGCTATTTCTACACTAACTTCCCTTAATGTCCTGGGGAATATCCTGTCAGGACCTGGAGACTTATCCACATTTATATTCTTTAAAAGCACCAGTACTACTTCTTCTTTAATCATCATAGTTTCTGTAACTACCCTACTTGTTTACCTTACACAATTCAATATCCTTCTCCTTGGTGAATACCAAAGAAAAGAAATTGTTCAGAATCTCCCCCATCTCTTTTGGCTCCGCATATATCCATCCACTCTGATTCTCTAAGGGACCGATTTTATCCCTTACTATCCTTTTGCTATTAATATAACTGTAGAAACCCTTTGGATTTGTTTTCACCTTACTTGCCAAAGCAACCTCATATCTTCTTTTAGCTTTTCTAATTTCCTTCTTAAGATTCTTTTTACATTCTTTATATTCCTCGAGCACCTCATTGACTCCAAGCTGCCTATATTTATTGTAGTTCTCTCTTTTTCCGAACCAGGTTTCCAATATCCCTTGAAAACCATGGCTCTCTCAAACTTTTAACCCTTCCTTTCAACCTAACAGGAACATAAAAATTCAGTATCCTCAAAATTTCACCTTCAAATGACCTCCATTTCTCTATTACATCCTTCCCATAAAACAAATTGTCCCAATCCACTCCTCCTAAATCCTTTTGCATCTCCTCAAAGTTAGCCTTTCTCCAATCAAAAATTTCAACCCTGGGTCCAGTCCTATCCTTCTCCATAATTACATTGATACTAATAGCTTTGTGATCACTGGACCCGAAGTGCTCCCCAACACATACCTCCGTCACCTGACCTATTTCATTCCCTAACAGGAGATCCAACACTGCCCTTTCTCTAGTTGGTACCTCTATGTACTGCTGCAAAAAACCATCTTGCACACATTTTACAAACTCCAAACCATCCACCCCTTTTACAGAACGGGTTTCCCAGTCTATGTGTGGAAAATTTAAATCTCCCACAATTACAACCTTGTGCTTACTGCAAATATCTGCTATCTCCTTACAAATTTGCTCCTCCATTTCTCGCTCCCTATTAGGTGGTCTATAATACACCCTTATAAGTCTTACTACACCTTTTCCATTCCTCAATTCCACCCAAATGGCCTCCCTAGATGAGTCCACTAATCTATCCTGCCAAAGCTCCACTGTAATATTTTCTCTGACAGGCAATGCAACACCTCCCCCCTCTTGCCCTTCCGACTCTCTCACACCTGAAGCAACGAAATAGAGTAATATTTAGTTGCCAATCACACCCCTCCTGCAACCATGTTTCACTAATAGTTACAACATCATATTTCTTACAATGCTCCTAGCATTAAAATAGATGCATTTAAGAAACTCTCCATCTCTTACTCTCTGTTTATCCCTAATGGTGCAAACAACTTCGTTATCTTTTTCTTCCTTCTCCCTACATCTTCAGTCTGAATGCTCCCGTTCTCTGTCCCCTGCCTATCCTCCCTCACACATTGTCTACTAGCTTTCTCTATTTGTGAACTAACCTCCTCTCTCCTAGATTCCCAACCCCAACCGTTCTAGTTTAAAGTCTCCCCAGTAGCCTTCGCGAATCTCCCCGCCAGGATATTGGTCCCCCTAGGATTCAAGTGCAACCTGTCCATTTTGTACAGGTCACACTTGCACCAAAAGAGGTCTCAATGATCCAGAAACTTGAATCCCTGCTCCCTTTTCCAATCTCTCAGCCACATATTTATCCTGTGTCTCATTGCATTCCTACTCTCACTGTCGCGTGGCACAGGCAGTATTCCCAAGATTACTACCTTTGCGGTCCTTCTTCTCAACTCCCTTCCTAACTCCCTATATTCTCCTTTCAGGATCTCTTCCCTTTTCCTACCTATGTCATTGGTACCTATATGTACCATGACCTCTGGCTCCTCACCCTCCCACTTCAAGTTATCTTGGACGTGATCAGAAACATCCCGGACCCTGGCACCAGGGAGGCAAATTACCATCCGGGTCTCTGGACTGCGTTCACAGAATCGCCTATCTGACCCCCTAACTATCAAGTCCCCTATTACAACTGCCCTCCTCTTCCTTTCCCTACCCTTCTGAGCTACAGGGCCGGACTCTGTGCCTGCAGTGTTCTGTGAAACTTTGGTTTCTGTACCAACATAAAAGGATGTAGCTGTTACAGAGAGAATGCAGTGAATATTCATCAGGCTGGATGTAGGTATGAGAAGTTTGTCACATAAGAAAATGTTGTGTACACTACAGCTTTATTCAACAGAGTTTAGAAGAATGAAAGGTGACATCAGTGGAAATGAGAAAGATTCTTAGAGGGCTCCTTCTGATATAGGAAGTCTGAGCAGTCTGGAATGTGGGCTTAATCACCAACGAGGTTGACCAATACTTTATACTTTATTGTCACCAAACAATTGGTACTAGAACATACAATCATCACAACGATACTTGATTCTGCGCTTCCCACTCCCTGGATTACAAATATTAAATATTAAGAATATTAAAAATAGTTAAAATTAGTAAATATTAAAAATTTAATTTATAAATAATAAATAGTGTACGGGGTCTTTCTTTTTTGTTAAATTTTAAATGGCTTCTTTTGTTATGTTATACTGGGGAATGCTGAGAAAGTCTCTAACTAGACAGTTGCTTGGGTTATTAGAGATAGCAGGATGCTATTAACCAATGGGTGGTCATGTATCGTTTTGTTTTTGGATACAATGCTGTATCATATGACTGTGGACGGGGTTTTTGGCGGGGAGTCGGAGGAGAGATGTGGAGGACGGCGGACGTGCGGATAGGCTCCAGTCGATCACTTCGGGTGGTCCCGAGCCTTGAGTCGACAGGATTAGATTGAGCTCCAGCGGTTGTGTGCGAAGAACTTGGACTTTGATAAGTGTTGGCGCCTTTTTTTTTCCATTACTTCCCATTCTATATCGAATTTATATTAATGTCATAGAATTAGTAATATCTATAAAGTGTACTTGTTAAAACGTACTGGATGTGCTGACTGATGATTGATGTTTGGGATTGATTCGGGCAGCAACCGACCCTGTGGGGATTGTTGAGGCGGGTGCTGGGTGGGATTTCCCCTAGACATATACGAGCAAATATAACAGAACGTTACAATAGAAAATAGAAAAATTGGATGTAAGGTAGTGCATAAAACTGAGAGGCAGGTCTGGATATTTGGAGGGTACAGCCCAGATCCGGATCAGGATCCGTTCCACAGTCTTATCACAGTTGGAAAGAAGCTGTTCCCAAATCTGGCCGTATGAGTCTTCAAGCTCCTGAGCCTTATCCCGGAGGGAAGAGGGACGAAAAATGTGTTGGCTGGGTACGTTGTGTCCTTGATTATCCTGGCAGCACTGCTCTGACAGCATGCGGTGTAAAGTGAGTCCACGGACGGAAGATTGGTTTGTGTGATGTGCTGGGTTGTGTTTACGATCTTCTGCAGCTTCTTTCGGTCTTGGACAGGACAACTTCCATACCATGTTGTGATGCACCCTAGAAGAATGCTTTCTACGGTGCATCTATAAAAATTAATGAGGGTTTTAGGAGACAGGCCAAATTTCTTTAGTTTTCTCAGGAAGTAAAGGCGCTGGTGGGCCTTTTTGGCAGTGATCTCTGCTTGGTTGGACCAAGTCAGGTCATTTGTGATATTGACCCTGAGGAACTTAAAGCTTTTGACCTGTTCCACTTGCGCACCACCGATGTAAATTGGGTTGTGCGGTCTGCTACTCCTTCTGAAGTCAACAACTAATTCCTTCATCTTGCTGATGTTGAGGAATAGGTTGTTGTCTTTGCACCATGCCACCAGGTTCTTAATTTCCTCTCTGTACTCAAACTCATCATTACCCGAGATACGGCCTACAATTGTTGTGTCATCAGCAAAATTATATTGTATTTGATGGAAACTTGGCTACACAATCATGGGTGTGCAGTGAGTACAGCAGGGAGCTGAGTACATAGCCTTATGGGGCACCAGTGCTCAGAGTGATTGTAGAGGAGAGCTTGTCCCCTATTTTTACAGCCTGGGTCCTGTCTGTGTGGAAGTTGAAGATCCAGCTGCAGATCTGAGTGCTAAGGCCCAGGTTCCGGAGCTTAGGAATCAGTTTGTTTGGAATGATGGTATAAAAGGCAGAGCTGTAGTCAATGAAAAGGAGCCTTACGTATGCATCTTTATTCCCCAGGTGTTCCAAGGAGGAATGTAGGGCCAGAGAGATAGCATCTGCTGTTGACCTTTTGTTCTGGTAGGCGAATTGCAAAGCGGCGAGGTTGACTGGTAGGCTATGGTTGATGTGTGCCATAACCAATCTCTCGAAGCACTTCATAGCAATTGATGTCAGAGCCACAGGTCGATAGTCATTCAGGCATGCCACCTTGCTCTTCTTCAGCACTGGGATTATCGTTGCCTTCTTAAAACACGAGGGGATCTTAGACTGAAGCAAGGAGCAGTTAAAGATGTCAGCAAACACTCCATCTAGCTTGCTTGCACAGGCCCGGAGAACCTGTCCTGGGATGCCATATGGGCCGGTTGCCTTCCTTGGATTTATCGTCAGGAAGGCCCTTCTAATGTCCTCCTCGGTAATGATGAATCTTGATGCCACCAGGTCTGGTTCATCCGGAGGGAGCGGGATGCTCCTCTTCTGTTCGAATCTTGCGTAGAATATGTTGTTCGTCAGGAAGAGAAGCACCACGGTTATTGATATTCCCAGCCTTTTCTTTGCGCCCAGTGATCTCATTTAGACCCTGCCACAGTCTACTGGCATCCCTTTGGTTAGCCTGGGCTTCCAACTTGGCTCAACATTGTCCCTTGGCACCCTTAATGGCTTTCCGGAGTTCACGCCTGGATTCCATGTAGCAACTGGTATCCCCGGACCTAAAGGCTCAGCTCTAGCATTTAAAAGCGACTTGACCTCATAATTCATCCAAGGTTTCCGGTTAGGGAATACCCGGGTCGTCTTGCAAGACACACAGTCCTCCGTGCATTTCCAAATAAAGTCCGTGACAGCTGAGGCATACTCATTGAGGTTAGCTGCCGAGTCCTTGAATACTAACCAGTCCACCGATTCAAAGCAATCACGGAGGACCTCATCCATTTCCTCCGTCCAACGCGACACTACGTTTGACACCATGACCTCCCGCTTCATTTCCTGTTTGTAAGCCGGGAGGAGGAGTACGGCCTGCTGGTCCGATTTTCCGAAGTGAGGTCGTGGGACGGAACGGTAGGCATCCTTGACTGCTGTGTAGCAGTGGTCAAGTATATTCGGGCCTCTAGTGGGGCAGGAGACATGTTGGTATAAATTTGGCAGCGCTTTTCTGAGGTTGACCACCAAGGGTTAAATTAAAAAGAAACTATACCTTCAGCCATAGCTTCAGCATTCTCTTCCTCAGGGCTTTGGTCATTAATGAAGGGTCTTGGTTCTGAAATGTAAACTGCTTCCCTTTCTACATATGCCACCTGACCTGTTAAGTGTTTCCAGTATTTTCTGTTCTTTGTTCAATCGCTGAGCTCATTCAGAGCTGGGATTGATCGATTTCTGGATTTTATAGTAAACAAGGGTTAAAGGAGGAAAATAGTGAAAATCAGCACTAAATGCCAGAGCAGATCTGGAGGCTAAATGACATAGGCTTCTTCAATTATTTGAAGATCATCTGTATTCTGAGAGAGTGTGCTTGTAATAGTGTTGGTTAAGAGTAATGTTGATCCAAACATTCAATTAACTTGAATTTTAAAAATTACCTTGATCTCAATTTTGCATACTTTTCTGTATTTTCATTGTAATCAATAATACTAAATGCTTAGATACCTGTCCAAATCTTTGCATGTCTAAGCAGAGAATATTTTACTTTAACAAATAAGGTTGGACACTAATATATACACAGTGGCCACTTTATTAGATATCCTATGCACCTTAGGGACTATGGTGTACAAAGGCAGTTGAAAATCTAGTCAAAAAGAAAAGAAAAGAAAAGCTTATGAAAGGTTAAAAAAATTAAGTAATGATAGAGATCTAGAAAATTATAAGGCTAGCAGGAAGGAGCTTAAGAAGGAAATGAGAGAATAGGACCAATCAAATGTGACATGAAAAAGAGTGTATGGAACTGGAGGAGATAGCAGAGGTACTTAATGAATACTTTTCCTTAGTGAATACTGAAGCAAAGTTTCTTGGCAATTGTGGGGATGACTTGCAGCGGACTGAAAAGCCTGAGCATATAGACATTAACAATGAGGATGTGCTGGAGCTTTTGGAAGGCATCAAGTTGGATAAGACACCGAGACCGGGCCAGCTACTGTGGGAGGTGAGGGAGGAACTTGCTGAGCCTCTGGCAATGATCTTTGGATCATCAATGGGGACGGAAGAGGTTCTGGAAGATTGGAGGGTTGCAAACGTTGTTCCCTTATTCAGGAAAGGAAATAGAGATAGGCCAGGAAATTAGACCAGTGAGTCTTTCTTCAGTGGTTGGTAAGATGATGGAGAAGATCCTGAGAGGCAGGATTTATGAATATTTGGAGAGGCATAATATGATTAGAGTAGTCAGCATGGCTTTATCAAAGGCAGGTCATGCCTTACAAGCCTGATTGGAATTTTTAAGGATGTGATTAAACACATTGATGGAAAGCAGTAGATGTAGTGTATATTGATTTGAGCAAGGCATTTGATAAGGTACCCCATGCAAGGCTTATTGAAAAATTAAGGAAGCATGGGATCCAAGGGGATCTTCCTTTGTAGATCCAGAGTTGGCTTGCCCACAGAAGGCAAAGAGTGGTTGTAGACGGGTCATATTCTGCATGGAGGTCAGTGACCAGTGGTGTGCATCAGGGATCTGTTCTGGGACCTATTCACTTCGTGATTTTAAAAAAGGACCTGGATGAGGAAGTGGAGGGAGGGGTTCATAAATTTGCTGATGACACAAAGGTTGGGGGTGTTGTGGATAGTGTGGAAGGCTGTCAGAGGTTACAATGGGACATCAATAGGATGCAAAACTGGGCTGAGAAGTGGCAGATGGAGTTCAACCCAGATAAGTGTGAGGTGATCCATTTTGGTAGGTCAAATATAATGGCAGAATATAGTATTAATGGTAAGACTCTTGGCAGTGTGGAGGATCAGAGGGATCTTGTGGTCAATATCCATAGGATACTCAAGGCTGCTGCGCAGGTTGACTCTGTGGTTAAGAAGGCATACAGTGTATTGGCCTTCATCAACCGTGGGACCAAGTTCAAGAGCTGAGAGGTAATGTTACAGTTGTATAGTATCCTGGTCAGACTCCACTTAGAGTACTGAACTCAGTTCTGTTCACCTCACTACAGGAAGGGTGTGGAACCTATAGAAAGGGTGCAGAGGAGATTTACAAGGATGTTGCCTGGATTGGGGAGCATGTCTGATGATAATAGGCTGAGTGAACTCGGCCTTTTCTCCTTGGAGTGACGGAGGATGAGAGGTGACCTGACAGAGGTATATAAGGTGATGAGAGGCATTGATCGTGTGGATAGTCAGAGGCTTTTCCTAGGTCTGAAATGGCTAACATGAGAGGGCACAGTTTTAAGGTGCTTGGAAGTAGGTATAGAGGGGATGTCAGGGGTAAGTTTTTTTCTTACAGAGTGGTGAGTGCGTGGAATGGCTGCCGGCGATGGTGGTGGAGGCGGAGACAGTAGGGTCTTTTAAGAGACTCCTGGATATGTACATGGAGCTTAGAAAAAGCTTAGAGGGCTATGGGTAACCCTAGGTAATTTCTAAAGTAAGTACATGTCTGACACAGCATTGTGGGCCAAAGGGCCTGTATTGTGCTGTAGGTTTTCTAAGTTTCTATGTAATGTTTATACATAGGTATTTGAGTTACTGTTGTCTTCCTGTCAGCTTGGACTTGCAGGATATTTTTTGTTTTTCACATCATTCTCTGTAAACTCTTGTGATTGTTGTGCATGAAACTCCCAGGACATCGACAGATTCTGAGATATTGAAACTGCCCTGTCTTGCACCAACAAGTATTCCATGGTCAAATTTATTTAGATCATATTTCTTCCCCCATTCTGCTATTTGGTCTGAACAGCAACTGAAACTCTCGACCATGTCTGTATGCTTTTATGGATTGATTTCCTGCCATAAGATTGGCTAATTAGATATTTGTATTGGTTCAAATTTAATTGTCATTCAACCATATACATGCATACAGCCAAATGAAACAGCATTCAAAACACAGTACCCACAGCACATACAGTTACGAAAGCTGAAAAAAAACATACAGTCACAAAAAAACTTAGCCCAAGTCCCTGAGTATTTTAGCCTGTAGACTGATGGTGCATGGGACAGTTGTCTCCCACTCAGCGAACACTGGAGATCAGCACTGACGGGAGCGAGCAGCCCCAAACCAGTATGGATTCGAACAGGGGCCTCTGCTCTCTCTTACACCACCTCCGCTGTCTCCTCTCCCAGGCAGCTGTAACAGACAAAACTACAACACGAGGCCGTGGTCCATGCAACAACTGAGGCAACACAGCTCCCCTGCCAACGGACTCACCAGTGAACGGGACCCATACATTCTACATTACCAATGATCAACAGGGTCTTGTGATCACAGTAAAAATACCCGAGACAATCATCTGCATCGTTTTTTGGACCGTGCACTGTCTCTGCACAACAATGGCATGCAACAGGTCCAGGCGACAGCACAATAAATCCAGCTCCATCTCTATCGAGCAACTTGCTGATTGGGTAGATCTGTAGTATTTGATGTTCGTAACATCCAGCAATGTTTAGTGACTTTAAAAGAAGGCATAAAGGTTGAACAATTACACCTTTGCATAGTCCTGAAGAGGCTGCAGTGACTGTGCCTGCTGCCATTTTACCAAAAGCATTAATGAGCTAATGTACAAGTGTACCTAATAAAGTGGCCACTGAGTGTAAGTCGGTAATGAGGCTTCATCATGTTTCATTCTCTTTCTCCTTTTATTTTTTAGAATTTTTATCTTCTCTCTCTCTCAACCTCTTTTGAAAGTCACAACTGAATTATGACATGATTTCTCAAAGTAGTTGCTAAAAATTAGAAATTAATAGCTTGAAAATGAAATTGAAAAAAATAAACAGCCAAAATCCAGTACTCAACGCTCACAGTACCAATAACATACAGATCAAGAATAGAAAATGGAAATGAATAATGCATGCATTTTCTACTCTTTTCAAAGATTGGTACTGTGGTGCACTGTTGGAGTAAAGTAATGGGAGGCAGCTATTTGCCAGTGACCAACTTCTGATTTATCACTGAGCCTTTGATACTATGGCTGAGAACAATTGAGAAAAATGCTTTTTTCTTTAAAGGTCATGCTTCATTTTGAGAAGCATAGAATGACTGAAATGTTTGGGCCAGATTGATTGCTCAGAGGTGATCACTTCTCGACATTGCCCAGTGGCCTTCTGTCCCAAGGGATTATTTCTGCTTGCCTTTTTGATTATAAACGAATTTTATCAGTCTGTCAATTTCTGTAACGTATTAGACTATGAACTCAGATAACGTGGCACACAACCATTAGTTAAGTTGATACATCGTCACTGGGGGAAAAAAGTTCTGGAATTTTCCACCTAATAGCATAGGAAGCAAACCATGGCAAATCAAAACATTTCACCATCAACCTTCTCAAAGCAAGGCTTTGATGAATTCTGGTCTCATGAACAATGAATGCAGGCTGTGAATAAAAAGTATTTAAACAAATAGCCATGATCTTGTCCATGACCTTTAATTTATTCTACCTGATTTTCCTCTACGTTGAAGTTAATGAACAAGAAAATCAATGAAGCGCATACAGAGTGGCGGAAAAGATAATGGTTATTTTATTTAAATACTATTAAATCAGTCTGTGATCACCAACGGCAAAATTTAAAAGTTACCCTAATGTCCTCCATGATGTAAGGATGAATAAACACCTTGATATTTGAAATGAAGTGTAAGTTGCTATACAATCTACATAACCAATGTGTAGTCTTAAACCCTTAAAGGTAGTGAGAATTATAATCCATAGAGAATGAATGAGATATTCACCATTCAGTAGAAATTGAACTGAACGTGACACATAAACGCTGCAGCTTTTAAAGCACTGTGTGACTTACCTCCTGGCATCTCAAACCTTCCCACCATCTTCACGGTACAAGTCAAGAATATGATTAAGTGCCTTCTGCTTCCCTGGCTGAATGCAGCCCCAACATCTCTCAAGAAGCTGCAGTGGGTTTGACCTACAAATAGCTTTAACAAGAATTTACATGAACTGATCTGGACCACTCACCTCAAAGCTATGACCATCACAAGCAATAAAGTCAAGGGCTTTAGGTGCACAGGAACACCAGCACTTGCAGCTTCCCCTCCAAGCTGTGCACCTTCCTGGCTTGGATGCACATCATCTTTGTTGTCACTGAATCTCAATCCTGGTACTCCCCCTACAACTGCATTCAGGGAGTGCCTTCACCTGACCCCGGGGGATTGAGATCAAGAGCAGAAAGCTGAAGTTGTAGCTCTCAGATTACGACTTTACAATTAGATTATGTTTGGAATATTGTGTTCAGTTCTGGTCACCTCATTATAGGAAGGATGTAGAAACTTTAGAGAGGGTGATAAAGAGATTTACTAGGATGCTACCTGGATTTGAGAGCATGTTTTATGAGGATACGTTGAGCGATTTAGGGCTTTTTTTCTTTGAAGTGAAGGAGGATAACTTGATAGAGATGTACAAGATGATAAGAAGCATAGATCAATTGGATAGCCAGAGACTTTTTCTGGTGCAGAAATGGTTAATACCATGGGGTATAATTTTAAGGTGATTGGAAGAAAGTGTAAGGATGATCTCAGAGGAATTTTTTAAACACAGAGTGAAGAGTGTGTGGAACACCCTGCAATGGGTGATGGTAGAGGCAGATGCATTAGGGATATTTCAGAAACTCTCAGATAGGCACATGGATGAAAGAGAAATGGAGGGCTATGTAGGAATGAAACGTTAAATTGACCTTAGAGTAGGTTAAAAGATCGGCACAACATCGTGGGCCCAACGGCCTGTAAAATGTTTTAGTGTTCTGAGTTCTATGTTCATATGGACCATCTGGCCAGTTCTGATCTTGAGCAAAAATATTTTGTACACCCATGTTGTTGCCTGATCCCCATACCCCTTAATGCCCTTTGTGCTCAAATATCTGTCAGTCTCAGCATTGACTGACTAAGCATCACCTCTCTGTATAGAGCAGGCTCTGTGGGCAGACTTCTCAGTGTAACTGATGATCTGCCTCTGGACCCCAAGAGGAATCTAGGTGGGAATGCAGTTGGATTAACAATAGCTGGGATCTCTGAGTAAGGTTTGTATTTTGTATTTGCCTGAAGAACTCTCAATTTATATTCCAGTGCTAAATAATTGCTCTAAGTTATAATGTTTTGTGACAATAAGCAGAACAGCACCTTAATTCAATTTTTATGTAATTCATCCATAATGAATGGTCATATATTTTTAATATGTATTTTCCAGTTTAAATGAGGTTGGATGCAGACATTGGTGTATGATCTTCGTAAACCTGAGGATTTTATTACATATACCGTACACACTTGGTTGAGGTGCTGTGCATTTCAAAAGTATATCATGGAATGCAACAGGAATCTAGATTTGTTTAGTGCCTGCAACTCCAGGAGAACAAGCCCCAAGGTTGCCTGATACTTAGCTGGGCAAACTTTTCAGTAGATTGCAAGTAAGAATCCGATAAAGACCAAAGTCAGAAAAGAGAGGTAATGCCTACAACCATCCCCTCCCATGTGATTCACATTTTTTCTGCTTGCCTGCGGAGAAAACATTGATAAATGTTGCAGAGAAGTCAATGGATTTGCCGCTGTTTCTTGCTGTGAAGGGAACTTAGTTCTGAAAGATGAAATTGATAATGCCACAAATGTATGTCAAGAAGAGAGATGCAACTGTGTGATTGCTTCTGCACCATAAAAATTATTTACCTTCCCTTATTAATTTTATTTGCAAATCCTGGCTTTGTATGATGGAAGAAGGTAATAGCACAGAATAGTTCTTTTAGAAGTAAAATATCGTTTTTATTATCTTGTTTTCAGAATTTGGTATTATAAGACCAAAAGACCATGAGACGTAGCAGTAGAATTAAGCCATTTGGCCTATCGAGCCTGCTCCACCATTCTATTGCTGGTGATATTTTCCCTTTCAACCTCATTCTCCAGTCTTCTTCCCATAACCTTTGATGCCCTTACTAATCAAGACCCTATCACCCTCCACTTTAAATATACCAAATGACTTGACCTCCAAGTTAATATACTCAATGGCTTATGCATCATAATTTTATAGTAAACAAAGCATCATCCAGAATCCTCCTACTGTTTTGTTGTATAAGAGACACCACCGGGTGTGCATGCAGCCAAAGATTATTCTGTCTGTTGATTTAAGCAATGGCAGTATTAGAAGATGAGTAAATAAGCAGAAGAAGGAATGAAATCTACAGGCACAAATGCAAAAGAGACGTTGACCTATGCAAATGTGGATATAAATAATCGTGGGTCCTGATGCCTTCCTAACAGAACAGCCTCAGCAACTTTAATGTACTCATGACGTAGATTATTTTCCCCTTTGCTGAATGCTCATTCTCCAATTAAAAAGAATCTTATTTCTATTCAGCCAGATCCAAATAAGGAAGAAATATCTAATGAATTAATCTGCCATAGGTTGAGTTAGTCTTAATAAAAAGATACTTCAGTGGCAACTTCAAATTCTCGTGACCTGAGAAAGGAACCCTTATCTCTCCTTCATGTCTAATTATTAATCAACTCTCAGCAGCTTGGCTTTGTTCATTTTTTTTGTAAGTTTGTGAAATTAAATCAAGATGGTAAAGGCAAACAACCTAAGTATTATCTCATAGATTCTGGTTGTGTTTTTGGCTTTCGTTAGAGTCCAGCACATGGACTAAAAATGGCAAAATGTTGTATCTCTCAGCAAGTGAGTCAGCATTAGTGTAAGTTGAAGGAAGGTTAACACTTCAAGTTAAAGAGCCATTATCAGAAGCATGGAGTGGCTACTTTGATTTAATCTGCCAGCACCCTCAGAGAAGTTGCAGCAAAATGTATAGTATTTTGAGTTATTTTTTTATATTTTTTATGGTTTTTAAGCCTCCAATTTTGCAAAATCCTTTCCATGACCAAAAGGTTAGTCATGAAGTTATCTAAGAATGTAGTTGTGTGGAAAAGTCTTCCCCCAGATGTCTTATTTCAATATTAAGAAACAATTCTTCTGAATAACACACACAGAATGCTGAAGGAACACAGCAGGTCAGGCAGCATCTATGAAAAGCAATAAACAGTCAACATTTCAGACTTCATCTTCATCAAATGTCCCGATGAAAGTTCTTGGCCCAAAACGTCAATTGTTTATTCTTCTCCATCAGTACTGCCTGACCCGTGAGTTCTTCCAGCATTTTATGCTTGTTACTCTGAATTTCCAGCATTTGCAGAATCTCTTGTGTTTAGAATCTTCCAAATGTTCAGCTGACTCCAAAACCACTATCTGTTTATTTTGTACCGTGCATGTGATGCAGCAATCATTTCTGATAATCTATTCTTTGTAATGGAAGGTTTTTGTTCACATTTTTATTTGCCCCTGTTGCTTTCCAGCCTGTATATTCATGTGCATTCTAACGGAACTGTTTCCAAAATAAAATACATTATGAGAAGAGTTGCTGTGGAGTCATTTCTACATACAATGAAAGATAGCTGAAGAAAATGTTAGTCTTTTGCGCTGTTCTGCATGATAATGAAACCTGGATGTTAATACACTGTCAATAATCTACTCTTCCAATGGTCTCTTGCATGGATCTTTGCTTAATGCAATCAAAGGACTCATTTTGTACTGATAGTTTGCAATGGGTTCCTGTTGATTATCTTACAATAATGGGATGAACAAATACGCACTGATATTTTTGTGTTGTTTAAAAACATTTAAAAAGCACCATCTCTCTGCAGGATGAGGTCAAAGTAAATAGTATATATTCAGTTCAAGTTGAGAGCTTCCTACATTAAACACAGTGTGTTCATATCACGGTGACATTGATCATTACCGAGTAACTCCAATCCCTCCCAATTCTCAGGTGGAAAGTGCATAGGTTGGGTACAGAGTCATCTTTGTTCAAATGTATCTGGCAGATACTGCATCAGTTTGTGCACAAATGATAAGTCTCTTAAGTGAGCCATTGTATGACTACCGAAGCACAGATAAAAATGCTGTAGTATGTGACTGAGTGCATGGAAGACAGAAGATTAAAGGAAAGAAACAAGAAATCTGTTATAAATAGTGTGGAAAGCTTCATGACAACAAATGCATAATGAATTGTGAATTGATTGCACTTTGAAAATAGAATGGTGAATTCAGAGTTAAAAATATTTAGCTCTGCCGCGTTGACACCGCAGACACCAGGACTGGACAGCCAACTACCGCTAGTAATTTAAGTTGATGAAGGAAAGGCAGTGGACATTGTCTGCATGGACTTTAGTAAGGTCTTTGATAACTCCCGCATGGGAGGCTGGTCAAGAAGGTTCAGTTGTTTGCCATTCAGGGGGAGTTAGTAAATTGGATTCAGCATCGGTTTCACAGGGCAAGCCAGATAATAGCAGTAGATGGCTACCTCTCTGACTGGAGGCCAGTGACTGGTGGTGTGCCACAGGGATCAGTGCTGGGTCCATTGTTGTTTGTCACCTACTGTATATAAGTGATCTGGATGATCACTTAGTAAACTGTATCAGCAAATTTGCAGATGTCATCAAGAGTGGGGAGGCGAGGTGGACAGTGAGGAAGGCTATTAAATCTTGCAGTGGGATCTGGACCAACAGATAAAATGGGCTGGAGAATGGCAGATGAAATTTAATGCCGTCAAGTGTGAGGTGTTGCACTTTGGGAGGACAAACCTGGGTAGGACATACACAGTGAGTGACAGGGCACTGAGTAGTATGATAGAACAGCATATCTGGGAATACAGATCCAATATTCCTTAAAAGTGACATCACAGGTAGACAGGGTCATAAAGAAAAATTTTGGCACATTGGCCTTCACATCAACAATGGAGTTGGGATGTTATGTCTAATTTGACAGGCTAAATTTGAAGTATTGTGTGCAGTTCTGGTCTACTACCTACAGGTAAGATATTAATAACATTGAAAAAGTGCAGAGAAAATTTACAAGGGTGCTGCCAGGATTAGAGGACCTGAGATATACTTTGTAGAAAGGTTGAATAGGTTAGAACTTTACTCCCTGGAGTGTAGGAAAATGAGGGAAGATTTAAAAGAGGTTGAAAAAACTCTGAGGGGTAGAAATAGGGTAAATGCAAACAGTCCTTTTCCATTGAGGTTGGATGAGACTAGAACTGGAGGTCTTATTTTAAGGGAAACCTGTGGAACTTCTTCACTTAGAGTGTGGTGCAAGTGTAGAATGAGATGCCAGTGGAAGTGGTGGGTGCAGGTTCAGCTGCAACATTTAAGAGAAGTTTAAAGAACTTGAATGGGAGGGGTATGGAGAGCTATGATGCAAGAGCAGATTGATGGTGTTAGAGTGGATTTCTAGTCCTGACGAAGGGTCTCGGCCTGAAACGTCGACTGCACCTCTTCCTATAGATGCTGCTTGGCCTGCTGCGTTCACCAGCAACTTTGATGTATGTTGCTTCTTTTTGGGTAGATGATTTGTTAACACTTAAATGACTTTGGCCACCAGACTTCTATTTTAACTGTTTGACAAAGGACTGTGGATTGAGTCCACCACAATGGGCTTCCTAAAAGGTGTAAATACCAGATGCTTCTGGTGCCTGATGCTGTAGTTTCGAAGACAGTCTTATCTATACATTATAAATATTAATTGTCTTCTATGTTAGCATGTAAAATGCCAAATAAATGTATTGTAGATTGAACTAAAGGCTGTGGATACCAACCCAGACATGTTGGCGTCAGAAGGAAAGGATGAAATCCGAAGGTGTGATGTTTGTATGTAACTTCAAAAGGAAGCATTGTCTGTAACTTTTTAAGTAGCGATTGCCTTTGTGTCTAGCATATAAATATCGAGCCCACATTTTAGCTAGCAGACCTTTCTGCGGAAAGCGTCTCCGCCCGTAAGATGCCTACTGTACCTTGTTGTGTCGAATAAAGAAGCTGCTTTGTATCTACCAGTGACTCTGTCTCTCCGGTAATTTCATCCACGCTACAACAATAGGACTAGGCAGAATGGATTTGATGGACCTAAGGGGCTGTTTCTTTGTTGTAGTGTTCTGTGATGTTATTACTCTAATATTAAGTTTCATGTAACTTGAACTAAGGAAAACAGCAGCATAAGCTGAAATGGATATCAGAGCTTATTACTACATTTAAATGCACTGAATTCCTTCCATTCAAACTAATTCCACTTGCAGTGAAAAAACACCATTTCTCAAGCATTTGTACCCTGGTGGCTGCAAACTTATTCCTTCCTGTCTCATTGGTTGATCTTTTTTTCTGATAGCTGTGAGCAATGAAGAACAGGTCACTGTTGTCTTTACAGTTCAGATACAAAGGAGCTTCGGAAGGTTTATTGGATCTATTCACATGAGTGACCTGCTGCAACCTCTGAGGATAGGAACTGCTTTCCCATAAACTGCAAGTTCATTACCTGATCCTAATGAATGAATCCATTAACTCCAGAGGCCATGAGTGGGACCTGGATCATTGACCATGCTTCCTTTCTCTTTAGTGGGGTACACTATTCAAAATGGAGGAGCAGAGGCATTGTCAAATCTCAGTCTTACAGGCTCCTTCTCAACATTCAACACTTTCTTTCAAATTGTTTCTCACATTGTCCTAAAACTTGTTGCATTTATCAGCTCTCACATTGAGCTTTTACTGTTTTCCTCAAGATACTTTGATTAAATTACATGAGAGGTCATAAAGAGATATGCTTTAGAGATGGTCTCTGTCTATACCTCTTGCTGCATCAATAAAGAAGGCAGCATAATCAAAGACCCCACCATCCTGGACTCCTTTTCGTCTATTTCATCAGGCAGAAGATACAAATGTCTGAGGGCACACACCACAAAGCTCAAGGACAGCTCTTATCCTGCCCTTTGAAGACTATTATTATAAGTTGTAATCTTGTCCTCAAAATCTAATTTGTTGTGATCTTGCACCCTATTGTTTCCTTGCACTGCATTTTCTCTGTAGCTGTTACACTTTATTCTCTATTGTTATCATTTTACCTTGTTCTATCTCAATGCACCGTGTAATGATCTGAACTACAGTATATGAACAGCATGTAAGACAAACTTTTCATAATATACAATGATAAACCAATTCCAATTCTAACTCAAATTCCAATTCCAATACAATATGGAAACAGACCCTTCTGTCTACTGAGTCCACATCAACCACCAAACACCCATTTACACTAATCGTACATGAATCCTGTCTTTTTTTTCTCTGCACATTTCTATCAGCTCTTCCCAGAGCTCATCCCACTACTGTTTGCATGAGGAGCTATTCATAGTGTCCAACCTACATGTCTTTGGGATGTGGGTGGAAACTGGAGCACCCAAGGATAACTGATGCAGATACAGTGAACGAGAAGAGTCTACATCACAGCATCTGATGTCTGGGTGGATCCCAAATCTCTGGTGTTGTGATTCAGATCTTCTACTAGTTGAACTACTCTGCCTTCCTGTGTTTTGGTGAAACCCTACAAAAGATTTTCATCCCAGGCAAATATTTCTTCTATTTTCAGTTAAACATTGGATTTAGATTTCACAATTCCTTGATCTCACAGACATAAGGATTTATGAGTAGTGGGATGCAACTTTTGATCTTCAAGCCTGCTTTGAACTATTTAACAAGATTTTAGATGATTTGATTGTAATGCTCTACATATCTCTCTATTCCTGATAACCTTTACCCCTTTGTTTATTAAGTTTCTGTATGTTTGACTTAAAAATACTCAAGGACTTTGCTTCCTCAGTCCTTTGAGGAAGAGTGTTCCAAAGAGTCACAAGCCTCTGAGAGAAGACATTTTATGCTCCTCCTGATTTTATACACTTATGTAGGTTGAATTTTCAGTTTCCTATACTCCAATAAGTCCCAGCCTGCTCAACTTCTCTCCATGTCAGTCCCATGAACCTCAGCAAGGTCTTTGTAGATCTCATTTGCACTCTTTCCAGCTTAATCACATCTTTTCTATAGAGCAAGGCAAAAACTAAACACAATATCCCAAATGTCCCCTCATCAGCATCTTAATGTCCCAACTCCTACACTTAATGTGCTGACACCTGACACCTAATGAAAGCTAACGTGCTGAACACCTTCTTCACCACCTGCCTACCTGTGATACTACTTTCAAATGATTCCATGAAATTGATTCAAAGGAGTGATGGTGTTATTTCATTTGTTCTGCTCAGTGTTTACCTCTCAAGAATCACCTATAAGTTGATAATGTAATCATTACAACAATGTTATTTGTATGAACCTGCTGCAACATTTCCTACATGACAATGTTGGATTGGGTTGACGAATTGTTAGTTTGCTTGTAGTTTAACATTCATAGAAATGGAAACACAAAAAACCTACAGCACAATGCAGGCCCCTCGGCCCACAAAGCTGTGCCGAATATGTCCTTACCATAGAAATTACCTAGGTACCTAGGGTTACCCATAGACCTCTATTTTTCTGAGCTCCATGTACTTGTCCAGGAGTCTCTTAAAAGACCCTATCATATCCGCCTCCACTGCAGTCACCGGCAGCCCATTCCACGCACTCACCACTCTCTGTGTAAGAAACTTATCCCTGACATCTCCTCTGTACCTACTTCTAAGCACTTTAATACTGTGCCCTGTCACTCTTTTCTGACAATGAGACAAAATATTGTGAAAATATAGTGAATAATATCAATGATTACGCACATTATCTCAATAAAACCTGTAGGTTCTGAGTAAAAACATGAGGCATTTGAGACCCCATAGCTTTTAAATGCTAGTTGGTGCACCAACAAGACTGAAAAAAAATAAACTTGCTCTGAGTAAAAAAAAATTTCTAAAGATGAATATGAAACTCATGATTACACATTAATAATATATAATGCATTGGTGTTCACAGAACACCACCCTGAGCTGCTCCAAAGCAAGGCATCCATCCCTACCCTACACCTTTCCTGAGCTAGCTGCTTTCACTGAGAAAACAACTGACATCAGTATCACTATCATTATGCATTACTCATTTCACAATGGCATTTTTCCAAGACCAGGGCAACAACAGAATTAGATTTCTGTGAAAAGCTTCCATTCTGTCATCAACATCACGAGAAGAACCTGGTCTCGTGAAAACTCTAATATGAAATAGATGGCTTATTCATCTATTATATTAATTGCTTCCTATTATAACTGTGTACAAAGAGAATATCATATCATGGAATATCAAATGTGTTGAGAATATTATTGGCTTTACTAATGTCAATTTTGCAGCAAACTGTGGGGTGTTTTTCCTCTGTGCTCTGAACCATGGTCAAGAATATTACTGAGTCTGAGAACTGAATTTAAGATGTTATGATTACAGTCTACATCAGGGATTTAAAAATGGTTCTGTTTGTGGCTTGTTCATTCAAGTTTACCAAAAGGGGGTCTGATGAAACAGACCTCAGACTGAGTAATGCTCAGATGATGCACAGTGTGATACATCTTAGTGACTTGCAGCACAGAGTGTGGTTTGATTTGTGAAAAACAGCATTGCAAACTAAGCAAACAGGAGTTTTGTTTGCATTAACCTTATGTGCTGTGGTCTCTTCAATTTTAGCAAAGAAACATGGATGGAGTTGTAGAAAACTTAATACTGTAACTGATATATGTAGTTTGCTGTAGTCCAGAGAAAGCGTTGCTGCAGTTCAGAGCTAGGAAGTGCTTGGCTGTGTATCTGAAGAATAGTGGTTTTCAGAAATCTGATGCCAAATTTTGAACATGTTGAAAACATTTGAGAAGCAATAGTTGATTAATCAGTAAATTAGTTTATTATTGTCAAATGTACAAAAGATACAATGAAAAGCTTGCTCGTATACCCTTCATGCAGATCACTTCATCATAATCCTGTATTGAGGTTGTGCAAGCTAAACCAATAGAAGAATATAGAATAAAGTGTTGTGGTTACAGGAGAAGTGCAGTGCAGGTAGAGGTGTAAGGGTGTAAGATAAGATGTAAGGGTCATAAAGCACATTGTGAGGTCAAGAATCCATCTTACTGTAGTGGGGAACTGTTCAATAGTCTTATAACGGCGGGATAAAAGCTGTCCCTGAGCTTGATGGTATGTGATTTCAGGTTTTTTTGTCTTCTGCCTGATGTGACCAGGCAGATGAAAGGAAATCCAGAGTGGGTGGAGCTTTGATTATGTTTGGCTGCCTTACCGGTGCATTGAGAAGTGTAAAGTCCATGGAAGGGACCCTGTGCTCGGCTCTGTCCACAATTCTCTGCAGTTTCTTGTGCCTATTATAACTTGCAGAAAATATACAACTGTTATTTTATATGATTTTCAGCATGACTATGTTTTTGTTTCGTTCGCTATTTTTAATGTATTGTTTGGGTTTTGCACGCTTACCCTAGAGGAAACACTGTTTCGTTCGGCTGTATCCATGTATGGGGTGAATAATAATTAACCTGAAATTAGCCTGAAACGTCGACAGCACCTCTTCCTACAGATGCTGCTTGGCCTGCTGCGTTCACCAGCAACTTTGATGTATGTTGCTTGAATAATAATTAAACTTGATTTGATTTTGATTTGCATAGCTCCAGCCATGGGGTGGTGCAGTGATTACTATCTATTCACAGATTGAAAAATAGCTTTGAGGTTCTTTACTTTGAATTTCCCAGTTTCAGAAGGTTCCATTTCATGGGACCATAAATCTGTTGGTGGCAATTTTGGGACTACAATTCACCATTTCAGCATTGATACCTATACAACAGCAATGATGAACTTCTCTCTTGATTGATTGCTGTGCATCAAAGCACAGTACTACACTGACTGTGCTCTCATGTCTACTTTATGAGAAGTAGACAATGACTTTGAAACAGGATATTTTTCCATTGTGAGCTGTTGACTTTCTGGTCACAACCAAAGGAATTACCAGGGCCTCTTGGGATGTTATTTCTTTCAGACAGTTGACAGTCAAGAAGATTAGTAGACTGATTTCATTATAAGTTGAACTTCTACTTATTTAAGCATTTAACATATCTTATAACAAAGGTGTAAATAGTTGATGATTTGTACAAATTTGTTTTCTTTTAAAAAATAGTGCATGCAAGTGTTAGTATACCTGTATAAACTGAGTTTGCCAAAAGGTATGATCTTTGTACATTGTGGTAGAAGACAGTCAAAGTCTTTTACCACAATTAAGAACAAATATTTTGTTTTGACTGTTGGTGACTTCCATCTATCAGTTTTCAAGTACATCACAAAAAGAAGATACTTAACTAATTTTTTGAAAATGCTATCTAATTTCACTGCTCATTCCCTATGAACCAATAATTTAATCCCCTTTATTTATCAAATTCTCTTTGTAAATTTACTATCACATTTGCATTTTGCCAGTCTTTGTGACTGTGAATCCAGAATCACACCAACAACATGTTTTTGACATTTGCTGTTTATTTCTCTATTGCCATTAAACTTAAATCTGTGTTGTCTGTCATACAAACTTTTTACCACTAGAAGCTATTTTTTCCTTTTTTCACTTTGTCACAAGCCTTCATGGTTTTTAACATCTTTATTAAGTTTCTCCCGAGCTCACTCTGCCTTCATGAATAATTCAGTAATTTTGCTGCATAACAGCAGACCTACTCCCATTCCGGTAAATCCTTCCTGCATCCACTTTGAGGACTTAGAAATCTTCATCATATGTGGTGCTCTGAGCGGTACACAGCAATCTAGCTAACCTAGTAGAGAGCATGAACCCAAAATACAAAGATTGAAGATTAGCTTTATTTGTTACATGTACATTAAAACATTGAAACATACAGTAAAATCTTATGGTTCAGGTAAAGGCAATTAAACAGCAAAATGGAAATAAGAATACAATGTTAACACATCAGGCATTCCATATCCTAATGATCTGGTCTTATCTTATTGACCAGCATTGGGGTTACTACTGCATGATGTTCAAGATATTAACTGCTCTGCCCGTATTCTAAGTTTTGTGGCATTAATCCACCATCTGTGCTAAAATGGAAGACTTTCATTTATGATATAAATACATATGCAAGTACGTAATGGCACTGTTGAATTGTGTGCAAAATAACCTATCGGTACCTGTGACAGAATTGTCTGGTTTATCATTACAGAGATTATGTTATGTATCAAGCACAGTGAACTTGTGGAAAAAATAGGAAACCAATAGGAAAATATGACATTTGTTACTTAGAAAAGCATGAACATCTCCAGTCTGTGATTCAGGATGTTTCAGCTAAAGTTGAAATATTTCAGCAATCTGTTCCATTTCATTAAAGTAATGGGACTGCAAGTGTCACCTACCATGCATACAAAATCGCTCTCAGGGTTGCTGCTGTAAGTCATCTGCAGGTTTGGGGAAGGGTTACAGCTGATTGCTCATGCAGGACAGGCACTCCAGAATGCATCTCATCATATACATCTCTGTATTTATCTGTGCCAGAACAATTAATGGAAAGAAGATCAACCCTGAACCAAGGATAAATAGAAGCAGCTTGGATTTGGAGCCATAATACAGTTGGAGACAAATGATAGAATTACAGTATCACTGAATTAAGTGGTTTGCTGCTTCCAGAAGACCATAAGGCATTGGAGCAGAATTAAGCCATTCGGCCCATTGGGTCTACTCCACTATTCCACCATTGCTGATTTATTATCCCTTTCAACCCCATTACCTTTGATGCCCTTACTAATTAAAAACCTATCGGCCTCTACTTTAAGTATCCAATGAAATGGCCCCCACAGATGTCTGTGGCAATGAATTCCATAGATTCACTACCTTTGGCTAAAGAAATTCCTCCTCATCTCTGTTCTAAAGGGATTTCCCAATATTCTGAGGCTGTGCCTCTGGTCCTAGACTCCCCCACTATAAGAAACAACTGCTCCACGTCACTCCAGGCCTTTCAATATCTGATAGGTTTCAATGAGATGCAGAAGCTGCAAACTTAAGTGAATTTAATTTCATATAACATCTTTCACGAGCTCAGGATGTTCCAAAGCAACTTATGCTGAATCCTGTGCTTTGTATAGTTTACCCACTATTGTTGGATAAGGTGTGGCAGTCCAGATGCTCACAGCAATCAAGTGATATTGACTCTATAACTTATTTTAGCTATGGTGAGTGAGAAAAATATTGGTACCCTTCCCTGTGGTTCTGTGAAATAACCCATGGGATTATTTATAGCAATGTCAGAGATGGATCTAAAAGACAGCAACTGCAATGCCTTCAACACAGTAACACCGTAGAGTTTTCACACTCAAACCTCTGAAGTGGGACTGAACAACTAAGTCTTCTGCCACAGCAACAAGCACACGACCAATCCGACACATTTGCTGTTTTGTTGCACCTTGCAGAAGCACCTTCAACAGCTCCAAAAGACTGAGGTTGGGTAAAATACTGAAAGGCTTTTATTCGCTGTACAATACGACCTCCATGCTAAGTGTCTGCCCCCGGACTGAGGGGGAGGGGCAAGGCGGAATCACCTTTATTCAGGAATCTGTGGGAGGAGCCACAGGGGCAGTCAGCAGAGGGGTGTGTCCAGACAGTTAACCCAGTTACAACATATATATGGTTTACCACACTTGCCTAACTGTGAGAACTGTTCTCCTGCTAAGCTAATGGTCCCCACTCTATAGGGCAAGACACAATCAAAAATATTCCTCCATTATTCTTCAATTGGGTGTTGGAGACCTTAATTTTGTTTTTACAGCTTCTAAGATATGGAATACTGTTTGAATTCGTAACACACACAAAGTGAAGTGAGAAGCTGGGAAGTGATTGGTGGAAAAGGCAAAGAGCTGAAGAAGGAACAATCTGATAGGAGAGGAGAGGAGAGTGGGCCTTAGGAGAAAGGGAAGGAGGAGGAGCACCAGAAGGAGGTGATAGGCAGGTGAGGAGAAGGAAAGGGGCAAGAGGAGAGGCAGAATGGGGAATGGAAAAAGAGAGGAGGGGGATGGGGAAGAAATTACCAGAAGTTAGAGAAATTGATGTTTATGCCACCAGATGGGAGGCTAACCGATGGAAAATGAGGTGTTGCTCTACTAACCTGAGAGAGGCTTTGCCATGACAGTAGAGGAAGCTATCATCTGACATGTTGGAATGGGAATGGGGATTGAAATTAGAATGGATGACCTGCTTGTTGCAGATGAGCTCTTTTACTCTATCCTTCACAACAGAAGTCTGACAAAAAAATAAATGCTCACTTGAATTTCATGTTGCCTTTGTAAGTCAGAAAAGTTTGCATTTTCACTGAGAACTACTTCTATCAGCAATAGATTTTGCAGTTTGTTTATGCAGAATAATATGTATTGATGCAGGCTATGGCTGTGACACATTACCAGTTATGCACAATTTAATGCTGCTACACAATGTTTGGTGCATCATTAGAAATTTACCCAAATGACAGAGAACTGTAGCATTGAACTCACAGCTGTCAGTTCCTGTGCTTGGTTCTGCACTGCCTCCAAGCAATATTCACCATTTTCTCTCTCATTAATGTATCTCGAGTAGCTTCTGAAGCAGCTGTATGGCTAGTGATGCACCTAACCAATGACAGGTGCTTAAGGGTACAGGAAAATATATGACAATAGCTGTCAGGAAAATAGCATACTGTATCCTTGCCTGTGTTCAGAAATTAAATAAAAACACTCCAACATGCTTGGTAGAAGTAGATGATTTTGCTTTCAAACACTTTTACTGAGTACACTGTTTTGATGATTACTTGTAGATCAGGGAACTGCAGTGGAAAAACAGCTGCTCTCTGCCACACACCACTGTCTTACTCTTTTATCAACTGCGTAATTTTAAATTCTTGGTACTTATTTAATTCTCCAACTTTTCTGGATGTAACTTTTTGTTAGTACCTCGGTCTCCTTCAAATGTTTCCAACATTCAGGATTGTTCAATGTCATTTCCAGTGCACAAGCGTAAAGGACAGTTAAGTATTTGTTACTCTGAATCCAATGCAGCACAAAAAACACAACAAGATAAAGAACACAGTAATTAAAAAAAAAACACCAATGTAAAGACTTAATGTGGCTTATATGCACACATTGATTATACACATATAGAGTGACGCTGGGTACAAGGTGCTGAGTCTGACATGAAATGATATAGTAGTGGTCATTTCACAAACAAGAGAAAATCTGCAGATGCTGGAAGTCCAAGCAACACAGAAAGGAACTCAGCAGGCTGGGCAGCATTTATGGAAAAAAGTACTTTTGACGCTTCAGGTTGAGACCCTTTGGCAGGACTAGAGGAAAAAAAGATGAGTAGATTTAAAAGGTGGGGGAGAGGAAAGGGAAACACAAGGTGATAGGGAAAACCAGGGTGGGGGGGTGGGGATGAAGTAAATAGCTGGTAGTTGTTTGGTGGAAGAGATACAGGGCTGCAGAAGGGGTAGTTGTGGTGGGGTTGGTTAGCGGCTGGAGGTGCTGTTCAGCCTTACTGCATGGGATAAGTAACTGTTTTGAGTCTGGTGGTCCTGGTGAGGATGCTACAGAGCCTCCTCTCTGATGGGATTGCAGATGGATTTCAGAATTGGACCTGGAATCCTAATGTCAAAGATAATGTGAAGATGGTGATTTGAAGTCCAAAACGATGATAAACAAAATAATGGTTCCTGGTAAGGTTGGGTCATTACCTCCAAAAGAACTCTTCATGCAGCCAAAGCTGTTCTCACACTTCAATCTTCTTTGCCTGCGTTATTTTATGCTTATTTCTTCTGCACTGGCGCACTGGAAATGCTGGAACACTCTACAGGTCCAGCAGCATCTACGGAGGGAAGGAAACGGTGATGTTTCTATGAAGGATTTTGTTCAAGATTTCCAGCATCTGTAGAATCAATGAAAGACTGCACTAACTTGGGTGCTCAGCCACTGTGCAAAAGACAACAAACCGTGCAAATAAAAGAAGCAAGAAATAATAATAATAAGTAAGCAATAAATATTGAGAACATGAGATGAAGGATCCTTGAAATTGAATTCATAAGTTGTGAAACATTTCAATGATGAAGCAAGTGAAGTTGAGTGAAGTTATCCCCTTTGATTCAAGAGATGATGGTTGAGGGGTAATAACTGATCCTGAACCTGGTGGTGTGAGTTCTGAGGCTCCTGTACCTTCTCCTCATGGCAGCAGTGAGAAGAGAGCATGTCCTGGGTGATGGGGTTCCCTGATGATGATTGCTACTTTCCTGCAACAATATTTCATGTTGGTGTGCTCAATGTGGGGAAGAACTTTACCCGTGATGGACTGCGCCATATCCACTACATTTTGTAGGATTTTCCATTTAAAAGCATTGATATTTCCATACCAGACTGTGATGCAGCCAATCGACATACTCGCCACCAAATTTCAATAGAAGTTTATCAAAGATTTAGATGTCATACTGAATATTCTCAAACTCCTAATGAAGTAGGTGCATTGTCATGCGTTCTTTGTAATTATACTTACATGCAGGACAGGTCCTCTGTAATGATAACTCTGAAGAATTTAAAGTTGCTGACCCTCTCCACCACTGATCCTTCGATGAGGACTGGATCATAGTCCTCTGGTTTCCTCCTCCAGAAGATAATAATCAGCTCCTTGGTCTTCATGACATCGAGTCAGAGGTTGTCGTGGTATGACCACTCAGCCAGATTTTCAATCTCCCTCCTATATTCTGATTTGTCACCACCTTTAATTCGGCCTGTGAAAGTGGTGTCGTCAGCAAACTTGAATGTGGCATTGGAGCTGTGCTTAGCCAAACACTGTAAAGTGAGCAGAGCAGGGGGCTAAGCACACAGCCTTACGGTGATGTAGATTGTGGGGGAGATATTGCCAATCAGAACTGACTGGGATTTGCAAGTGTGGAACTTGAGGATCCAATTGCACAAGGTTTGAAGATCATTCATTAGTTTTGAGGGGATGATTGTACTGAATGCCGAGCCATAGTCAATAAATACCTTCGTGATATATGTATCTTTGCTGTCCAAATGTTCCAGGGTTGAGTAAAGAACCAACAAAATGGCATCTGCTGTGGAGTTGTTGCTCTGATAGGCAAATTAGAGTGAATCCAAGTTGATATGTTTCATCACCAACCTCTCAAAACACTTCATCATTGTGGATGTAAGTGCTACTGGTTGATAGTCACTGAGGCAGGTTATCACATCTTAGCCATCAGTATAACTGAAGCAAGTTGGATCTCAGACTGCTGAAGTGAGAGGTTAAAGATATCAGTGAACAGTCCAGCCAGTAGATTAGCAGAGGGCTTTACTTCTTGTCCAGGTACCCCAACTGGACTAGATGCTTTCTGTGGGTTCACCCTCCTTAAGGCTGCTCGCACGTCGGCCTCAGAGACTGAAAGCACAGGATAATCAGGGGCTGTGGGAGCTCATGATGGCTCCTCCATGTTTTGTTGGTCGAAACGAGCATGAAAGGCATTGAACCCATCTGGAAACAAAGCCCTTATGTCAGTTATGTAGCTTGATTTTAACATAAGAAGTGATAGCATTCAAGCCCTCCCTCAACTGTTGGCACAAGTTTAGTCTGGAATTACTCCTTCACTCTTGAGATGGCTTTTCAGAGATTGTACCCAGATCACTTGTAACTTCCTTGGTCACCGGACTTAATTGCCTCTGGTCTGCCCCTCAGCACATTGCTGATCTCATGGTTCATCCAGGGCTTCTGGTTGAGGAAGACTCTGAAGGATTTTGTGGGGACACTCCCATATACAACTGTTTTAATAAAGTCTGTGACAACTCTTTGGTTAAACAGATAAGTCCTTGAACATGACCCAGTCCGCCAACTCAAGGTAATCACCGCTGCGAAGAACAAATATTAAAAGACAGATGGACGGGTATATGGGTTGCAAAGCTTTTGAAGTTTATGGGCTAAATCTGCAAATGGGACTAATTTGGTTGGAGCATCTTGATTGGCATGGAACAGTTGGTCCGAAGGCTTTTTTTTTCATGCTGAATATCTCCATAGACTCTATCCTATGCCAAATATTTTGTACTAAGTTAGTTGTAGTGTCCTGGTATGAATTTTATTCTGAACAAAACAAACCATAGACTATCAGAGATACAAAGAGACTCCAAAGATGCTCGAAATCTTAAGGAATACACACAAAATGCTGGAGGAACTCAGTAGTTCATGCAACATCTATGGAGGGAAGTAAACGGTCAACATTTTGGGCCAAGAACCTTCTTTATCCCAAAATGTTGATTGTTTATTTCCCTCCTTAGATGCTGCCTGACCCGCTGAGTTCCTCTGGCATTTTGTGTGTTAACCTCAGAATCTGATCCTGTTGTTGACAGCACTTTAACTTGGATAAACTTTGGAAGTCCAATTAAGCAACATAAATAGCTTTCAACAGGAAGTACCATTTGCTTTACTTCTTTAAATCAAAGAATTTGCATAGTTTATCGGAAATTATAACTATGTGAATTCTTAATCTTGACTTGCAATAATTCCTGTAATGGACTCAAGTGATGTCCAAGAATGTATGACCATTGTGCACATACTTAATTAGCTGTATCCCAATGAGTATAAATCACAAAATCCACTTTGCATCTGAATAGGTATCATGAACTAGAAATCCATACAACATTTGCAAAGTAAAAAAATAAAATTATAAGAAATAAGAGCAGAAGGCCATTCAATCTGATTGTCCGCTGAGCACATAATATTCCCAATTAAATCCTCCCCTAAAATAAAATGTGAATTATTAAATGGTCCCAGCTGGGCCTCTGTGCCTTACTTTCCTATTAAATGAATGTTCTGATTCCAAGTTGGAAGAGATTTAGTGAAAATTTGCTCTGTGCTCCTCATTTTGCAGCAAGAAGTAGAACCAAACCCGGAGCTATTAAATCCTGCTGCACAGTCATATCAAGAATTAAACATCAAAATTAGCTGCTCCACTGGAAAGCAATTCCAAAGCTGCAAGAAGATCTGGTGTTCATGGCAGAAAATGCATGTAAAGTCTGCGTTTAAGTTCACATTTTACCCCATAAGAAAGTACTGTATATGGGAAGCTGTAGATAAGGCTTACATGGGTTTTATTCATCGCTGGTATTGTTCGACCAAATTTGTGTCAACACTGAACAGCTAATTTGAGTCATCCTGCTGAGAGTGTGGTGAGGAATTAGGAGAAATTTCTTAACAGAATTGTTAGAACTTGGAACATTGTCAGTGGTAATATTTGAGCTGGAATTCAAAGCAGCATGCAAACATTCAATGTTATGACAGAGTGGAGAGTTATGACTGAAGGAAATTGGCGATGGCATTGCTTACTTTAAGAATGAAAGAGGCCACCTGAACAATTGGGTCCATGCTGTCTCTCATAAAAGCCTCTCCTATTTCCACAGCCATATAACCTATTCTCTCTCACATATCTGCTTTACACACATGGAAGAATTATCCAGGAAACAGAAAACATTCAACAGAAACCTTAAGTCTTACTTTTCTCCCCCCACATTACTCAGGAAGACAAAGAACTGAATCATCCCTGAATCAGCGAATGCTGTGAACATTTAGCAGGTCAGGCAGAAGCTCCTGTAATTGGGGAGATGTTTGAAGTGTTGACCTGATCTTTCTTCATTCTTCACAGCTGTTGCTTGACAATAGCGCAATGATGACTGCAACATGGGAAGTGTTATATTAGCCACAAGGTTGTAAGTAGCTATGTTATAAATGGGAAAGTCTTATATGGATTTGGATGAAATGGGACTGATGGGAAAGGACCAGAGGTCTGAAGGGCTGCTTCCATGGTGCGTAACTCTAGGACTATAAATTCAAGTTTTCTTTTTTCAAATTTATTGTTTTTACAGCAATATTTTCAGTTCCTTTTACTTGGACAATATAAGTAAGGGCATGTTTCTCCTGTGCTTTCCAAGCCCTTTTCAGGGTCAGTGATGGTACTGCACAGTCAGTGCTGTACATGTTAATCACTGCTGTTGTGTCAGAAATTGGGTAGTCCCTTTGTGGTATGTTGCTGCAAACAACTGTATGATAATGAAATGATAATTGGCACTGGTTGAAGGATAAATATTGACCATGAAACTGCTGATAACTCCCTCGCTTTTGTCAGAATGGTGCTATTGAATCACATACTAGAGAGCAGTTGAGATCTTAGTTTCTTAGTTGAATATTACATCTGAAAGGTAATATCTGCAAAGGTGCTTTAGTTAAGTTCCTGACTAGCTTTTCCAATGTAAGTTTCTGCAGTGGGACTGAAGGACTGTTTCGAAGCATTTCCTTTTGACCTTTTTCTTACTGATTTGATAGATGTGGATTCTGCTCAACATTTTATCTCATAGACAGAATGTTAAATAGATATTATTTCTCTCAGTCTTTCACTTAAATGTAGCCTGGGGAAAAGTGCATGCTCAGGACAACAAAGACTTTTCGGGTTTTAAGTCCTCTATAGGTTTTCCATGTTTAAGTGCCAGAAGAGGGTCGTGAAACAAAACGCATGAATTTACAACCAGTTCTTGCCGTTACAATCTCAGTTTAACTTCCGATTCACACCCTTGTGTATGGACAGAATTGCGTATGCAGCATAAAAATACCAGAACTAATACGGTACAAATACAGTAGTGGCAGTCCTGAAGGAACTCAATACAAACAACATCAGAATCCCACCCACCCTGCATCTTATACATAACAGTGAAAAATGTAAGTGAATACATCTCATGTAAGATGTACACACGTGCTGAACTTCCGAACAGAGACTAAACATTCACTCTATGCGGTTACATGCACAATCGGTCCCGATACAATAAAGTTAAGACAAAAGGTACACTTCGGCACAACTTTTACAAGGTATTGCCTGGTAGTTAAATTACAGGAAGACTGACCTACTTGGATGGTGAGGAACTTGGTATAAGCCACGCTATCCAGTGTTGATTTCTTCACCCGTGGAAATCTAAAGCATCCACATGTAAAACATGTCAAATTACCGATATTCTCGATCTGCCAACGAGCATAAACGAATTCACATGGATATTGTCAATTAATGCCCACCTTTCCTCACCATGCCCAGCACACTCTGGCGGAACTCAATTCCAACGCCCCAATGCGTTTTCAGCAGAAAGCAAAATGGTCTCCCCACTATTCCACGCGTGCGTAATGACATCACCATCTCCCTTAAAGGCACAGATAACTACTCTAACATTACCCGGATGGATGCCTAAGTACACTTTTAACAATACTGAATAAGATCTGATGGTCACCCGGTTACATTAGTTTCATTCTAGACCATGCACTCAAGTGGGATGTGAACAGGTAAATGGCTAGCCTGTTTAAAGGCTGCAGTAAAGCGTGCAAAATAGACATCCAGGAGTAAGATAAGGAATTTTCTTTCGGCACAATTTCTTAAAGGTGTGAGCACATCCCTGTAGGATCCACAAATAACTTAGAAGGAAAATCTCGCCACAATTTGAGAATATGAACATTGGTTTCACATGATGGTCCAGCAATGTTTAAGTAACTACATTAACATAAGTCAAGACAATTCTTGGCAACAGCCAATTGTCAGCCATGATAATGAAACAAGAAATCCATGGCAGCAACTAAGAAGAGAGTAAAATGCAAGAAAATAAATCATTTTGACTTTGACTTTGAAGGAAAATATACGAATAGCAGTGGTGGTGAAACAGATTCAAGAAGAAAAGAATAATTCCACCCAATTAGAATCAAATAGTTCTTGAAATAAAAAGTTGTTTTACACTTCACATTACCACTTTTGGAGAGAAAACATGTTCACCCATTGATAAACACCACTGTAATACAGCAGATGTGAAAACAGCCACAATAAGTCTGCAGGGAAATAAACAATAAAGATTAAATCTCTGAAGTCCCAAAACTCTAATCCATTCAAAAAATAAATATTATGCGGCCTGAGGAAATAACGGTGAAACTATTCAGAATCATAATCAGGTCTATTATCACAACAAATGTCCGATTCTTAAAAAATTTTGCAGCAGCAGTACGGTTCAATGCATAACAATTACTCTAAGTTAAAATAAGAACATCTAAAGGATAAATAATTGGTGCAAAAAGAGAGGAAAATAGCGAAGTGCTGTTCAGGATTTCATGGACCGTTCAGAAGTATGGTGGCAGAGGAGAAGGAGATGCTTCTAAAATTTTGAGTGTGCCTCTTCAGGCCCCAGTACTTATTACTTGATGGTAGTAATGAGATGAGGGCAGATTGGAGATGGAGAGGGTCCATCATGATGGATGCTGCTTCTTCAGGCATGGCCTTTTTAAGATGCCCTTGATGTTGGGTAGGCTAGAGTCCATGATAGAATTGCTTTAGTCTACAACTCTCTGCAGCGTTTTCCGATCCTGTGTCGTGGCCCCTTATACCGGGCAGTTTTGCCACCAATCTAAAGCTCTCCACAGAAAATTCCTAGAGTCTTTGGTGACATACTAGATCTTCTTAAACTCCTAATGAAGTATAACTGCTGGTGTACCTTCTTTGCAATTGCATGAATATACTAAGCCCATGATAAATCCCATGATGTTCTGATGTCCGGGAACTTAAATTGCTTAGCCCTTCCTCTGCTGATGCCTTGATGAGGACTGGTATATGTTCTCTTGACTTCTCCTTCCTGAAGTCCTCAATCTTTTCCTTGGTCCTAACGACGTTCTGTACAAGGTTGTTGATACAGGGAAATAATCATATTCCCTGAGCCAGGAATAGTGACAATTTGAAAATCATGCCTCTCACTGTAAGGCAGAGGAGCTGAAGGAAGGAGAATAAAACTTCACAAGCTCTTGCACCACTCATATAGCCTGGTCTGCTGCCCTTGAATTGCTATCTGCAGAAATGTATACGTAGTTCAGATGTTAACCTTTGATTAAGCTGACACTGCAGGTTTAATGTCATTGGAAGTTCACCTACACATTGAGTGAAGTATGATGAAGCTGAAATGTTCACTTATTCCCTTTCCCCACTTAGAGTCATAGAAAAGTACACCACAGAAACTGGCCCTTTGGTCCATTTAGTCTTTGCTGAAGCATTTAAGCAGCCTACTCCCATCAATCTGCACTGGGACCAGAACCCTCCATACCTCTACCATCCATGTACCAACCCAAACATCTTTTAAATGTGGAAATCGAGCTTACATGCACCACTTGTGCAAGTAGCTTGTTCCACACTCTCATGATCTCCTGTGTGAAGAAATTTCCCTCATATTCCCCTTTAATTTTTCACCTTTCACTCTTAACCCATGACCTCTGGTTGTACTCCCACCTAACCTCAGTGGGAAAAAGCTTACTTGCATTTACCCTATCTATATCCCTCATAATTTTGTATACCGCTATCAAATCTCCTCTCATTCTTCTATGTTTCAAGGAATAAAATCCTAACCTATTCAATCTTCCCTTATAACTCAGGTCCTGCAGACCGGACAAAATTCTTGCAAATTTTCTCGTGTACTCGTCCAATCTTATTTACATATTTAGATAGCGTTGACGTGGATATGCTTTTTCCATTGAGAGTAGGGGAGATTCAAACAAGAGGACATGAGTTGAGAGTTAGGGGGCAAAAGTTTAGGGGTAAAATGAGGGGGAGCTTCTTTTCTCAGAGAGTGGTAGCTGTGTGGAACGAGCTTCCAGCAGAAGTGGTGGAGGCAGGTTCGATATTGTTATTTAAAGTAAAATTGGATAGCTATATGGACAGGAAAGGAATGGAGGGTTATGGGCTGTGTGCAAGTTTGTGGGACTAGGTGAGAGCAAGCGTTCGGCACGGACTAGAAGGGCCGAGAAGGCCTGTTTCCATGCTGTAATTGTTATATGGTTATATATATATGTGTGTGTGTGTGTGTGTATGTATATATATATATATATTTCCTGTAGGTAGGAGTCCAAAAATGCATACAATATTCCAAATGAGGCCTCACCAATGTCTTATACAACTTCAACAAAACATCTCATCTCCTGTACTCAGTGCTTTGACTTATAAAGGCCAATGAGTCCAAAGTTTTATTTCTGACCCTATCTACCTGTGACACTTATTACAAGACCTGCTGAGTGTTTTCAGCATTTTGTATAAGCTGGTTTAAATTTGGATGGGATCTAGCAATTTATTATATCACTTTATTACAAGATGTTGATTTGGTCACAGTTGGAATATTTGCAGTTCTGGTCACCATGGGATAGGAATGATGTGATTAAACTAGAGAAAGGGCAGAACAGATTCACAAGGATGTTACTTGGTTTGAAGGATTTGAGATATCAAGAGATATCGGATTGACTGTGTCTGTTTACCCCACAGCAAAGGAGGCTGAGACATGGCATAACAGAGGTATATAAAATTACAAGAGGCATAGATAGTCTGGATGCTGGAATCTAAAGCTGGAGGGGATAGCTTTAAGGTGAGAGAGAGAAGGTTTAAATGAGATCTGAGCAGTAAGTCTTTCACACAAGTGTAATTGGTATCTGGAATAAGCTGCCAGAGGAAGCAGAAACAATAAGAACGTTTAGCAGGAAACAGGAAAGTTAATCAAATGAGCAGGGAATAATGGATAGGAAATGAAGCAGGCAAGTAGGATTAATACCAGCACAATGGCTGGTATAGTGGCAGTAGGTCAAAGGATGTGGGTCAATATGCCTTAAGGATTGCAATGGTGAAGTAGGGGAAAGAGGGAAGGGACAAGAAGGTAAGAAATGGAGAAGGTGGGCTTGCAATAATATAGTAGAATTATGTGCCAAAGTACTTTACAAGCCCTTTAGAAGCATAGTTATCACTGTAATATAGAAAAGTATTCACACCAATTTTCCAAAGTAATTAATATTTCCTAAAAGTCAGATTGAAGCCACTTATTTTTCTCAGTTTAATCCTTAAACCATCAACTGCTGTCACTAAACCCAGTCCCATCGCACTCCTCTCCAATGCCACTGGGGTGTAGACAAAACAAAATTAGATAATTCCCTATAAGTCTCTCCTACTATCCCAGGAATCACTATTACTGTCTTCCCCAACCATAATGGTTTTGCTTCATTGGAGTATTTTTAGATCCTAATTCATCCATATGTTTTCCTGGAATCTTCAATTTCTTACTTGCGTATTGGTTTCTGCTGGTATTAAAATTTCCATGTTGATTATGTTTAGACTTGATTCAGCTCAAGTAGTAACTCTAATTGTTGGTTTGCAATACAAAATAGTTTTTCAAGTTATTCTCTCCAACATCCCAACATGTGGTTAAAGAGTGTTTGGGTCACCCCAAATGAGTCTATTTGTGCTTTGTCAACACCAGGCTTTATAACCCTGAACAAAATAAAATGAGAAATTAGAAAAATGGCTGTGCAACTGATCTTTTGTTAAAGAAAATTAGAGGAGTTTTATTTACGTACCTTCTCAGTAGTGGTCTTCAGAAACATCAGATAAAAATCGAGCAGTGTCAGATGGAAAAGATCAAAATTGAAAATAGATTGGGGAAAAGAATAAGAATAGGAAATAGAACATGAAAACCTGACTATTTAGGTTTACTGAGTGCAAGAGAAATTGATCTGACGTTGTGTTATATTGCAGATTTATCTTTTATACAAAAATGTGTTTCTAGAAAGCTGCCTGAAAAATGATTGAAAGTTGCTTCTTCCTGTTCATTAGTATTGCATGATATAATTTTCACAATTAGGAAACTGTTTTGGACTTAAATATTGCAACAAATATAATGTGTCATTATACAAAAGTTTGGTAAGATACTAAAATTTGGAGCCCTGAGACTAATGGACTAGGACCTGAAATCTGTTCGGCACATTGCATGACTGATACTTTCATGAAGGCCTAACTTAATGAAATTTGTCAAAGTGATATCCACAAGGGTTTTTAACAGTTCGACATCTGTGCAGAACAATTAAAGAAAATATGTTCTTTTGTAAAGTAAACTAAGTGACAAAGAAAGCCCCTGGGCCTTGCAGGTGCTCAATATTCTGGAGAAGATTGGTATTGCTAACTGAGTGGATCAGAGGATTATGTTGTTTTTTAACTATGGCTCTGTAGCTGATCGTTTCATTGATAAAGACATTTCATCAATTTATCATCTGTTGTTTCCAAATTGGTAGGTAGTACAGTGGAGCCAAGTGAAATTCCAGCCATCCTGCTCAGAGACAAAGTGCCTGAATATTTCTTCTGTTGTCGAGCCACATGCTTGAGTTGGAATCTGCAGAGGGAATTCAGTGAGGAAATGAAAGTGTCATGCTTGCCAAGATGAAAGGATTCTTGCCGCTGCAGAGATACTTTATACTTTACATTTTACTGTCGCCAAACAATTGTTACTAGATCGTACAATAATCACGGCGATATTTGATTCTGCGCTTCCCACTCCCTGGATTACAAATATTAAATATTAAAATATTGAAAATAGTTAAAATTAGTAAATATTAAAAAATTTAATTATAAATCATAAATAGAAAGTAGAAAAATGGGAAGTAAAGTAGTGCAAAAAAAACAAGAGGCAGGTCCGGATATTTGGAGGGTATGGCCCAGATCCGGTTCAGGATCCGTTCAGCAGTCTTATCACAGTTGGAAAGAAGCTGTTCCCAAATCTGGTCATACGAGTCTTCAAGCTCCTGAGCCTTCTCCCGGAGGGAAGAGGGACGAAAAGTGTGTTGACTGGGTGGGTCGTGTCCTTGATTATCCTGGCAGCACTGCTCCGACAGCGTGCAGTATAAAGTGAGTCCACGGACGGAAGATTGGTTTGTGTGATGTGCTGCGCCGTGTTTACGATCTTCTGCAGCTTCTTTCGGTCTTGGACAGGACAACTTCCATACCAGGTTGTGATGCACCCTAGAAGAATGCTTTCTACAGTGCATTTATAAAAATTAGTGAGGGTTTTAGGGGACAGGCCAAATTTCTTTAGTTTTCTCAGGAAGTAAAGGCTGAATGAATTCAGAATTTCCAAGGAGTTTGTGGAAAAGGATTCAGAATTTAATTTATGCAAAAGAATCAATATTGCTGAAGGAAGTTAGGAATTACAGGATCATACAAAAATAAAGATAGATTTAATAATAGAACTACATATATTCTCTCATCCTTACATTAGAAAGGATGCACTGGTGTTGTCATAACAACAACCTTTTCCTCAATGTTAGCAAAACAAAAGAGCTGGTAATTGACTTCAGGAAGGAGGAGGTGCACACATTCCATTTGCTGAGGTTGAGAGAGATGGAAGTTTCAAGTTCCTAGGAGTGAACTTTGTGATTGATATGGCCAAGAAAGCACACCAGTGCCTTTACCACTTCAGGAAGTTAAAGAAAATTGGCATGTCCCCTTTGACCCTCCATTTAAAATGGAGCCAGATTATTTTTTGGAGGATCAAGAAATTGAAGGTGATGGCGAACTAGCAGAGAGTGAGCTGCTGAAGTCTGGGCAGAACAGCTGTGATCCTAAGGAAATGAGTGGACTATTTTTGTCTCTATTTTCTTATAATGGTGAGAGAGCTTCCCAGAATGGTCATGCCACATACAATGCTGATAAGATTAGTTGAAAATATTGTCATTTTTCTGTGTAATCGAAAATTACTACTATCTTACAACTGCCTCTGATACCAATAATTTAAATTGCTGCCATCAGTCTTCGCATTGTTCATTATAAAAGATACAGCATTGTTTGATCAGCCCAATATCTGCCTTCAGGTTGTTTTTTTTCTGTTTCACATCCTCTTAAGAATCTTTGAATTCAGTCTTGATGTAATTCATATTCATGGAACTTGACATAAAAACTTGGTCAGTGCGTCCAGTGCCAACATAAATCATAATCCCATTTACATCGGGAGACAAGAATGGAAGAGCGGTGATACTGGAAATTCAGAGTTTGTAGATAACATCAGCAGGCATAGTTTGGCCATTCTGATGTCCTCACTGTGTGCCTGTGTTTATGACTACTGTTCTGGAGCAGAGTGATGAAGCAACTTACTGCAGGGAAGCATTGATGGTTTGACAAGATTCTCGAATTCCTGAGTCATAGAGAAGCACAGCACAAAAACAGGCCCTTCAATCCATCTAGCCAAAGCCAAAACCATTCAAACAGCCTACCTCCACTGATCTGCTCTGTGACCATAGCCCGCCATATCTCTACTATCCATGTACCTATCCAACTTCCCTTAAATATTGAAATTGAACTTCCATGGACCACGTGTGCTGACAGCTCATTCCACACTCCCATAACCCTCTGAATGAAGAAGGTTTCCCCATGTTCCCCTTAAACTTCTCACCTTTCACCTTTAAGTCATGACCATTGGTTCCAACTTCAGTGGAAAAAGCCTATCCAAACCCCTCATAATTTTGTATACCTCTATCAAATCTCCCCTCAATCTTCTACATTCTAAAGAATACAGACCTATCCTTATCAATTTTTCCTTATAACTCAAGTTCTCCAGACTCTGCACTCTTTCAACCATGCTTACATCTTTCCTATAGGCAGGTGACCCACACTGTACACAATACTCCAAATTAAACCTCACCAATGTTGTGTACAACCTCAACATAACATCCAATCTTCTGTATTCAATACATCCAAATATTCAAATATTTATATATATTTAGAGTACCTTTCAATAACTTTCCTACAACTGATGTCAAACTCACCGGCCTATATTTTCCTGGTTTACGCTTAGAGCCTTTTTCAAACTACGGAACAACATTGGCTATCCTCCAATTCTCTGGTATCTCTCCTGTTGCTAAGGATGTTTTATATAGAACATAGAACATAGAATAGTACAGCACATTATAGCCCCTTCGGCCCACAATGTTGTGCCGACCCTCAAACCCTGCCTCCCATATAACCCCTTCACCTTAAATTCCTCCATATTTAGATTATGAAGACACGTAGTCCTCTTTTATTGTCATTTAGTAATGCATGCATTAAGAAATGATACATTATTTCCTCCGGTGTGATATCACAAAACACAGGACAGACCAAGAACAAACTGACAAAACCACATAATTATAACATATAATTACAAACAGTGTAACAATACCATAACTTGATGAAGAAGTCCATGAGCACAGTAAAGTTCAAAGTTTCTCAATTATCCCACATCTCACGCAGACGGGAGAAGGAAGAAAAACTCTCCCTGCCATGCCGACCACAATCCGACTCTGAGTCATCCGAAAACTTCGAGCTCTGATCACCTCTCCGACACTGAGTACTGAGCGCCATCTCTGTCCAAATGATTCGACCTCCTTCTCGGTCGCCAAAAGCAGGCAAGGCTGGGGATTTTGAGGCCTACCCTCCGAAAGATTCCCGACCACACAGTAACGACAGTACCTGTCTAGTAGTCTCTTAAACTTCACGAGTGTATCTGCCTCCACCACTGACTCAGGCAGTGCATTCCACGCACCAACCACTCTCTGAGTAAAAAACCTTCCTCTAATATCCCCCTTGAACTTCCCACCCCTTACCTTAAAGCCATGTCCTCTTGTATTGAGCAGTGGTGCCCTGGGGAAGAGGTGCTGGCTATCCACTCTATCTATTCCTCTTATTATCTTGTACACCTCTATCATGTCTCCTCTCATCCTCCTTCTCTCCAAAGAGTAAAGCCCTAGCTCCCTTAATATATATCTCTGCTAGGCCCCCGGTAATTACTATGCATGCCTCCCATAGGGTCCGAGAGAACAGCTTGTCAGGCCCTGGGGATTTATGCACCTTGGTCTGCCTCAGGATAGCAAACATCTTCTCCTCTGTAATCTGTACAGGATTTCATGAAGCTGATGCCATTTTGCCTCACTTCTATAGACTTTGTATCTGTCTTCCGAGAAAATACAGATACAAAGAATATATTTAAGGTCTGTTTTGGCTCAATGCACAGATTTCCATTCTGGTCTTCCTGAGGACCAATTTTGTCCCTAGCAATCCTTTTGCTTTTAACGTACCTATAGAATACCTTAGGTTTCTCCTTCACCTTGTCTGCTAGAGCAACTTCATGCCTTCTTTTCCCCTTCCTGATTGTTTTCTTGTGTCCTCTTGCGCTTCTTGTACTCCATAAACACCTCATTTGTTCTGACTTGCCTATATCTGCTATACACCTCCATTTTTCTCTTAACCAGGGCCTCAATACCTCTTGAGAAACAAGGTTCCCTACACTTGTTAATTTCCTTTTATTCTGACAGGCACATGCAAGCTTTGTACTCTAAAATTTTTGTTTTTGAAGGTCTCCCACTTTCCAAGTACACCTTTGCCAGAAAATAGCCTGTCCCAATCCACACTTGTCAGATAATTTCTGATAACATCAAGTTTGGCCTTTCTCCAATTTAAGAACTAACCCATTGACCAGACCTATCTCTTTGCATGTTTACTTTGAAACTAATGGCATTATGGTCACTGGATGCAAATGTTCCTCTACACAAACTTCTGTCTCCTGCCCTGTCTCATTCCCTAATAGCAGATCCAGTACAACACGCTCTCTCATTGGGACCTCTACGTACAAATGAAGGAAACTTTCCTGAACACATTTGACAAACTCTGTCCCATCTAGTCCAACAGTCTGCAATCTCTTTACAAATTTGTTCCTCTAAATCCCTGGGACTGTTGGATGGTCTATAATATAGACACATTAACGTGGCCATACCATTCTTATTTCTCAGTTCCACCCATAATGCCTCACTAGTTGAGTTCTCCAGTCTGTTTTGACAGAGCATGATACATCTTGCATTGAAATTTACACAGCTCAGGGCATTAGTTGCACCATGACCAACCTTTTGATTCCTGACTTTGTCTGAGGTCTTACCATTTTCCCTGACTAGTAACGCCATCCCTTTTCCTCCTGTAGTAACTTCTACTTTGAAAAAGGCACACTCGACAACTTCATGCCCAAAGAAACAACTTCATCTCAAACGTCAAAATCAGTATGTATATACAGAGGCTTTCACAACCCGTCGGCATGGCAGGTACACTATGTACAAAGCCCAGCGGAAGTAAAAAGAACGGAAGTAAACCCTCCCCCCCCATTATACTAATTAGTATTAACTTACTTTTAATAATGCTCACATTAAACACCTCCTGCTCTGTCACATCTAAAACAGCAGAACCAGCAATACTGAGTTGCCTGTCCTGCCCCTGCTGCACATAATTCTCACTACTGGCTGCAACATTCAAATTCCAGTTGTTGATCCATCCCTGAACTCATCCACCTTTCCAATGATACATCTTGCACTGAAGTATACACAGCTCTGGGCACTAGTCTTGCCATGATCAATCTTTTGATTCCAGTCTTACCAGCATCTGCCTCCACAACCTCTTCACTAACTATCATCAAAGTTGCTGGTGAACGCAGCAGGCCAGGCAGCATCTCTAGGAAGAGGTACAGTCGATGTTTCAGGCCGAGACCCTTCGTCAGGACTAACTGAAGGAAGAGTTAGTAAGAGATTTGAAAGTGGGAGGGGGAGGGGGAGATCCAAAATGATAGGAGAAGACAGGAGGGGGAGGGATGGAGCCAAGAGCTGGACAGGTGATTGGCAAAGGGGATACGAGAGGATCATGGGACAGGAGGTCCGGGAAGAAAGACAAGGGGGGGGAACCCAGAGGATGGGTAAGGGGTATAGTCAGAGGGACAGAGGGAGAAAAAGGAGAGTGAGAGAAAGAATGTGTGTATAAAAGTAAATAACAGATGGGGTACGAAGGGGAGGTGGGGCATTAGCGGAAGTTAGAGAAGTCGATGTTCATGCCATCAGGTTGGAGGCTACCCAGACGGAATATAAGGTGTTGTTCCTCTACTGTACCTCTACTGTAAAGATGAAGCCACACTCAGGTTGGAGGAACAACACCTTATATTCTGGGTACCCTCCAACCTGATGGCATGAACGTCGACTTCTCTAACTTCTGCTAATGCCCCACCTCCCCCTTGTACCCCATCTGTTATTTATTTTTGTACACATATTCTTTCTCTCACTCTCCTTTTTCTCCCTCTGTCCTTCTGACTATAACCCTTGCCCATCCTCTGGGTTCCCCCTCCCCTTGTCTTTCTTCCCGGACCTCCTATCCCATGATCCTCTCATATACCTTTTGCCTATCACCTGTCCAGCTCTTGGCTCCATCCCTTCCCCCTCCTGTCTTTTCCTATCATTTTGGATCTCCCCCTCCCCCTCCCACTTTCAAATCTCTTACTAACTCTTCCTTCAGTTAGTCCTGACGAAGGGTCTCGGCCTGAAACGTCAACTGTACCTCTTCCTAGAGATGCTGTCTTGCCTGCTGCGTTCACCAGCAACTTTGATGTGTGTTGCTTGAATTTCCAGCATCTGCAGAATTCCTGTTGTTTGCGTCTTCACTAACTATTCTGGCTCTCTGGGTCGTATCCCCCTGTAAGTCCAGTTTAAACCCCACCGTGCATTATTAACCATCCTTCCCACTAGGATATTAGTCCCCTTCCAGTTGAGGTCCATACTCTACTTTCTGTACAGGTCCCACCTTCCCTGGAAGAAAACCCAATGATCCAAATATCTTATGCCCTCCTTCCTACACCAACACCTTAGCCACATATTAAACTGTATAATCTTCCTAGTTCTGGCCTCACTAGCACGTGGCAAAGGTAACAACCTTGAGATCACAACCCGGGAGGTCCTGCCCTTTAACTTGGCACCTACCTCCACGAACTCCCTATGCAGAGCTTCGTCACTCATCTTACCCATGTCATTGATACCTACATGGACTACGATTTCTGGCTGTTCACCCTCCCGTTTAAGTATGCTGAGGACTCGATCTGAGATGTCCTGGGCCCCGGCACCCAGGAGGCAACATACCAGCCGGAAATATTGTTCTCACCCACAGAACCTCCTGTCCATCCCCCAAACTAACAAATCCCCTATCATGCCTCTTCTCCCCACCTTTCCTTCTGAGTCAGAGGCAAACTCAGTGCCAGAGACCCCACCATTATGACTTTCCTCTGTTAGGGCAATTCCCTCCCCCCAATAGTATCCAAAGTGATATCCCTGTTGTTGAGGGGGATGGCCACAGGGTACTCTGCACTGGCAGCTTAACGACTTTCCCCTTCCTGACTGTCACCCAGTTTTCTACATGTTGTATCTTGGGTGTAACTACCTCTCTAAATGTCCTATCTATCACCCCTTCAGCCTCGTGAATGAGTTGGAGTTCATCCAGTTCCAGCTCCGACTCCTTTACGTGGATTGTTAGAAGCTGTAGCTGGATGCACATCTCGCTTTTGTGGTTGTCATGGACACTGGAGGTCTCTCAGCCTTCCCATATTCCACAAGTGGAACATTCAACTATCCTGCCTGGCACCTCTACTGTCCTAGCTAAGCAGATATAAAGAAAGGAAGGAAAAAAAACTTAACCTCAAGCATTTCTTTTCTTTGCTTTCTCTGAAGGAGGCTGCTCTGACTGGCAGACCACAGTACGTGTACTTGCAACACTGTGTGTCCGACAGAGTGATCAGCAGCACTGGGGCTCCACAGGGGACTGTCTTATCTCCCTTTCTCTTCATCATCTACACCTCGGACTTCAACTACTGCACAGAGTCTTGTCACCTTCAGAAGTTTTCGGATGACTCTGCCATAGTTGGATGCATCAGCAAGGGAGATGAGGCTGAGTACAGGGCTATGGTAGGAAACTTTGTCGCATGGTGTGAGCAGAATTATCTGTAGCTTAATGTGAAAAAGACTAAGGAGCTGGTGGTAGACCTGAGGAGAGCTAAGGTACTGGTGACCCCTGTTTCCATCCAGGGGGTCAGTGTGGACATGGTGGAGGATTACAAATACTTGGGGATACAAATTGACAATAAACTGGACCTGGTCAAAGAACACTGAGGCTGTTTACAAGAAGGGTCAGAGCTGTCTCTATTTCCTGAGGAGACTGAGGTCCTTTAACATCTGCCGGACGATGCTGAGGATGTTCTACGAGTCTGTGGTGACCAGACACCAATAGAATCAACAAACTCATTCGTAAGGCCAGTGATGTTGTGGGGATGGAACTGGACTCTCTCACGGTGGTGTCTGAAAAGAGGATGCTGTCTAAGTTGCATGCCATCTTGGACAATGTCTCCCACCCACTACATAATGTACTGGTTGGGCACAGGAGTACATTCAGCCAGAGACTCATTCCACCTAGATGCAACATAGAGTGTCATAGGATGTCATTCCTGCCTGTGGCCATCAAACTTTACAACTCCTCCCTTGGAGGGTCAGACACCCTGAGCCAATAGGCTGATCCTGGACTTATTTCATAACTTACTGGCATAATTTACAAATTACTATTTAACTATTTATGGTTTTATTAATATTTATTATTTATGGTGAAACTGTAACGAAAACCAATTTCCCCCGGGATCAATAAAGTATGACTGTGACTATGACTTTTTGTTGAAGGCTCGGAGTTAAAGCCTCAAGACCATCATTCTGATGGTAGCCGCTGCACTTGCCCCTGCCTTCCTTTAATTTGCTCTTGCTAATCAATCCCAAACGCCGATTAGTTGCTGGTCAGAGCATGAATTTGCCTCTGTAACCCGCTGCTGCCTTTTTCTACTCAAGGCATGAATCTGATGGCTAGTATCTTAGATAGCATACTGTATTAATGGCAAATAAGAAAAATGAAAGTGAGTTTTGTGTTTATTTCTGAGGAGAACGTACATGGCATTCTTTCAATGGACGACAACTGCTATTGAATTTTACTGTCATGCATATGTCACTTGACAATGACGTGGGATGACTTGAAAGAACATAAGACCAAAAGAAATAGGACAATGTGTTGCTTGAGCCTTCAATAGATCCTGGATTTCAATCTTGACCACAACATTACTTTCCAGGACTCTCTCCATACTATATGACTCTCTTATTGTTTAAATGTCCCTCAACCTCTATCTACTTCTTTATCTTTGGATGCAGGTTCCTTTATGCAAGTCATTAATATAGCCTGTGAACGAAAACTTTTACCAAGCGGTTGTACAGGCCTGAGAGGATTATTAGAAGCTTGAAAGATGATAATGAAAAAGGATAATAAAATTGCAAACCTAGAGATCTTTAAATAAGTTCCAGTGCACATCCAGAGCCAGAGTTGAACTTAGCAGTGGAAATCCCAGGCTAGGAACCCTTGTAGATGGAGGCTAATAGTCAATAGGACAGATTAGCTAGTCATGACCTGGATGTTGTAGAAGGGGAGGAAGTTCTACCTACACGTGCCTGTGAATCATCCATGGGGAGCAAAAATACTTCATTTTGTGAAGGTTGGGGAAGAAAAGGAGGAAAGGGAAGATATAGGGGAAGGCTCCCATGATCCTCCTGACTCAAAGCTGGTCATAGTTAGAAGAAAAGAAATAGAAGCAAGAGTAGGTCATTCAGCCCTGGAGCCTGTCAACCATACAACAAGATCATGGCTGATCTTTTACTTCAAGCATCACTTTTCTATCTTATATTGGTATATTTTTAAGGACTGAAAAGCCAGTTTGAATGTGTTAATACTCTCCACTGGTGAAAATATTGCATTTTAAGCTTGTTGAAAGTACTTCTATGATTCATTTCTTTACAAGCAATTGAACAGAAGCTACTTCCATGGTTTCAAGTTGTCCTGCTGTACAATTTCCATTTCAGTGAGCGTAGAAAGTACAGGGATAACATCAGTAGGTGCTGGATCTACTCAGCAGGTTAGGCAGCAGAAAATGAGCCAGCATCTCAGGTCAATGACTCTTCATCAGCACTGAGATAGAACTTGGAAGAAAACCACCAGTTTACCGGGAATTTGATACAAACACTCAGAATGAAAATCAGGGCATAAACTCCAAACCTCTTGCAAAGGAATTAGGATAGAACTGAAGTAAAATCAAATGTTTTCAAAGCAATTGGCAGCCTGCAAAATACCTGTGGAGAGAGAAATGGTATTATTGTTGCAGATCAATGATCTTTCATCAGTACATAGAAAGTGAGAATTCTGGCACTTTTTATATACATGTAGAGGTTGTAACAGGGGGAATATGAACATAAGAAATAAAAGTAGGGGAAGCTCAGTTAGTCCCTTGTCTCTGCTCTGCCAGTTATTGACAATGTCTGATCTTTGTCTTCAGCATCTCCTTCCTGTATTAATTCCATCTCCCTTTATTCTTTTGATACCTTAAAAAATTTATTGATCTCTGTAATATATTTAGCAATCGACTCTCCATAGACCTGTTTCGGAGGGAATTCCAAAAACTCACTACACTCTGAGTGAAGAAATTTCTTCAAAGCTCTCTGCAAAAGAGCTAACCCTTTATTTTGAGCCTGGTTCTGGACATAACAGCCAGGAAATATATTATCCCAGCATCTACACTCTCAAACTCAGAATCAGAATCAGAATCAAAATCAGGTTCATCATCACTGACTTGGATGATGTGAAACTTGTTACTTTTTTTTTATCTCCAGTACAGTGCAAACATAAAATCACTATAATTTACAAGAATAAGTTAATAGCGCAAAAAATGGAATAAAATGAGATAATGTTCATCGGTTCGTAGACTGTCCAGAAATCTGAAGGTGGAGGGGAAGAAGCTATTTCTGAATCACTGAGTGTGTTGTTTTCAGGTTTCAGTACCACCTTCCTAATAGTCTTCTCTAGATGAAAAGGTGCATCACAATATGATCATTCTACCTTAAAAGCGTGTGGTCATGTCTGCAGGAAGAGAGGATACTCTACCTACTTTAGTAGGGCCAAATGGCTAACAATGAATTTAATTAGTGACCCATATACTCTGAACTTGAACAAAATTAATACCCTAGCATGTCCTGAGAAAATGAATGCCATAATGTTGGAGTGACCAAGAAAGAATAAGAACTTGTGTGTGACAGAGAGAGAGGGAAATTTATTTTCCGTGATCAGATGTGACTTTTCTTCTCTGACTCCCACATGCCTTTGTCTTTCCACATGTCTATTATATCCAAAAGACATTAGTGAATAGGTTCCAGATGTTTTAACATTGTCAAACTCTTTTCAAATGTTAATAACCAGAGAATGTTGAATTAAAATGATTTGAAGAACACTTCAACTATCCAAACAAAGAGTTACTGTAATGGGAATCCCACTATGTGTCTGAAGGAAGGTTTGTTTTACATCTGTTTTTTCACATCGTGTTTTGCTTAATCAACAAGAGAACACAGACACTGCAAAATATTAGAGCTTGTATTTTCTCAGCTGAAGAGCAACCACACTGAAATCCCATTGAAACTGCCTTTTCACCTTAAACTCTAACCCTATTTAATTTATATTTGACCTCATGAAATGTAATAAAATGTTGTGATTTTGTAACACATTGAAATGTAATTAAGCAACTTATACCTATACCAGTTGGGAGAAGGAAGAGAGATAAAGTCCATTCACCAATATATTTTTCAAGAGAGGACACTAATTAATTCTGGCCTAGAAGTAATCCAATAATGTATTTGGTAATGTTCTGAAATCAAATCATTAGAAAGAGGTGACATCGGGTCAGAAGGTGTTGAATCATTGTGGATAAAGCTAAGGAACTACAAGGGTAAAAAGACCCTGATGGGAGTTGTATACAGAACCCCAAACAGTAGTAAGGATGTGATCTACAAATTACAATGGGAGATAGAAAATACATGGCAAGAGGGCAATATTACAATAGTCATGGGGGATTTCAATATGCAGGTAGATTGGGAAAATCAGGTTGGTGCTGGTTTCCCGGAGAGGGAGTTTCTGGAGTGCCTTCAAGACAGCTTTTGAGAGCAGCTCATGGTAGAGCCCACTAAAGGATCAGCCACTCTGGATTGGGTGTTGTGCAATGAACCAGAATTAATTAGAGAGCTTAAGGTAAAAGAACCCTTGGGGGAAGTGATCATAATATGATTGAATTCACCCTGAAATTTGAGAAGGAGTAGCTAAAGTCAGATGCATCAGTAATACAGTGGGGTAAAGGAAATTACAGAGGCATGAGAGAGGAGATAGCCAAAATTGATAGGAAAAGAACTTTGGCAAGGATGATGGAAGAACAGCAATGGTTGGAATTTCTGGAAGCTATATGGAAGGGACAGGATACATACATCCCAAAGAGAAAGAAGTATTCTAAAGGAAAGATGACACAGCCATGGCTAACAAGAGAAGTCAAAGCCAAAGAGAAGGCATGTAATAAAGCAAAGATTATTGAGAAGTTAGAGGATTGGGAATCTTTAAAAGACCAACAGAAGGCAACTAAAAAGTCACTAAGACAGTAAAGATGCAATATGAAAGTAAGTCAGCCAATAATATTAAAGAGGATACCAGAAGTTTCTTCAGATACATAAAGTGTAAAAGAGAGTCAATAGAGGATATCAGACCACTGGAAAAGAATGCTGGAGAGATAGTAATGGGGGACAACGAAATAACAGACAAACTGAGTAAGTATTTTGCATCAGTCTTCACTGTGAAAGACACTGGCTGTATGGTAGAAGTTCCAGGTGTCATGAGGCATGAAGTGACTGAAGTTAACATTACTAGAGAGAATGTTTTTGGGAAAGTGAAAGGTCTGCTGGTAGATAGGTTACCTGAACCAGATGGTGTATCCCTCAGAGTTCTGAAAGAGGTGGCTGAAGAGATGATGGAGTATTAGTAATGATCTTTCAAGAATCACTAGATTCTGGAATGATTCTGGAAGACTAGAAAACTACAAATATCATTCCACTCTTCAAGAAGGGAGAGAGGCAGTAGAAAGGAAACTATAGGCCACTTAGTCTGACCTCAGTGGTTGGGAAGATGTTGGAGTCAATTATTAAGGGTGATGTCTCAGGGTACTGGGAGGCACATGATAAAATTGGCTGTTGTCAGCATGGCTTCTTCAAAGAAAATTCTTGCCTAGTAGATTTGTTGGAATTTGAAGAAGTAACAAGCAGGATTAACAAAGGAGAATCAGTTGATGTTGTGTACTAGGATTTTCAGAAGGCCTTTGACAAGGTACCACACATGAGGCTGCTTAACAAGCTATGAGCCCATGGTATTACAAGAAAGATCTAGTATGAATAAAACAGTAGCTGATTGACAGGAGGCAAAAAGTGGGAATAAAGGGACCCTTTTCTGACTGGCTGCTGGTGACTAGTGGTGTTCCACAGGAGTATGTATTGGGACTGATTATTTTTACGTTATATTTTAATGATTTGGATGATAGAACTGATGGCTTTGTTGTGAAGTTTGCAGATGATATGAAGATAGGTGGAAGGGCAGATAGTTTTGAGGAAGTAGAGAGGCTAAAGAAGGACTCAGACTGATTAGGAGAATGGGCAATGAAATGGCAGATAGAATACAGTGTCAGGAAGTGTATGGTCATGCACTTTGGTAAGAGAAATGAAAGGGTTGACTATCTTCTAAATAGAGAGAAAATACAAAAAACTGAGATGCAAGTGGACTTGGGAGTTCTTGTACAGGATTCCCTAATGGTTAATTTGCAGGTTGAGTCAGTGGTGAGGAAGGCAAATGCAATGTTGGCATTCATTTCAAGAGGACTAAAATATAAAAACGAGGATGTAATATTGAAACGTTATAAAATACTGCTGAGCCCTCTCTTAGAGTGTTGTGAGCAGGTTTGGACCCCTTATCTTAGAAAGGATATGCTAAAACTGGAGAGGGTTCAAAGTAGGTTCACAAAAATGATTCTAGGATTGAATGGCTTGTCATACAAAGAGCATTGGATAGCTCTGGGTCTGTATTCACTAGAAGTCAGAAGAATGAGGGGTGACCTCATTTAAAACCTATCAGACAGTGAAAGGCCTTGATAGAGTGGATGTGCAGAGGAAGGAGAGGATGATTCCTATGGTGGAAAATTCTCAGACCAGAGGACACAGCCTCAGAATAGAGAGGTGTTCTGTTAGAACAGAGATGAGGAGGAATTTCTTTAGCCAGACGGTGGTGAATCTGTGGAATTCTTTTGAAAAGGCAGCTGTGGAGGTCAAGTGTTTATATATATTTAAGGTAGTGTTAGATGGATTCTTGATTGGTCAGGGCACGAAGAGATATGGAGAGAAGGCAGGAGACTGGCACTGAGAAGAAAATTGGATCAGCCATGATGAAATGGCAGTGCAGTCTTGATGGGCCTAATAGATTAATTCTGCTCCTATATCTTATTTGCTCAACAATATCTGCAATAGTCTGGCGAACCATTGGTTGTAGTTAGGAAGAGCTGATGTTGGCAGCATTATCCACACGGTAAAAAGGAAAAAAAATTCTCCAACCTTCCTTCAATTATTTATCAATATTTTTACACATCTATGTTTACCCTGGCTGACTGTTCCATCTTCTCTTGAAACTTGTTATTCTTTCGGATCTGTCCTTCTGTAAAAACCAAGTACTCATTGCCATTCTCTTAAGAAAACCTATTTTGTTGTCTTCAAACCTTGCAGTCAGAAAGAATTTAAACATGCAAATCAGTGAACAGGAATGAGCCAAGGGCAGTGGAAGCAGATAAACCAAATATCTTTGTTCTTGCCATGTAGTCAAGGGAATGGAGGCTGTCATTTTGTTAGACTTTTCTTGCAGCCAACATTTTGCCAGCTGCTCTGTAAACTCATGTTTTCTGGGGTTGGCTAAATTGGAGCAATTAAAACTTGAAGCAATGAGGTTCCTTTTGATGATCTGCTAAATTTGAAACCATTTCCAAATAAGAAACTGTTTATTTGGTTACGTAGAAATGGTAGGCTTGTAGAAAGAACAGATCTAAAGTAGGTTGAGCTCAAATGACTAAACTGGCTTGAAGTTATCTGGTTTAGAAGGAACAAAGAAAGTGAGCTGAGGCACAGACATGGGGGAAAGGTCATGATATAATACTGCTTGTAGCCCTGCTCCAGATCCAATGACAGACTGACAAAGGCTATTCAGATTAGCCTGAGCTAATGAAATCGAAACACATCAGATTGATCTGATAAGAATGAGGATAAGTATGAAGGATTTTATTTCCCTCCATCAATACTCCATGACCTGCTGAGTTCCTCCAGCATTTTGTGCGTTAGTTGATACAGATTCTTTCTGTGCCCAACTGATCAATATTGTTGAGGGTGAATAGTTACAACACCATCCGTTCTTTAAATCTTTGTTTACCCTGCATGTGCTGAATAAAATCTTTCACTATTCTAAATCTGTTCTTGACCTTTCTAATATTTTTTGACTTAGCACTCTGAGTGATTCATTCATATATTACTGGGAGTTCAATTTTCATGCTCCCTTATTACAACGTGGTTCAGAAGTGCGAGCAAATGACTTTGCTCCTCTCACTCTCTGTTTGCTTCTGTCACTTGTATTTTGCTGGACAACTGACTGGACTAACCAAACTCAAAACAATTTGAACTGCACATTAGTGTTCATGAATATAATTGGATAGTGGGAAAGCTCGTATATATCAGTAAGACAAAGCAATACAAACAACCTAAAGAAAAAAGGCAATGTTCATTTATTTTCTTGCATTGAACTCTATGGAGCCCACAGACACTGTGTTCTCTGCAAAAATGCAATCCTATTCCGCTTTTAGCCTTCTTTAAAGCAACTCTAATCATACAGTTCACATCAGAATTTCACATCTTGATTCTGAATCTGAGGGGCAGTGTTTTTGCTCGTTTGTCCTTCCATCATCACTTTTTTTAAATAGCTTTTCCTATTCACTGCAAGTCATTCAAATTGACAGTGCAGTACTCTGGAGAAGCAAATGGATCATTATGTGATCAAAGTTGGTTTGTAAAATGATTCTGGAGTGCAGCACATTCTCGCTTCAAGCCTAATCATTCTCAGGACTACTCTGACGACATCTGGGGTGACCGCTAACATTGGATAAACCTGTGAGACCAGAATCTGTGTCCAATCAACCCATCTGTCTGTGCTTTATGTCAAACGCATGGAAGAGATAAAAAGCAAGCAGATAGAAGTAACAAGAAATACACATAAAGTCAATCAGAATCAGGTTTATTATCACAGGCATGTGTCGTGAAATTTGTTAACTTAGCAGTAGCAGTTCATTGCAGCATATAATATAGAAGAAGAAGAAAAAAATTAAAAATAATTATAATAAGTAAATCAATTACAGTATACCTATATTGAATAGATTAAAAATCATGCAAAAAAACAGAAATAATAAATACTAAGAAAGCTTCTTTCAGTGTTCATGAGTTCAATGTCCATTTAGGAATCAGATGGCAGAGGGGAAGAAGCTGTTCCTGAATAGCTGAGTGTGTGCCTTTAGGCTTCTGTACCTCCTGCCTGATGATAACACGGAGAAAAGGGCATGCCCTGGGTGCTGGGGGTCCTTAATAATGGACGTTGCCTTTCTGAGACACCACTCCTTGAAGATGTCCTGAGTACTTTGTAGGCTAGTACCCAACATGGAGCCGACTAAATTTACAACCCTCTGCAGCTTCTTTCAGTCCTGTGCAGTAGCCTCCTCCCCCCACACCCCCATACCGGACATTGATGCAGCCTGTCAGAATGCTCTCCATGGTACATCTAAAGACATTTTTCAGTATATTTGTTGACATACCAAATCTCTTCAATTTTCCTAATGAAGTATAGTCGCTGTCTTGGCTTCTTTATAACTGCATTGATACGTTGGGACCAGGTTAGGTCCTCAGCGATCTTGACACCCAGCCACTTGAAACTGCTCAATCTCTTCACTTCTGATCCCTCTATGAGAATTGGTATGTGTTCCTTCGTCTTACCCTTCCTGAAGTCCACAATCAGCTCTTTCGTCTTATTGAAGTTGAGTGCCAGGTTGTTGCTGTGACACCACTCCACTAGTTGGTACATCTCACTCCTGTACACCCTCTTGTCTCCATCTGAGATTCTACCAACAATGGTTATACCATCAGCAAATTTATAGATGGTATTTGAGCTATGCCTAGCCACACAGTCATGTGTGTATAGAGAGAGTAGAGCAGTGGGCTAAGCCCTGAGGCTCACTAGTGGACTCTTTATTAGGAAAACCTGTACACCTGCTTGTAAATGCAAATATCGAATCAACCAATCATGTAGCTGCAACTCAATGCATAAAAGCACACAGCCTTGGTCAGGAGATTCAGCTGATATTCAGACCAACCATCAGAATGGGGAGGAAATGTGATCTAAGTGACTTTGACCAATGGAATGATTGTTAGTGGTTTAAATATCTCAGAGATTGCTGCTCTCCTAGATTTTCATGTACAACTGTCTCTTTAGAGCAGGAGTTCCCAACCTATGCTCACGGACCCCTCAGTTAATAGTAAGGCTCCATGGCATAATAAAGATTGGAATCCCTTCTCTAATGTTTCACACACAAAGTGCTGGAGAAAATCAGCAGATCAGGAAGCATCAATGGAAATGATTAAACAGTTGGCTTTTCTGGCCAAGGTACTTCTTCAGGACTGGTAAGGATAGGGGAAGATCCCAGAATAAGAAGATAGGGGCAGGAAAAGGAGGATGCTAGAAGTTTATAGGTGAAGCCAGATGAGTGGGGGAGGGGGGATGATGTAAGAAGCTGGGAGGTGATAAGTGGAAAAGGTAAAAGACTGGAGAAGAAGGAATCTGATAGATGAGGAGAGTGGACCTTGGGAGGAAAGGAAGGGGGAAGCAATAGGCGGTTGAAGAGAAGAGGCATCAGATCAGAGTGGGGAATTGAAGAGGGGAGGGGTATGGGAAAATTACCAGAAGTTTTAGAAAGCAATATTTATTCCAGCAGGTTGGAGGTTACCTAGAAGAGGCCATGTACTGACATGTCTCAATGGGAATGGAGAAAGGAATTAAAATGATTGGCCTCTAGGAAAGATTGCTTTTGCAGAGAATGGTACGATAAACATAAAGTATCCAGTGAGTGGCAGTTCTCTGAGCAAAATTTGCTTTGTTAATGAGAGAGGTCAAAGGACATTGGCCAGACTGGTTCAAGCTGACAGGAAGGTGACAATAACTCAAATAATCATGCATTGTAGAATAGCGTCTCTGAACGCACAACACATCAAACCTTGAAGTTGATGAACTACAGCAGCAGAAGACCATGAACAAACACTCAGCGGCCACTTTATTAGGTACAGGCAGTATTCAATAAAATGTCCACTGGGTGTATGATATTCACCAGATATATCATTGTCATTGTAATACTGTATTTAAAAATTTTTTGCCAATTCATAATAGTCATTTTTTTTTCTTTTTGTTCAACTGTTCCAATGAATTCTTTCTATTATCAAATTTTATTGGAGAGAACTCCTATAAAATGCCCTGGAATCTTTCACTGATTTAAAGGTGCTATGTGAATGAAAACTGCTGTTATTATTATTGATGGCAATAGAGGATTAGTTTAGATTAGATTATGAGGACACTCAGTCCTCGTTTCTTGTCATTTAGAAATGCATGCATTAAAAAATGATACAACGTTCCTCCAGAATCATATCACAAGAAAAACACAGGACAAACCAAGACTAAAACTGACAAAACCACATAATTATAACATATAGTTACAACAGTGCAAAGCAATAGCAGACCATGGGCACGGTAAAAAAAAGTCTCAAAGTCCCGATAGACTGATCATCCCACGCAGGCGGCAGAAGGAAGAAACTCAGAAGCGCCGCAAACCTGCCGATGCAGCACCATTGGAATCCCCCGACCGCAGCGGACTCTGAGTCCGTCCAAAAACTTTGAACCTCCGACCAGCCCCTCCAACACATCCTCTCCAAGCACCATCCTCTGCCGAGCACTTCGACCCTGTTCCGGCCGCCGAGCAACAAGCAAAGCCAAGGACTCGGGCCTTCTCCTCCAGAGATTCTGGACCACCCAGTCGCAACAGCAGCGAAACAGGCATTTCAGAAGTTTTACCAGATGTTCCTCCATGCTCTCACGTCCGTCTCCATCAAATCAGGATTGTGCACGGCACCTTACTTGACAAATAACAGACATCACCACCGGAGTGACTGCTGCGAGCTGTGTCGCATCGCCATCTTCTCCTGCACCAATAGTTCTGACTGAATAAAGATATCTCTAAGTACCTAATGTAAATTTGTTTGCTTCAATATCAGGGGACTTTATGCCAGATAATTATTTAGATATCTTTTTAAAATTACATTTGCAGTTGATACTGTTATATTGTTTTCACGATGAATCTTATCAGTCATCAGACCAGCTGCTGTTTAGGCATCATTTGACCTCAAATGATGGTATGCAAATTCAGAATAATTTTAGAATCACAGAATAATTTCAATGACAAGCCATTCTACATTTCAATCCATGCTGAGTTTTCTTGAGAGCAAGCTAGCTTTTCCATCTCCATGGTGCTTTACAAATTTAAGAGAAGCTATAGATTTTCTATGTAAGATTATACACTCAGTAGCCACTTTATTGTGTGGGCACGTGGCCAAGTGGTTAAGGCATTTGACTAGCGATCTGAAGATCGTGAGTTCGAGCCCCAGCTGAGGCAATGCGTTGTGTCCTAAGCAAGGCACTTAATCACACATTGCTCTGCGATGACACTGGTGCCAAGCTGTATGGGTCCTGATGCCCTTCCCTTGGACAACATTGGTGTCGTGGAGAGGGGAGACTTGCAGCATGGGCAACTGCTGGTCTTCCATACAACCCTGCCCAGGCCTGTGCCCTGGAGAGTGAAGACTTTCCAGGTGCAGATCCATGGTCTCACAAGACGAACGGATACCTTAGCCACTTTATTAGGGGCAGGATGTATATTAGCTATGTTCATGGTCTTCTGCTGCTACAGTCCATCCACTTCAAGATTCAACATGTTGTGCATTCAGAGATGTTGTTCTGCACACTACTATTGTCGGTTATTTGAGCTGCTGTTGTCTTTGTATCACCTTGAAACAATCTGCCTATTCTCCTCATTAAAAAGGCACTTTCATCCACAGACCTGCTGCTCACTGGATGCTTTCGTTTTTCACATTATTTTCTGTAAACTCTAGAGGCTGATGTGTGTGAAAATGCTGGGAAATCCGCAGTTTCTGAGATATTCAAACCACCGCAATCATTCCACAATCAAAGTCACTTAGATCACATTTCTTCTCTATTCTGATGTTTGGTCTGAACAACAACTGAACCCTCTGACCATATCTGCATTTTTATATGCATTGATTTGCTGCCACATTTTTGGCTCTTTAGATATCTGAATTAACGAGCAGATGTACAGGTGTACCTCATAAAATGGCCACTTAGTGTGCATTTTACCACAGAAATCACACAACTGCTTTGAAAGACCGAACAGTGAGAGTGGATAAAACTTAACATATTTCAAAGTCACTCGATATAATCTGCACAACAAAAATTTGCTGTGCATTCAGATTTATAAAGGGACACATACACTGTATTTGCTCCTGGGTGCAATGTAGTATACACACTCAGGGAATCATAAAGCATTTAACATGAATAGTGAAAATGTAAAATGCAATCATAAATACAAACATCAGGAGATTTCACAATGAGACAATTAACATAATTTTACTTTTGCATAGATTGTATTTCATTTTGCAACTTCTATTAAAATATTGGCTTTAGCCACATAGATATTTATTAATATTTTAAAATATTTTAGTTTGCTCTATCATAGCACTCATTTTACCGTTTTGTGCTTTGTTTTTCAGATAATTATGAATTTAATCATTGCAGCATTTTTGCATAATGTGCAGTCTGTTACTTATCATCAGTGCTTAATAATTTCATAGCTTAAAATGATATTGACTCACGTCTTCATCAAGAACACATTATTAAGTCCTGCACCCTTAGCACCATTTATGGTGCCAGACTGGCAGATTTTTTAGACTGTTGGATGTTACTTCTATGAATACTCCAACTCACTTTTATTTCACTTTTCTTTTAGATGTTACACAGTGGTATCATACATTGTTAGTGAACAAGTTGACTTTAAAGAGAGCAAAGAAAACAAAATCTGTTAAGTTTATAGAATACATGAGAACAGGGCCCCAATGAGCTTATAAGGAGTGTCGGTATGCAGCCTTAGTGAATTTAAAAGAAGGAACAATTGAGGTCCCAGTAAGTTGAAAATAGGTATGGAAACTTCACTTGGCGAGCTATATGCTGGAACACTGGAATTTATGAATTCTACTAATGGATTATTAGAGTTTTAGTCTTCTCATGGTGAAGTAAAGTTGACTAAAATTCTTATCCCAAGATGCATTGGGGAAGCCAGTACCAGTGACTGAAAGGATGTGCTAAAAGCTTCCCTGAAGAAATGCAACACTTGATCCAATACTGCTCAAAGTGGAGAAGGAGCCACTCACAATATCAGGCACTCTGTTCCATTTGTGGAAAAGTTATTATTTTTACATTGGCCTCATCATCCACCACAGACCCATTAATGTTTTACTGGAAGTGTGTCTTCAGGGGACTGCTGAAGAAGATAGAGCTAACTTTTCAAGAAGGCGCCAAGCTGAATGGATATCCCAGGCAATTTGATTTTAATAAATACCAGCTTTTCTGTGTTCCTGCTTTGTGACAATATTATCAGAAGCCACAAGTTCTCTGCATAAATAACAAGATGGATCTAATTCTTTAAAAAATCAAATTCACTGGAGTAAAATATACACAGCCCATTAGAATGCTGATAAACATTTTCTGTTTAAAAGCATATTCGCTGAGCTGATGGTTGGACATCAAGCATTTCTATAATAGAGAATTCAAGGGCTTATAATTAGGCAATTAAAATGAAGACAGTACAATCAAAAGGGACGGTTACATCAATCAAGTCACCATGAGTACAATTGTAGATTATACAAATCCAGCACTACCAGCATCAAGAACAGTTCTTACCCTTCAGCCATCAGGCTCCTGTATCAGTGTGGATAACTTCACTTACCCCAACACTAAACTGACTGTCCAACCTCTGGACTCACTGTCAAAGACTCTGCAACTAGTGTTCTCAGTATTATTTATTTATCTATCTATTTACTTACTTACTTGTGTTTGCACAGATTGCGTTGTTTTTCACTTTGGTCGTCAGTTTTTGTGTGCAGCTTTCATGGATTCAGTTGTATTTCTTTGTTCTACTATGAATGTCTGTAAGAAAATGAATCTCAGGGTAGCATAAGGTGACCTGTACATACTTTGATAATAAATTTACTTTGAAATTTGAACTTAATAAGAAGGCTCATGTAAGGCTTGAGCAAGTTACTGGAAGTTGCCAACAGAGCAACGGTATGTTCTGAGTGACTTCCAGGGAGAATGCTGCTCAAGATCATCTAGCGTTAAAGAGCCAATAACATCTGAAAAATGGCCACGAGGACAGGATTGATCACCTGCACAGTGTTGGACAGACGTATATGTGAGTTTATGCTATGAGCTACACTTAAAGCTTAAAGTTGAATGAGGTACATAAAAACATACAGTTGTACAGCATATTCATGCCATTTGCGTCAAGCTCTAGGGATTTGTGGTGTGTGCATTTGCAGGTTGGGAAGATGTGGCTTAATTCTGGCATTAGCCAGATGAGTTCAGTCCAAAATCAGAGTATAGGCAGAAAGAAACTACCTATTAACTTAATTTCATTTAAATACATTTCACTGTATGTTTCTATGTTTTGATGCACATGTGACAAATAGAGTTAATCAGTATTTTTAATAATTATTGTTGCATGCAGTTTTACAATTTTTCTTGCACCATCTCATTATCAAATTGAATTCTCTATGGTAGATACACCAGGAGTATTAGCACCTCTTCACCTTCTTCTAATCAACTCTTTGACAACCTTCACTGTCTTTTCTTCTTAAACCTATCTCCTTCCACCATTAGCTAGAACAAGTGTAAGGAGCTTATTGACTACCTTGTCACAAAGATCAAAACCCGCTATCTCTGACCCATTTTTCTTTCTTTGGTCTAATATGTCAAATCTTCCCTGCAATCTCCTGTCACCCTGTCTCCAATAGATCTTTCTTTACATTCTTTCTCCCTGTCTTCTCACACCATGTCCATCAAACCAACCATCTTCATTCCATAAACAAGAGAAAACCTGCAGATGCTGGAAAGCAAAGTAAAACACACAAAGTGCTAGAGGAACTCAGCAGGCAAAGCAGCATCTACAGAAAAGAGTAAACAAGGATATTGGTCCAGATGAAGGGTCTCGACCTGAAACGTTGACTGTTTACTCTTTTCCCTAGATGCTGCTTGGCCTGCTGAGTCCCTCTAGCATTTTCTGTGTGTTGCTAGATCTTCATCCAGTTTTATTAATCTAATGCACATGATATCCTTTGTTGGTTGTTGCTTCCCTTCAGTATTGGTCACACCATTTCAAGCCTCTGCTATCGTTCTTTCCTGCAAAAATCAACTCTCTGCAAACCATCACTTCACCTTTTTTTGCTCCTCAAAATCTTTTCCAAATGCATGCCAGTCTTTCTGACCATTCCATACTTAAATATTTTCAAACTAGTTTGTCTTGGTGCATTACTGAAATTGTAAAATCAGACTTGACCAATAATTCTGAAGATTGCCACTCTGATAAATTATATCTCCTCACTTTTCCCATTTCTTCTGCAGCTTTAGAAAGACCTCCATTCTGCTTTCCATCTTGGATGGGACTCACTTCATTTAGTGTTACTCATTCCTGTGTAAACGTAGTTAAAACATTTACCGCATAGGCCTCTATTCCTGCCTGACACTGTCTTCACTGATCCCTTCATTGTTTATATTTTTTCCTCTTGCCTATATGTTTTGACCTTGTGACATCACTCATAGGCTGGTGTTGATTCCATGCAGATACCGATGAAGCCATTATCTCATGGGCTTGTACTCGCTGGATTTTAGAAGAATGTAGTAGATCTCACTGAAATCTATTGAAAATTGGAAGTCCTAGATAGAGTGGACATGAAGAGGGTGGTTTCTATAGTGTGGGAGTCTAGTACCAGAGGGCACAGCCTCAGAATACAAGGATGCCCCTTTAGAACTAAGATGAGGAAGTAGTTCTTTAGCCAGAGGCTAGTGAATCTGGGGAATTTAATACCACAGATTACTGTGGAGGATGGGTCTTTGATATATTTAAAGCAGAGATTGATATGCTCTTGATTAGTAAGTCAATCAAAGGTTATGGGGAGAAAACAGGAGAATGGGGTTGTGAGGGATAGTAAAGTAACCATGATGGAATGGCAGAGGAGATTTGATGGGCCAAATGACCTAATTCTGCTCTTATGGCTTATGATCTTATCTGCTGCTCCTGCTCCAGTTGTCAGCCGAGTTGTCCTGGATGGAACATTTTTTTTTTCAGTTAGTCTTAGGAAGGACAAAACCCTTAGTTTTGGCCACATATACTGACTCACCTTAAGTTTGATTTGACCCCATTCTTGGTTTAACCAAAATAAATCTTTTAACAATGTCCATCTCCATGCCTGTCTCAGTTTACTTTCTGTTGAGAGCTTCAGCAATGCTCTAGTCACCTGTAGACTTTTTTCAATGCTCTCCTGTCACTTGCACTTTCCTTGTAGCCATATACATCTAAACCCAACCTGACAGAATTCTCATCCTAACTTTCCCATTTCCACAAAAGCTTGTAAATGTACATTGGCCTCAAGACTCCCATTCTTTCTTCTAAGCATTCAGTCTGGATAGATAATGGCTTGTATGGCAAATACTCTGCATGTGATTGCAAGAAACTGTTCATGCCATCAGGTTGGAGGCTACCCAGATGGAATATAAGGTATTGCTCCTCCAATCTGAATGTGGCCTCATTGCGGGAGTAGTCTCTCTTCAATTCAGCCATGTACACTGAAATGGACTCCCCTTCCTTTTGGTTCCGCTCATGAAACCTAAAGATTTCTGCAATCAACAATGTCTTTGGTTCTGAGTGTTCCTGCACCACCTGTACAATAGCAGCAAAGCTCATCTCTGCAGGTTTGGTTGGAGCAGTCAAACTTCGAAGCAACCTGTATGCCTTTACCCCCAAAGTACTTTGCAAAATTGGTACAATCCTCAGTGGCATTTTCATTTGCTTCAAAATACTGTTCCAATAGTTCAGTATTTATGAGCCAATTACCCGTCGTGTTATCAAACCCGTCAAGCTTTCTGATGTAGCCAGCCATTTCTGAATTTTTTAATAATTATTATCACCTAGTACTCACTCTTTATGAATCCTGAATACATCCATTTATGACACTTTTTTAAAAAACTTGATCGTTCCCTTTAAATTCAACCATTCCCCGCAATGTTTGTTTAGTTCAAACGTCTTGCTCTGCTTTAACAGATTGGTAGCCATCTCAGGTTCATTTAAAAAATAACTTGTGGTCAATGTTATGTTTTGTAACTTCAAAATATTAAACTAATAAAGGAAACCATGAAAGTCTGGGAATTCAGGTTTAACTGCGTCTTTACATTAAGTGAGGCACGCAAATATGTGGTAACATGATGTCGTATGCAATTCACTTATTTATATATATATAACCTGTAATGAATTATTTAAATGAATGGGAATTCTTGATCAACCGATATATCTACACAAATATTAAATATTATTCAAATATTAAATACACAACAGCACTGTTATCATATCATGACCTCTCCATGATAAAGTGGATTTAGCTTCTTAATCTACCTCTTAATGATTTTGCATTTTATCATTTACCTGCACTTCAATCTGTTGGTAGCTTTTACACTTTACTTTTTGGTGTTATTGTTTTACTTTATTCTAGATCAAAGCACGATGTAATGGTTTGTTCTGTATAATCACTATGCATCGTGGTACAATGTTTTAATAATAAACCAATACCAATGCTCATACCAATGTTGTAAGCCTCACCAGCTCCTATAAGCCTCCAAAATTTCTATTTTCTTTCAGCTCCTGCTTTTTGTATCTCTCTCACTTTCTTTATCCCAGTGTTGGCAGTCATGTCTTCAATTATCTTGGCTTTATCTTGGAAGTTTCTTCCATAAATCCTTGATGACTCTCTATCCTCCTTTGAGACTACGCTTAAAAAAATCAAAAAGGACCACAGATGATGGACTCTGTAGCAAAAGTCACATTGTTGGAGAAATTCACTTTGATGAGCAGCATCTGCGTGGGGCACGGGAAGGGAGTGGCCGGATAGGAATTGTTGACATATCAGGTCAAAACCTTGCATCAAGCTTTTGGGCACTTCTCCTTCTGTTTTATATGGTTTGCTGGTCAATTTCTTTATGGTTATGTTTCTATTAAATTCTTTGAGGGATCTTCCTTCATTACAGGTTCTATATAAATGTTACTGATATAAGACATGTATGCAAAATAAAATGATGAATATAAACAGTATTGTGCCTTTCACAATTGAAAAACCATTAATGCTTTAATAATGCTCACCAAATTTAGAGAGTGATGTGTCTTCAAAATGGTCCCAGCAAAGCATGCTGAAAAGCATTTGCAATCTGTATTGCATTTACAGACATTTCCTGAAGCTGAGGTGGATAACCTCAACTCTGAACAGAGTCCACAACCTATGGACTCACTTTCAAGGACTCCATAATTCATGTTTTCTGTACTATATATTTACTACTTATTATTATTATTATTATTATTATTGGCACAGATTGTCTTCTTTTGCACATTGGTTGTTTGTCAATCTTTGCGTGCAATTTTTCATTGATTCTATTACAGACATCCCACCCTGCAAAAACTCATTTCAGGCAGGTGGCACCCCCGACCCCCGCAACCCCATATTCCCCTTCCCCCCGCCGACCTCCAAGGGTGTATGTAATACTTTGTTTAGTGATTTTGTCTAATCTGTAAACCAAGTTGGGTACATGCAGTAAATGTGACATTAAAATATGTACTTATATTATATTATCATATTTATTCTATTACAAATTTCAGCAAGTCTACAGGGAGTTTGGCCTCATCATGTAGGATATCAATAGAGTAGCTCCTTGGCAGCTAGCCAGCTAGTTTAAATCAGGGGTCCCCAACCTTTTTTGCACCGCAGACCGGTTTAATATTGACAATATTCTTGCAGACCGGCTGACCTGGGGGTGGGGGTGGGTGTTAAGCGCGACCGGAATATAGGTGTTAAGTCAACTATAAGTCACTTGTAAGTTGCTGATACATTTATTGTCTCAGCTTGCTCCTGCCCCACCGAACTCATCTCTGCATACCTCGACACTGTTTTGTCCCCCCTTGTTCAGTCCCTTCCTACCTATGTTCGTGACTCTTCTCACGCTTTGAAATTTTTCGATGATTTTAAGTTCCCTGGCCCCCACCGCTTTATTTTCACCATGGATGTCCAGTCCCTATATACTTACATCCCCCATCAGGAAGCTCTCAAAGCTTCTTTTTGGATTCCAGACCTAACCAGATCCCCTCTACCACCATTCTGCTCCATCTAGTGGAATTAGTCTTTACTCTTAATAATTTCTCCTGTGGCCTCTTCCACTTCCTCCAAACTAAAGGTGTAGCCATGGGCACCCGTATGGGTCCCAGCTATGCCTGCCTTTTTGTTGGCTTTGTGGAACAATCCCTGTTCCAAACCTATACTTGTATCTGTCCCCCACTTTTCCTTCACTACATCGACGACTGCATTGGTGCTGCTTCCTGCACGCATGCTGAGCTCACTTGACTTCATTAACTTTGCCTCCAACTTTCACCCTGCCCTCAAGTTTGCCTGCTCCATTTCTGACACCTCCCTCCTCTTTCTAGATCTTTCTGTCTCTACCTCTGGAGACAGCTTATCCACTGATGTCTACTATAAGCCTACTGACTCTCACAGCTATCTGGACTATTCCTCTTCTCACCCTGTCTCTTGCAAAAATGCCATCCCCTTCTCGCAATTCCTCCGTCTCTGCCGCATCTGCTCTCAGGATGAGGCTTTTCATTCTAGGACGAGGGAGATGTCTTCCTTTTTTAAAGAAAGGGGCTTCCCTTCCTCCACCATCAACTCTGCTCTCAAACGCATTTCTCCTATTTCACACACATCTGCTCTCACCCCATCCTCCCGCCACCCCACTAGGAATAGGGTTCCCCTGGTCCTCACCTACCACCCCACCAGCCTCCGGGTCCAACATATAATTCTCCATAACTTCCGCCATCTCCAACGGGATCCCACCACTAAGCACATCTTTCCCTTCCCCCCCCCCACCCCCGCTTTCTGCAGGGATCGCTCCCTACGCGACTCCTTTGTCCATTTGTCCCCCCCATCCCTTCCCACCGATCTCCCTCCTGACACTTATCCTTGTAAGCAGAACAAGTGCTACAAATGCCCTTACACTTCCTCCCTCACCACCATTCAGGGCCCCAGACAGTCCTTCCAGGTGAGGCGACACTTCACCTGTGAGTCGGCTGGGGTGATATACTGTGTACGGTGCTGCCGATGTGGCCTTCTATATATTGGTGAGACCCGATGCAGACTGGGAGGCCGTTTCGCTGAACACCTACACTCTGTCTGCCAGAGAAAGCAGGATCTCCCAGTGGCCACACATTTTAATTCCACGTCCCATTCCCATTCTGATATGTCTATCCACGGCCTCCTCTACTGTCAAGGTGAAGCCACACTCAGGTTGGAGGAACAGCAACTTATATTCCGTCTGGGTAGCCTCCAACCTGATGGCATGAACATTGACTTCTCAAACTTCTGCTAATGCCCCACCTACCCCTCGTATCCCAACCGTTATTTATTTATATACACACATTCTTTTTCTCTCTCTCCTTTTTCTCCCTCTGTCCCTCTCACTATACTCCTTGCCCATCCTCTGGGCTTCCCCCCTCCCTCTTTTCTTTCTCCCTAGGCCTCCTGTCCCATGATCCTCTCATATCCCTTTTGCCAATCACCTGTCCAGCTCTTGGCTCCATCCCTCCCCCTGCTGTCTTCTCCTATCATTCTGGATCTCCCCCTCCCCCTCCCACTTTCAAATCTCTTACTACCTCTTCTTTCAGTTAGTCCTGATGAAGGGTCTCAGCCCGAAATGTCGACTGTACCTCTTCCTAGAGATGCTGCCTGGCCTGCTGCGTTCACCAGCAACCTTTATGTGTGTTACCTGAAATTCCAGCATCTGCAGATTTCCTTGTGTTTGCGCTAATACACTCAATTTCATTTCTAAAGGGGTTTATCTAATGAATTTAATATTAAACACACAGCGCATATTTTCCTCGTACGAATGTAGTGATAAGTCAATTATAACAGTGGTCCCAAACCTCCGGGCTGCGAAGAATGCAGCGGTACAGCGGTAGCCAGAACGCACCCAGCACAACTTTAAGAAAAAAGCCGAAATAAACAAGCTGATTGATTAGGTGCCGCCCGGCATGTAAATGTCGGCCCAGATCAGAGACAACGCAATCGGCAATCGCCTCTGATCTGGGTCAACATTTACATGCCAGGCGGCACCTAATTAATTAGCTTGTTTATTTCGGCTTTTTTCTTCAAAATGTGCTGAGTGCGTTCTGGCCACCGCTGTATTCTTTGCGGCCTGGCGATTGGGGACCACTGATAAGTTACTTATAAGTCAATAGCATCATAACATTTTAAGTAACGTTTGGATATTAAACACACAGCGCATATTTTCCTTGTATGAACATATAAAATCATTGCAACATACCAATATCGCTGAATCAGTGAGAGCCCTGGTCTTGTTTTCCTGCAACATCACGGTCCTATTGAGGGGTGATGGGAGAACGTGATACTCGAAGGGGATTCCTTATGTCCAGTCTATTCTGCAATTTAGTTTTTGTTGCATTCATCGCAGAAGTATGTTGGAAATGGAAGCAATGTTTTCAGTGCTTTCATGGCTATCTCAGGATATTCAGCCTTGACTTTGATCCAGAATATCGGCAGGGATGTTATGTCAAACATACTTTTCAGCCCACCATCATTTGCAAGCTCGAGGAGTTGATCTTTTTCCTGCGCTGACATGAAAGATTCACTGGGGACATTCACAAACGGGTCACGGACCCATTCCTTTGCACGCTTTGGGTCATTGATGACCTCATGTGCGTTAAAATTCAACAACGTGTGACAGGGAATGAGGAAAAGTGCAGCTGACTCATATCACCAAATCATATTGTTTCCTCACGGCCCGGTGTTTGGGGACCACTCTTAGCACGAAGAGAGACCAATCAGGATGCTCGCTCTCCCTCTCAAAAAAATCTATTTCTGGGATATTGTATATAATTTCCGGGTGTCAGGGAGCCACTATCGATATGTGGCAGACTCCCGGAACTTCCGGGAGAGGTGGGATGTCTGCTATTATATTCCTTTGCTGTACCTTGAATGCCTGCAAGAAAATGAATCTCAGAGTAGAACATGGTGCCACATGTGTACTCTGTTCATAGATTTACTTTGAATTTTGAACTTTTGATCTTCTTGTATATTGAAAACATGAATTTGTTGGTGGCTTTTGCTGTCTCAAGCTACAAAAGTCACTAACATGATCAGTGATACAGTTCGACAGTTTTCCCTTATTCCCTGCGGGGAGATAAATTTGCAGCGAGGGTTTATTGAAGCTCTCATTCTCTGCTAATGTAGCTCCCTGCTGCATAAAAGGAGATTTTGGATTAACAATACACAGCCACAATGTTGAATTGTCCCACAGAGTCTGAGCTTGTTTTGTGACATACTTCCTGTAATACATGCAGCAGGATTAATGTCAAAGAACATAAAACTAGAACATCTGCGTTTTTAATCTGAATGTTATGCAAAGTCAAAAATACGTTGTATTAGGGAACCAGAAAGACTAATGTGCAGCTTTGACCTTCTGCTTCAACATCATCTCTGGTGCCTCAGCCATATATGTCTTCTGCAGTACTCATGCGGTGGCTTCCATCACTCAGATTGAATTATTTAATTTCAGGCTAAAGCAAAGATGTTTTTAGTCTCAATCTACTCCGAATTGATCCCTACCTCTGCTGCTAGGGTGTTAATTTATATAGCTAGGGTGCTCAGACTTCAGCACAGTACTGTATCTACTAAACATTTACCAACATGAACAAAAACTTGAGACTCACAAGCAAGACTTCCCAGTGCCAAACATTTAAATTCTGATTCCCAATCCCGTGCCAAGATGAGGCCACCCTCAACACCTTATATTCCGTCTGTGTACCCTCCAACTTGATGGCAATGAATATCGATTTCTCCTCCGGGTGAACAAATTTTATCCCCCCCGCCCTCTATTCTGCCCTCTGACCTTTCACTTCTTCTCACCTGCCTATTACTTACTCCTGGGTTCCCTCCTCCTCCTTCCTTTTCTCCTATTGTGCTTTCTCCTCTTCTATCAGTCTCTTTCTTCTCCAGCCCTTGACCTTTCCCACCCACCAGGTTTCACCTATCACCTTCAAGCTGACCCCTTTATCCTCCCCCACCTTTTTATTCGGGCATCTTCCCCATTCCCTATCAGTCCTGAAGAATGTCTCAGCCTGAAATGTCGACTGCTTACTCTTTTCCATAGATGCTGCCTGACCTGCTGAGTTCCTCCAGTATTTTGTGTGTGTTGCTTTGGATTTCTAGTATCTGCAGACTTTCTCGTGATTGCGACTCACAGAGTTTGCTGCTTCAAGGGCAAATAAAGAGAGGATGGAGATTAATGTCTTTCTCCCGTGTGCTTCAAATCAAATCAAAATTAACCCACACAGGACACGATATAAAAAACAGCTTACAGTACTGTGCAAACGTCCCAGCTATTGACAGTATATGTGCTTAAGACTTTTGCACAGTACTGTGGGTTTTAATCAAAATCACATGAAACAAATATTTGCTTATGTTGATATACAAAAACTTTATCAATGAGAAATTAATTGAGGTTATGCAAAATGCTAGTTCTGTGCAGATTACGGAATTGGACCTGCTGAAAACTGGTGAAGGTTTGAAACTCTGGCTTTTAAAATCTGACTTCAAATCTTTTCCAAGCTGCTGGAATAAATCTCCTGGGCCTATTGCCTGTAAAAGCCATTAAGTGAAATGAGTTTGGGCAGTTTTAAAAATCAGTTCCTCGTGGGTGTTGGCTGCAGAGCAAACAACACTACTTCTGTGCTGATTGACAATCTTGGCAAGTGCACAGAATGGCTGGAATGGGAAATGGGAAAAATGTCACACTGATGGACTGGAGCATGTAGTTCTGATTTTGCTGCTGATGCACGTTATTGTGTTGACAGTTTTACTCTATGTTTCACTAATCTACACCAAACCTGGGAATGTTTAATGCTGGCACAGAATGAGAGGTGTTCAGATCTCCTCCCACATGATTCACACATCCTAAAAAACTGAGCTGTGTTTACAGAAGTGTGAAGTGTTGAATAAGGATAGGAATGTATCACATTAAGTGTTCACTTTGGCAGCGAAATCTTTGCCATATATTTTTCAACAACAACTACTTTCCATGTCTTTTTTCCTTTTCAAAATCTGAATCTAATTAAACATTAAAAATATATAGACAGACTACGACATATAGGATTTTTTCTTCTAGATTTGTTATGAAGGAATAATTTCAATATTCATAACACAATGAAATATTAAAGCTAAAATTTGCTTAGATTACTCCATGAATATTGGGAGAAAACAGGGTTTCAGGAACAAGTTACAACAAATTGTTAGGCATAGTTGTTCTAATCGGTCATAGGTATGCAGTTATAAAGAATTAATTTCAGATAGTTATGTGGATTTCTGTGACTTTTCTGAAGAAGGTTAATACATTTATGATATGATATGATTATGAAGACACGTAGTCCTCTTTTATTGTCATTTAGTAATGCATGCATTAAGAAATGATACATTATTTCCTCTGGTGTGATATCACAAAACACAGGACAGACCAAGACTGGAAAAACTGACAAAACCACTTAATTATAACATATAGTTACAACAGTGCACAATAGCATAACTTGATGAAGAAGTCCATGAGCACGATAAAGTTCAAAGTCTCTCAAATGTCCCACATCTCACGCGGGCGGGAGAAGGAAGAAAAACTCTCCCTGCCATGCCGACCACAATCCGACTCTGAGTCATCCGAAAACTTCGAGCTCTGAGCACCATCTCTGTCCAAATGATTCGACCTCCTTCTTGGTCGCCAAAAGCAGGCAAGGCCAGGGATTTTGAGGCCTACCCTCCGAAAGATTCCCGACCACACAGTAACGACAGCAGAAAACGGGCGTTTCAGAAATTTCTCCAGATGTTCCTCTGTGCTTTTACGTCCATTCTCCATCAAATCAGAATTGCCCACGGCCCCTATTTAACAGATACGATATTATTTTTCACCGGAGGGCTGCGCATATGCAGGCACGCTGCCAACATGCATTTAAGGGTATTTGCATACCTTGCAACTTTGACAGTATTATGTGCATTAAATTGCTACACTATAAGTACTTACAGGATAACCACACACTTTGATGAAATATGTTACCAATTCTAGCTACCAGACTAAATGTAGAACTTTACAGTGTCCACTTCAAAGTCTTCCGGATAAAAAAAATACTTGAATGTTGCGAACATTCACCAGACAGCATCTTTGCGATGCTGTCACCAGAATTCATGGGCAATCCCTTTTGATCATATTAATCCAAACAGTGTTTTGCTTTTGTAAGACCATTCAAATAGTTTGCTTTGACAGTGGGATGATTTGGATCCCTCATTGTGCAAAAATCCAGTGAATAATTCTTGATTTATCACCCAAGTTTAAAAATTGTACTCAAATAGAATCTCCACACAGTGCACCTGCTCGTTAATGTAAATACCTTATCACCTAATCATGTGAGAGCAACTCAATGCATATACACAGCAGACATAGAAACATAGAAACATAGAAAATAGGTGCAGAGGTAGGCCATTTGGCCCTTTGAGCCTGCACCACCATTCAGTATGATCATGGCTGATCATCCAACTCAGAACCCTGTACCTGCCTTCTCTCCATACGCCCTGATACCTTTAGCCACAAGGGCCATATCTAACTCCCTCTTAATTATAGCCAATGAACTGGCCTCAACTGTTTCCTGTGGTAGAGAATTCCACAGACTCATCACTCTCTGTGTGAAGAAGCTTTTCCTAATCTCGGTCCTAGAAGGCTTCCCCTTTATCCTCAAACTGTGACCCCTCATTCTGGACTTCCCCAACATCGGGAACAATCTTCCTGCATCTAGCCTGTCCAATCCCTTTAGGATTTTATACGTTTCAATAAGATCCCCCCCCTCAATCTTCTAAATTCCAACGAGTATAAGCCTAGTCAATCCAGTCTTTCATCATATGAAAGTCCTGCCATCCCAGGAATCAATCTGGTGAACCTTCTTTGTACTCCCTCTATGGCAAGAATGTCTTTCCTCAGATTAGGGGACCAAAACTGCACACAATACTCCAGGTGTGGTCTCACCAAGGCCTTGTACAACTGCAGTAGTACCTCCCTGCTCCTGTACTCGAATCCGCTTACTATGAATGCCAGCATACCATTCGCCTTTTTCACTGCCTGCTATACGTGCATGCCCACTTTCAATGACTGGTGTATAATGACACCCAGGTCTCATTGCACCTCCCCTTTTCCTAATCGGCCACCATTCAGATAATAATCTGTTTTCCTGTTTTTGCCACCAAAGTGGATAACCTCACATTGATCCACATTAAACTGCATCTGCCATGAATTTGCCCACTCACCTAACCTATCCAAGTCACCCTGCATCCTCTTAGCATCCTCCTCACAGCAAACATTGTCGCCCAGCTTCGTGTCATCCACAAACTTGGAAATGCTGCATTTAATTCCCTCATCTAAGTCATTAATATACAAACCTCATTTCCAGAAAAGTTGGGATATTTTCCAAAATGTAATAAAAACAAAAATCTGTGATATGTTAATTCACGTGAACCTTTATTTAACTGACAAAAGTACAAAGAAAAGATTTCCAATAGTTTTACCGACCAACTTAATTGTATTTTGTAAACATACACAAATTTAGAATTTGGTGGCTGCAACACACTCAGCAAAAGTTGGGACAGAGGCATATTTACCATTGTGTTACATCGCCTTTCCTTTTAATAACACTTTTTAATTGTTTTGGAACTGAGGATACTAATTGTAGTAGATTTGCAATTGGAAATTTTGTCCACTCTTGCTTGATATAAGACTTCAGCTGCTCAACAGTCTGTGGTCTCTGTTGTCTGATTCTCCTCTTCATGATGCGCCATACATTTTCGATAGGAGATAGATCTGAACTGGCAGCAGGCCAGTCAAGCACACGCACTCTGTGAATACAAAGCCACGCTGTTGTAGCCCGTGCAGCATGTGGTCTGGCATTGTCCTGCTGATATAAGCATGGACGTCCCAGGAAGAGACGTCGCCTTCATGGCAACATATGTCTCTCTAAAATCCTAATATACGCCTCAGAGTCAATGGTACCTTCACATACATAAACTCACCCATGCCGTGGGCACTGATGCACCCCCATACCATCACAGATGCTGGCTTTTGCACCTTTCGCTGATAACAATCTGGATGGTCGTTTTCATCTTTGGCACGGAGAACTCGACGCCCATTTTTTCTGAATACTAGCTGAAATATGGACTCATCTGACCACAGCACATGGTTCCACAGTCTTTTGGTCCATCTGAGATGAATTCGGGCCCAGAGAACTCGCCAGCGTTTCTGCATAGAGTTGAGGTATGGCTTCCTCCTTGCGTAATACAGTTTCAACTTGCATTTCTGGATGCAGCGACGGACTGTGTTGAGTGACAATGGTTTTCCGAAGTACTCCCGAGCCCAGGTAGCTATAATTGTCACAGTAGCATGACGGTTTCTTAGGCAGTGCTGCCTGAGGGCTCGAAGATCACGCGCATTCAACAGTGGTTTCCGACCTTGCCCTTTACGCACTGGGATGTCTCTGAATTCTCTGAATCTTTTCACAATATTATGTACTGTACATGTTGAAAGACCTAAATTCTCTGCAATCTTGCATTGAGAAATGTTCCTTTTGAACTGACTAACAATTCTCTCACAAATTTTGGCACAAAGGGGTGAGCCGCGACCCATCCTTGCTTGCAAAGACTGAGCCTTTGATGGACGCTACTTTTATACCCAGTCATGATACCTCACCTGCTACCAATTAGCCTGCTGAATGTGGAGTCTTCCACATGTTACTTGAACATTCTGTACACTTTTCAATCTTATCTTAACTCTGTCCCAACTTTTGTTGAGTGTGTTGTAACCATCAAATTCTAAATTTGTGTATATTTACAAAATACAATTAAGTTGGTCAGTAAAACTATTGAAAATCTTTTCTTTGTACTTAGTTAAATAAAGGTTCACGTGAATTAACATATCACAGATTTTTGTTTTTATTGCATTTTGGAAAATACCCAACTTTTCTGGAAATGGGGTTTGTATATTGTAAACAACTGGGGTCCCAGCACTGAGCCTTGTGGTACCCCACTAGTCACTGCCTGCCATTCTGAAAAGGTCGGGTTTATTCCCACTCTTTGCTTCCTGTCTGCCAACCACTTCTCTATCCACATCAATACCGTACCCCCAATACCGTGTGCTTTAAGTTTGCACAACTAATCTGCTGTGTGGGACCTTGTCAAAAGCCTTTTGAAAATCCAAATATACCGGATCCACTGGTTCTCCCCTATCCACTCTACTAGTTACATCCTCAAAAAATTCTATGAGATTCGTCAGACATGATTTTCCTTTCACAAATCCATGCTGATTTTGTCCGATGATTTCACTGCTTTCCAAATGTGCTGTTATCACATCTTTGATAACTGACTCTAGCATTTTCCCCACCACCGATGTTAGGCTAACCGGTCTATATTTCCCCTGTTTCTCTCTCCCTCATTTTTTTAAAAAGCGGGGTTACATTAGCCACCCTCCAATCCTCAGGAACGAGTCCAGAATCTAAAGAGTTTTGAAAAATTATCACAAATGCATCCACTATTTCTTGGGCTACTTCCTTAAGCACTCTGGGATGCAGACCATCTGGCCCTGGGGATTTATATGCCTTTAATCCCTTCAATTTAGCTGACACCACTTCTCTACTAACATGTATTTCCCTCAGTTCCTCCATCTCACTAGACCCTCTGTCCACTACTATTTCCGGAAGATTATTTATGTCCTCCTTAGTGAAGACAGAACCAAAGTAGTAATTCAATTGGTCTGCCATGTCCTTGTTCCCCATAATCAATTCACCTGTTTTTGTCTGTAAGGGACCTACATTTGACTTAACCAATCTTTTTCTTTTCACATATCTATAAAAGTTTTTACAGTCTGTTTTTATATTCCCTGCCAGTTTTCTCTCATAATCTTTTTTCCCTTTCCTAATGAAGCCCTTTGTCCTCCTCTGCTGGATCCCGAATTTCTCCCAGTCCTCAGGTGAGCCGCTTTTTCTGGCTAATTTACATGTTTCTTCTTTTGAATTGATACTATCCCTAATTTCCCTTGTCAGCCACGGGTGCACTACCATCCCTGATTTATTCTTTTGCCAAATTGGGATGAACAATTGTTGTAGTTCATCCATGCGATCTTTAAATGCTTGCCATTGCATATCCACTGGCAACCCTTTAAGTATCATTTGCCAGTCTATCTTAGCTAATTCACGTCTCATACCTTCAAAGTTACTCTTCTTTTAAGTTCAGAACCTTTGTTTCTGAATTATCTATGTCACTCTCCATCTTAATGAAGAATTCCACCGTGTTATGGTCACTCTTACCCAAGGGGTCTCTCACGACAAGGTTGCTAATTAACCCTTCCTCATTGCTCAATACTCAGTCTAGAATGGCTTGTTCTCTAGTTGGTTCCTCGACATGTTGGTTCAAAAAACTATCCCGCATACATTCCAAGAAATCCTCTTCCTCAGCACCCTTACCAATTTGGTTCACCCAATCTATATGTAGATTGAAGTCACCCATTATAACTGCTGTTCCTTTATTGCACGCATTTCTAATTTCCTGTTTAATGCCATCCCCAAACTCACTACTACTGTTAGGTGGCCTGTGCACAACTCCCACCAGCGTTTTCTGCCCCTTAGTGTTATGCAGCTCTACCCATATCGATTCCACATCCTCCCGGCTAATGTCCTTCCTTTCTATTGCGTTGATCTCCTCTCTAACCGGCAATGCTACCCCACCTCCTTTTCTTTCATGTCTATGCTTCCTGAATATTGAATATCCCTGAATGTTGAGCTCCCATCCCTGGTCACCTTGGAGCCATGTCTCTGTGATCCCAACTATATCATATTCATTAATAACAATCTACACTTTTAATTCATCCACCTTGTTACGAATGCTCCTTGCATTGACACACAAAGCCTTCAGGCTCACTTTTACAACACTCTTAGCCCTTATACAATTATGTTGAAAAATGACCCTTTTTGATTTTTGCCCTGGATTTGCTGGCCTGCCACTTTTACTTTTCACCTTATTACTTTTTGCTTCTACCCTCATTTTACACCTCTCTGTCTCTCTGCACTTGTTCCCATCCCCCTGTTGTGAACTAACCTCCTCTCTCCTAGTCTCTTTAATTTGATTCCCACCCCCCAACCATTCTAGTTTAAAGTCACCTTGGTAGCCCTCGCTAATCTCCCCGCCAGGGTATTGGTCCTCCTAGGATTCAAGTGTAACCCGTCCTTTTTGTACAGGTCACACCTGTGCCAAAAGAGGTCCCAATGATCCAAAAACTTGAATCCCTGCCCCCTACTCCAATCCCTCAGCCACGCATTTATCCTCCACCTCATTGCATTCCTACTCTCACTGTTGCGTAGCACAAGCAGTAATCCCGAGATTACTACCTTTGCGGTCCTTTTTCTCAACTCCCTTCCTGACTCCCTATATTCTCCTTTCAGGACCTCTTCCCTTTTCCTACCTATGTCATTGGTACTTATATGTACCATGACTTCTGGATCCTCACCCTCCCACTTCAGGATATCTTGGACGCGATCAGAAATATCAGAAAAAAAACATTGTCAAAAGGTTCGGTGGTTGTTCAAAATAAACTTCAGAATGGGGAAGAAATGTGATCCAAGAAACTTTGAGTGTGGAGTGATTGTTAGTATGATGGGTATCTCAGATGGGTATCTGGAATGAGTTTCTCAGAAACTGCAGATACCCTGGGCTTTTTATGCACAACACTCTCTAGAGTTTACAGCGAGAGGTGCAAAAAAAACTAAAAAAAAATCCAATGAGCAACAGTTCTGTGGGAGAAAACGCCTTATAATGGGAGAGATCAGAAAAGAATGGTCTACTAGACGGATTCAAGTTGATAGGAAGGTGATAACTCAAATAACTATGCATTACAACAGTGGTGTGAAGAAGAGCATCTCAGGATGCACAACACATCAAAGCTTGAAGTGAATGGGCCATAGCAACAGAAGACCATGAACATACTCCAGGTTGCCACTTTATTAGGGCTCCTCATTCTGAAACTCTTGACTCTGTCTGTATGCTTTTCTTCATTGAGTTGCTGTCACATGATTGGGGCCCTCCATTGGTTGGGATCACCATGGATATTGTGTCCTAGTTGTCTACATGATATGCAAGCCATAAGCCAGGGCACTTCAATATGGAGAACAAGCTGTTGCCCATGCAGTAACCTCCCCCTTTCCATGCAGCAGATAAAACCAAAGTAATGGTAGACACCAATACAAATTAGCTCCAGTGGTGTAGCAGAAGTTGCCAGTCAGTGTTGAACTCAACGTAGGATTGGCTTAGGGACTCCAGCTCCCTATTTTTCCTTGGGGTTTTACTCCTGAAGCCTTCCCCATGAGTGAGTATAGCCACAGGTAGCTGAGTTTTGAGATCTGAATTTTCCTTCTCCTAGATGAGCTCCTGAGTCCCATCTGCCTGAAGCAACTGGTTTTAATGCACCAGGAACCTGCCTTTGCTACTTCTCCTGTCAGGTGAAAAAGATCTGCTGGGCTTGGTAGCTAAGCCACACGTCAAGGTCAGGAGCTGGACTTGGTTGGCAGAGGCTACTTGAGATGTATGCCATTGGGAGCATTTAATAGGTAGTGAAAGCTTATACCCACTACCTCCTCTCGCTATGACAACCTTAAGGAGCCTTACATGATTAGCTGATTAGATATTTGCATTAATGAGCAGGTGTGCAAGTGTACCGAATAAAGTGGCTATGGAGTGTATTGAATGCTCCAAAGAGTTGATAATTTCACCTAATGCATTGAAGGAACTGGTTTATATAAAGATAAGCTCTTGGTTATAAATAACTTGTATTTGGTACAACAGACAATGTTTCAGAATTACATTTCCATTGCTGATACATATGCTTTAATTTAAACAAATTAAAAGCAAATTTTCAAACTGTTGTTAGTCACTGAGAACTCTCAGCAGCTTGTCTGTTGAGTGATGAATTCCTTGTGCATTATTCTGCTAAGTGTATGCTGTTTCATTTTGGAAAGCTTCATCTTTTAGTACCATGCTGGGTAATCGTCTCACAGAAAGCTGCTCCTCTACCTATCATTAGGAAACATTTGCCCTGAAGTTATTGCATTAAACTTCAAGTAACACTTTAAATTTTCGGTATGCCATTGCTTTAACAAATTATTAATCCATTTAAAGTAAGTAGGATATTCTAATTAAATTGGTTTCTTGAAAAGTCATACCAAGGAACTTCAGATGTTTTTGCATCTTATTTTTGGGGACCAATTTCTCAGAGTTCATTTAAAAAAATCTGATTTGTGGCAGTTACTTTTAAAACCATTGGACAAAGGAGCAAACTTCGACCATTCAACTCGTTGATTCTGCTCCGCTGTTTCGTCATTGCAGATTTGTTATACCTTTCAATTCCAGTCTCTTGCTTTCTTCCTGTGACCTTTGGCGTCCTGACAACTTGTGCTTTAAATATACCCCATAACTTGGCCTTCACAGCCCCCTGTGGAAATGAATTCCACAGATTCACCACCATCGGGCTGAGAAGATTCTTCCTCATCTCTATTTTAAATGGATGTGCCTCTATTCTGAGGATGTGCCCTCTGGTCCTGGACTCCCCCACTGTAGGATGAACCCTTTCCAAACCCACTCTTTCTGGGCCATTCAATATTCAATAGGTTTCAATGAGATCCCCCCCCCCCCCATTCACTTAATCTCCTTTGAGTATAGGCCCAAAGCAATCAAATAGTCCTCCTATGTTAACCCTTTCATTCCCAGAATAATTCTCATGAACCTCCTCTAGACCCTCTACAAACCAGCACTTGGAGTCCTGTTTGTCACACAAAACTAGTGCTGGTACTGAGTATGGAAATAAGGGGCTTCACACCAGTTTTTAATTCTCTTCTGAGATATTTGATTCCAATAAGAAAAATAATCATTAGGAGTCTTCTAGCTGCTGTCTGCTAAACAGGAGCTAGAAGGATGAGGAGTGAGCCCTGACATCACAACTCTCCAATCATTGGGATGACTTTTAGACTCCTCCCTGCTATCTCTTCTTGATTCTCATTGATCAAGCCTACCAATGTAAGAAAGCAGGTGCCTTCAAGTTGTTGGCCTTCTTGTTGGGTTACCTCAGAATCAGATTTATTAGCACTGATTTATGATGTGAAATTTGCTGTTTTGCATCAGCAGTTTTGTGCAAGGACATAAACGTCTATAAGTTACAAAAAAGAATTAATGGTGCAAAATAAAATAATAATAAGGTAGTGTTCATGGGTTCATGAGCGTTCAGGAATCTGATAGTGGAGGAGAAGTGGCTGCCCATAAGTCATTGAGTGTGGGTCTTCAGGCTCCTGGTACCTTCTCCCCAGTGATAGTGATGAGAAGAGGGCATGTCCTGGAAGGTGGGTCTGGATGAGAAAAAAGAGGAAGTCTCACGTATTCACACACTAAAACCAAGAGATTCAGCAGATGCTTAAAATCCAGAGGAACACTCTAACTTCTGGTCATTTCTTGCCGCGCCCCCTATCTCGTTTTTCATTCCCCATTCTAGTTTCCCTCTTACCTCTTCCCTTCTCCTCACTAGCCCTGTCATCTCTCTCTGGTGGTCCTCCTCTTTCCCTTTCTCCCCTGATCCACTCTCCTCTCCTTTCAGATTCTGTTTTCTTCAGCTTTTTACCTTTTCCGCTGATCATCTCCAGCTTCACACTTCATCCTCCCTCCTCTACCTACTTACCTTTCCCTTCAACCAGCTTCACCTATCACATTCCAGCTTGTACTCCTTCCCCTCCCCTCACCTTCTTATTTTGGCTTCTTCCCCTTCGTTTCTAGTCCTGACGAAGGGTCTCAGCCCGAAACATCGACTCTTTATTCCTTTCCAAAGATGTTGCCAGAACTGCTGAGTTCCTCCAGCATTTTGTGCGTGTTATGCACATACTAAACAGTTCTCTAGTTTTGTCATTCCCATTATCTAGTGCATCTCAGACTTGGACTACAATCTGAAGAGGATCATTAAGACAAGAGGATTTTATAAAGCCCCATAAATCCAAACATGGAATTTGACAGTTGAGGCAATGTGCATAAGAGTAATCTTTTAAAATTATTCTGCTCGTGTCTGTCTATTTGTCTACAGCAGAATATAAATGATTATTACAATTGAACCTAACTGCCATCACAAAGAAAGCGAATTAGCACCTCTACTTCCTTAGGAGTTTGTGAAGATTCGGCATGGTATCCAAAACTTTAACCATCTCCTATAGATGTATGGTGGAAAGTATTTTGACCGGCTGCATCACAGCCTGGTATGGAAACACCAATGATCTTGAATGGGCAACCCTCCAAATGTAGTAGGTATGGCTCAGTCCATTATGGGTAAAGCCATCCCTACTATTGAACACTTCTACATGAAGCACTGTTGCAGGAAAGCAGCATCCATCATCAGGTACCCTCACCACCCAGGACATGCTCTCTTCTCACTCCTGCCATCAGGAAGAACGTACAGGAGCCTCAGCATTCACACCACCAGGTTCAGGAAGAGTTACCATCCTCAATCATCAGGTTCTTGAACCAAAGGAGATAACTTTGGCAGATGGAGTTCAACCCAGATAAGTGTTAAGTGGTTCATTTTGGTAGGTCAAATATGATGGCAGAGTATAGTATTAATGGTAAGACGCTCGGCAGTGTGGAGGATCAAAGGGATCTTGGGGTCTGAGTCCATAGGATGCTTAAAGCAGCTGAGCAAGTTGAGTTTGTGGTTAAGAAGGCATACGGTGTATTGGTCTTCATCAATCATGGAATTGAATTTAGGAGCTGAGAGGTAATATTACAGCTATATAGGACCCTGGTCAGATCCCACTTGGAGTACTGTGTTCAGTTCTGGTGGCCTCACTACAGGAAGGATGTGGAAACCATAGTAAGGGTGCAGAGGAGATTTACAAGGATTTTGACTGGATTGGGGAGCATGTCTTATGAGAATAGGTTGAGTGAACTCGGCCTTTTCTCCTTGGAGTAATGGAGGATGAGAGGTGACCTGATAGAGGTGTATAAGATGATGAGAGGCATTGATTGGGTGGATAGTCAGAGCCTTTTTCCCAAGGCTGAAATGGTTGCCACAAGATGGCACAGGTTTAAGGTGCTGGGGAGTAGGTACAGAGGAGATGTCAGGGGTAAGCTTTTTATGCAGAGAGTGGTGAGTGTGTGGAATGGGCTGCCGGCAACGGTGGTGGAGTTGGATACCACAGGGTCTTTCAAGAGACTTTTGGATAGGTACATGGAGCTTAGAAAAATAGAGGGCTATGAGTAACCCTGGTAATTTCTAAGGTAGGGACACGTTCGGCACAACTTTGTGGGCCGAAGGGCCTGTATTGTGCTGTAGGTTTTCTATGTTTTCTATGTTTTCTACTTCACTCAACTTCACTTGCCCCATCATTGAAATGTCTCCACAACCTATGGACTCAGTTTCAAGGACTCCTCATCTCATGTTCTCAATATTCATTGCTTCTTTATTTATTTTTCTTTATATATTTGCAGTTAGTTGTCTTCTGCACACTGGCGGAACACCCATGTTGGGTGTTCTTTCATTGATTTTGTTATGGTTATTATTCTATCGATTTATTGAGTATCCCCACAATAAAATGAATCACAGGGTTGTATCTGGTGACATATATGTAGTTTGATAATAAATTTACTTATATCTTTGAAAGCATCTCGATGTTTATCATTGTCGATTGTTAATTGGGCAACTTGCCATTTATGATTGGGCCTTGGATTCTCCTCTACTTGGTTAATGTAAACAACTGCAACATCAGGCCAATAAAGAGTGTTGATTTTGAAAATTTATTAGGTAAGGAAGAATAAAGAAGTGCTGAATGTATAGGTGTATAAAACATATGAGAAGTGCATAGAGGCTTGAAATAGAATCATACAGCATGTAAACAAATCCTTCAGGACTGACATCAAGCACCCAAATACACTTCTAAAGGGGAAAAAGGGGAGAGGTCCTGAAAGGAGAATATAGGGAGTTAGGAAGGGAGTTGAGAAAAAGGACCACAAAGGTAGTAATCTCGGGGTTACTGCCTGTGCTACGCAATAGTGAGAGTAGGAATGCAATGAGGTGGAGGATAAATGCATGGCTGAGGGATTGCAGCAGGGGGCATGGATTCAAGTTTTTGGATCATTGGGACCTCTTTTGGTGCAGGTGTGACCTGTTCAAAAGGGACAGGTTACACTTGAATCCTAGGGGGGCCAATATCCTGGCGGGGAGATTTGCGAGGGCTACTGAGGTGACTTTAAACTAGAATGGTTGGGTGATGGGAATCAAATTAAAGAGACTAGGAGAGGGGAGGTTAGTCCACAAATAGAGAAAGCTAGTAGACAGTGTGTGAGGGCGGATAGGCAGGGAACAGAGATCAGGAGCACTCAGACCAAAGATGTAGGGGACAAGGACGAAAAAGATAACAAAGTTGTTTGCTCCATTAAGGATAAACAGAGAGTTGGAGAGGTGGAGAGTTTCTTAAATGCATCTATTTTAATGCTAGGAGCATTGTAAGAAAGGTGGATGAGCTTAGAGCATGGATTGATACCTGGAAATATGATGTTGTTCCTATTAGTGAAACGTGGTTACAGGAGGGGTGTGATTGGCAACTAAATATTCTAGGATTTCGTTGCTTCAGGTGTGATAGAATAGGAGGGGCAAGAGGTGGAGGTGTTACATTGCTTGTCAGAGAAAATATAACAGCGGTGCTCTGGCAGGATAGATTAGTGGACTCATCTAGGGAGGCTATTTGGGTGGAATTGAGGAATGGGAAAGGTGTAGTGGTGCTTATAGGGGTGTATTATAGACCACCTAATGGGGATCGAGAACTGGAGGAGCAAATTTGTAAAGACATAGCAGATATTTGTAGTAAGCACAAGGTTGTGATTGTGGGAGATTTTAATTTTCCACACATAGTCTGGGAAGTCCATTCTGTAAAAGGGCTGCATGGTTTGGAGTTTGTCAAATGTGTGCAAGATAGTTTTTTGCAGCAATACATAGAGGTACCAACCAGAGAAGGGGCAATGTTGGATCTTCTGTTAGGGAATGAGATAGGGCAGGTGACGGAGGTATGTGTTGGGGAGCACTTTGGGTCCAGTGATCGCAATACAATTGGTTTCAATATAATTATGGAGAAGTATAGGACTGGACCCAAGGTTGAGATTTTTGATTGGAGAAAGTCTAACTTTGAGAAGATGCAAAAGGTTTTAGAAGGAGTGGATTGGGACAATTTGTTTTATGGGAAGGATGTAGTAGAGAAATGGAGGTCACTTAAAGGTGAAATTTTGAGGGTACAGGATCTGTATGTTCCTGTCAGGTTGAAAGGAAAGGTTAAAAGTTTGAGAGAGCCATGGTTTTCAAGGGATGTAGGAAACTTGGTTCGGAAAAAGAGAGGGATTTACAATAAATATAGGCAGCTTGGAGTTAATGAGGTGCTCGAGAATATAAACAATGTAAAAAGAATCTTAAAGAAATTAGAAAAGCTAAAAGAAGATACAAGGCTGCTTTGGCAAGTAATGTGAAAATAAATCCAAAGGCTTTCTACAGTTATATTAATAGCAAAAGAACAGTGAGGGGTAAAATTGGTCCCCTAGAGAATCAGAGTGGACGGCTGTGTACGGAGCCAAAAGAGATGGAGGAGATTTTGAACAATTTCTTTTCTTTGGTATTTACTAAGGAGAAGGATATTGAATTGTGTAAGGTAAAGGAAACAAGAAGGGTAGTTATGGAAAGTATGATGATTAAAGAAGAGGAAGTACTGGCACTTTTAAGGAATATAAAAGTGGATAAGTCTCCGGGTCCGGACAAGATATTCCCTAGGACCTTGAGGGAAGTTAGTGTGGAAATAGCAGGGGTTCTGACAGAAATATTTCAAAAATGTCATTAGAAACGGGGATGGTGCTGGAGGATTGGTGCATTACTCATGTTGTTCCATTGTTTAAAAAGGATTCTAAGAGTAAGCCTAGCAATTATCAGCCTGTGAGTTTGACGTCAGTGCTGGGTAAATTGTTGGAAACTATTCTTAGAGATGGTATGTATAATTAACTGGATAGACAAGGTCTGATTAGGAACAGTCAACATGGATTTGTGCGTGGAAGGTCATGTTTGACAAACCTAACTGAATTTTTTGATGAGGTTACTAAGAAAGTTGACGAGGGTAAAGCGGTGGATGTTGACTATATGAACTTCAGTAAGGCCTTTGACAAGGCCCCACACGGAAGGTTAGTTAGGAAGGTTCAATCTTTAGGTATTAATATTGAAGTAGTACAATAGATTCAACAGTGGCTAGATGGGAAACGTCAGAGAGTAGTGGTGGATAACTGTGTGTCAGATTGGAGGACGGTGTGTAGCGGTTTGCCTCAGGGATCTGTACTGGGTCCAATGTTGTTTGTCATATATATTAATGATCTGGATGATGGGGTGGTAAATTGGATTAGTAAGTATGCAGATGATACTAAGGTAGGTGGTGTTGTGGATAATGAAGTAGGTTTTCAAAGCTTGCAGAGAGATTTAGGTTAGTTAGAAGAGTGGACTGAAAGATAGCAGATGGAGTTTAATGCTGATAAGTGTGAGGTGCTACATTTTGGTAGGACTAATCAAAAGAGGACATACATGGTAAATGGTAGGGCATTGAGGAATGCAGTAGAACAGAGGGATCTAGGAATAATGGTGCATAGTTCCCTGAAGGTGGAATCTAATGTGGATAGGGTGGTGAAGAAAGCTTTTGGTATGCTGGCCTTTATTAATCAGAGCATTGAGTATAGAAGTTGGGATGTAATGTTGAAATTGTGTAAGGCATTGGTAAGGCCAAATTTGGAGTATTGTGTACAGTTCTGGTCACCGAATTATAGGAAAGATGTCAATAAGATTGAGAGAGTACAGAGGAGATTTACTAAAATGTTCCCTGGGTTTCATCTCCTAAGTTACAGAGAAAGTTTGAACAAGTTGAGTCTTTATTCTTTGGAGCGTAGAAAGTTGAGTGGGGACTTGATAGAGGTGTTTAAAATTATGAGGGGGATTGATAGAATTGACGTGGATAGGCTTTTTCCATTGAGAATGGGGGAGATCCAAACAAGCGGACATGAGTTGAGAGTTAAAGGGCAAAAGTTTAGGGGTAACATGAAGGGGAACTTCTTTACTCAGAGAGTGGTAGCTGTGTGGAACGAGCTTCCAGCAGAAGTGGTTGAGGCAGGTTCGATGTTGCCGTTTAAAGTTAAATTGGATAGATATATGGACAGGAAAGGAATGGAGGGTTATGGGCTGAGTGCAGGTTGGTGGGACTAGGTGAGGGTAAGAGTTCAGCACCGACTAGAAGGGCCAAGATGGCCTGTTTCTGTGCTGTAATTGTTATATGGTTATATGGTTATATGGTATGGTGAAAAGTATTCTGATTGGTTGCCTGGTCTGGAAGCACCAATGCCCTTGAACTGAAAAGCTTATAAAGTAGTGGATATAGCCCAGTCCATCATGGGTAAAGCCCTCCCAACTATTGAGCACATCTAGCAGAAGCATTGTCGCTTGAAAGCAGCATCCACCACCAAGGAATCCCACCATCCAGGCCATGTTCTGTTCTCACTGTTGTCATCAGGAAGGAGATACAATAACCTCAGGTCCCACATCACCATGTTCAGGAACAGTTATTACCCCTCAACCATCAGGCTCTTGATCCAGGGGGGAAAAATTCACACAACTTCACCCATCCCAGCACTGAACTGATTCCACAATATATGGACTCACTTTCAAGAATTCTACAACTCAAGTGCTCAATGTTTATTGCTTATTTATTTATTATTATTATTTTGAGTTTTTTTTCTCTTTTTGTACTTGCACAGTTTTTTCTACATCAGTTTTTTGTCTGTTGTTTTGTGTGTGTTTTTCATTGATTCTGTTGTGTTTCTTTTATTTCATGTGAATGCCCATTAGAAGCTTAATCTCAAGGTAGGATATGGTGACATATATGTTCTTTGATAATAAATTTATTTTGAATTTTGAACTTTGAGGGAAATCCATGTCGTCACAGGGGAACAGAGAACACAAAGAGCAGCCAAAGTCATAACTGTACTGAGGTCTCAGGAGCTGCGAGTTAACAGCTCTACCAGCTGTTCTGCTGTGGTCTTTGGACCCATGGACAAAGTGCTCTTTCACCAGAATCCAGTAAAGGGTACAATCCTGCATCATCTGATCACACATCTACCTGTGGTAAATTTAAGCTACTGTACAGAATCAGAAAAGTTGCAAACAGTGGTTATCTCAGCCATCTCCATCATGGGCACTAGCCTCCCCACCACTGAGGACATCTTCAAAAGACAATGCCTGAAAAAGGTAGCAACCATTATTAAGTCCCCCACCACCCATGACATGCTCTCTTCCCATTGCTACCATCGGAGAGGAGGAACGGAAGACTGAAGACAAACACTCAATGTTTTAGGTACAGCTTCTTACCCTCCGCCATTTGATTTCTGAATGAACACGACTTCATTATTTTTGCTCTCTTTTTGCACTATGTATTTAAATGTTATAATATATATATTTCTTTTTATGATTTATAGAATATTTTATATATTACATTGTACTGCCACTGCAAAACAACAAATTCACAACCTACTGTATGTCACTAATGATAAACCCGATTCTGGTTCTGAAATTGACTCCTCTTTTTGTTGGATATGCTATCTGCAATGGATATTTTGAGAAAAGTGAAAATCTATCTTTGTGTGCAGGTAGATGGGACTAGGCAGATGATCAGGTCGGCATGGACTAGATGGACTGACAAACCTGTTTCTATGACTTATGATAATATTGCTGTTCCATAAATAAGTTTGTGAAAACCTGTACATTATAGAGGCTGGAGACCCAATTAAAACAAAACAAAGAAGTATAAAGCATGAAACCACCAGAAGGCACTCATCATCTGTAGATGGAAGATTTTTATTTACTTATTTGCTTATTAGGATCTAGGTGTCAGGATATATTGTTCAATCTTTGGTCACTAGTGTAAAGCATTGTATTCACATTCAGCATTTATGACTTCACTGCAAGAAAAATACGATAGCTCTGAAAACCAAAGCCATTTTTTCCCTTGTTCATATCAGGCTGTCATCAATCAAGCTGAAACTTTGCCAACTACCTTTACCTTCTTGGTAGTCCCTTGAGTTTAAGGATTGCTTGACTCCACTCTAGCTTTGTAGGGTTCTGGGGTGGCCAATAAGCCCAATATTGGAAGACCAAACTCAGAAGCCGCGTGCCAGGCTGACAAGTGAGTGTCCATCTTGTGAAATGGCGCCCTCATTTTGTCATTTACACAGAACGTCTGTGCACTCCCAATGCACGGACATGGGATTTACTATCCCAAATGTTCTTTGTCCACATAGGCCCAGCAATTTTCAGGAGTTAATGGGGAATTCTTCAAGAAGCCTGTGAACATACCTTTGATCCTTTCCCCTGTTCTGCTGTAATCCCTTCCCATGACAGAGCTTTGAATATATAGTTTACTATTTGTTACATCTGGGAGTTGGATGTCTGCTATAGTAGCTGTTGCACTAATTTCTGATGCTACCAGACAATCTTTCCCCATCTGGGACTTCTAGAGGTTGTAATCAGCCTGCAGGACTTGCTCAACTTTGACAGACTATGTTGACGTTCCATGGCCTCCCAGCATCAACCATGAACCATGGAGGCTACTTGGTTATTGAGTAGTTATAGCATGTCTGGCCCTCTGCTGAGTATGTGCATTTTCACAGTGACAAACAAAGGTTTTTATTTTCACAAGTAGAATGAGATGGCAAAAATATCATCACAGATACATTTTCATATTAATCTGACAGCAGCAATGATTTCTCTAACTTCCAGTATTTTTTTCACCATCCCCTTTCACTATTTTTCCATTCCCCATTCAGGCTTCCCTCTTACCCTTTCACCTGCCCATCATCACCCTCTGGTTCCCCTTCTCCTTCCCTTTCTCCCATGGTCCATTGTCCCCTCCTATTAGATCCTTTTTTCTTCAGCCTTTCACCTCCCAGCTTCTTATTTCATCACCCCTTCCCCACCCATCCACCTTCCTCCTCACCTGGTCTCACTTATCACCTGCCTTCTGGTACTCCTCCCTCTCCTCCACTTTCTTATTCTGGCTTCTGTCCCCTTCTTATCCTGTTCCAATGAAGGGTCTCAACCCAAACTATCATCTCTTTATTCCCCTTCACAGGTGCTGTTTGACTTGCGTTCCTCCAGTATTTTGTGAGTGTTGCTCTGGATTTCCAGCCTCTGCAGAACCTCTTGTGGCAATAATTCATTTTTCTTTACTGATTTGTGATTAGGAAGCTTTTATGAAAACAATTAGCTCTAAGATGGCTGCTAGGCAACGCTTTAACTGATGTATATCAATTTCTGCAACCTCTGCTTCGCTTCCTTTCATTAAAGGAGGCAAGAGAAGCTGTGATGTGAAACCTCAACTTATCATGGTGCTAAGATGAGAAATCTTGAGCGCAAGAAATGAATTATCATATTCATGCCAGTACATGGTTAGTCATGGAGATTGCATTTGGATTTTATAAATGAAATTAAACTGGAACAGATATAGACAACCATGAAGGGATTGCTGATATTTTTTCCTGCCTTTCGTAAAACTGGCAGTTGTTTCAGTCTGTGCTGAATGACTTAAAGCACGGAGCACAGCTGCATGGGAGAAACTTGGTAGCCTCTGACCAGAATAACTGACAAGCTTCAGTAAAGGAGCACAATATTATCATGTCACCGTACCTTTGTCAAACTTTCAGTGACAGCTGAATTACCCTGTCAATGCAATTCTCTTGCATCTTTAGAATTTCGCATTGGAATTTTTGCACGGTCAATTTGCTGTTCTTTTTAGCCCTGTGCAAAATGTTGTTAAAGGTGCAATGACATTTCACTGTTTATACATAGCCATTCGAGTATATATACTTGGTCTCTTACGGGTTTATAAAAGCTGCACATTGCCAGTTGAATCTGTAATGTTTGATCACCCCAACACTGTGCTGATTATGTGTTCATTCATGTTTGCAATGTTTCAGAGCTGGCTTCCACCAGAAATACATCACTCCATCCCATTTGAAACTTTCTATTAAAGGATGCAAAACTGTGTGATTACAAACATGTGCACATTTAGTCATTTGCATTCACTGACGACCTCCTTGCTGTATTGGAAAAGGAAGGCTTGTTATCAACCAGTGCTGTAACCCAACCAAGCTGAACTGCGCAGTTTAAATGGTTTAATTTCAGATCTTAGAACTGTAGAATTTAATAGCTTCCACTTCCAATTGGCAACTTTGTTCAATTACAACCTAAAGAGTTTTAAAATAAACACATAAGCATCTTGATGTCAACAGTCTACTGTTAACATCAGATTTTGCAGCCTTAACTTTCTGTTGGTTGTAAATTTAGATTTTGGATAATCAAGAAATAAATGCTATGATTTTGTTTAGTTTTGAAAGAATATAGTCATCAGATTATAGAGTGATACAGATGAAGACTTTGGTTCATGTTGCCTGATTTGGTTCAGTGAAGGAACTTTCAGGTGGTGCCATCCTCTTTGTTCATAATCCTGCAATCTTTCCCTTTCAAAGTTTCATTTTGATTATGAGCAAATTAAGTACAATAGTACCTTCAAATATATCATGACAGATCCTAGCAAAACCTGATGGGCCACACTGATGTCCCAGAATTTCAATCAATCTGTAAATTTTGCTAGATTTCTAGATGACAGAATGGTCATTGGAACAATCGTACAGAAACATTGTAGAAGAATAAGGAGGGCATTCCACCCCACTATGAAACTGAACGTGGGTAAAAGATTTCTAGCCATGAGTTGCGACAGTTTGCACTGGCAGTGGATGTGAGCATCTTCCAGAAAAGAACGAACATGCCTTCTGCCCACAGTTCAGCCAGCTATAATAGTTTTCAGGCTGAAATTAGTGGAAATGACAGTTAGTGGTTTTTCTATCATTAACTTTATCCTCATATGAGAGGATGGTCACACAAACTCTATGGCTTGGGGGCCTGCTTAGGAAGCAACTCTATGAGCCCTTGAACCTACTATGGATGACTGGCTCCATACTCACTGTTCCACCAGGACTTTTCGTATCATTCGTCAAGCAGTTGGTCTGGGCAGCCATCTCTCATAGGATAGATGCAGGCACAGAGATCCTTGAAGACAACCTTTGATCCTGCCTTTCATGACAATTCAAGAGAGGTGGAAGGCACCTAACAAATGTACTAGGATGATTAATTGATGATAGCTGAATATTTGAATGTGCAAATGAGCCAAATTATTCAGGCATAACATTTGAAGCATACACAATTGCTCAGCTGGGGAAAATCAGTAGGACTGGAAGCCTCCCAATATTTTTCTACAGGGCACATCTCAAGGAGAGAAGAGTGCTGTTGTGTGTTGTGATGCAAGGTTGTTGCTTCTGTTATGCTGCTTTGTGATTTGGCTAAAAGTTGTGCAACAAACAAGGAAAGATTAAAAAATAAAGACACATATTTAGAAAGTACAAACCGTGCAATTCCCATGTAATAACAAGGAATACATAAAAGGAACTTTTAAGGTGCATTTTATTCCAGGAGTTGTTTTACTGTGAAAGTGTTTCAATCAGCGAAACAAACATTATCTTGTTAAGGCCATAACACATAAGAGCCAAATTAGGCCATTTGGCTCATTGCATTTTCTCCGTCATTCGATCATGGCTGATTTAATTTCCCTCTCCATCCTATTCTCCTGCCTTCTGCCTGTAACCTTTGCCATCCTTACTAATCAAGAAGCTGTCAATCTCCACTTTAAACATAACCAATGTTTTGGCCTCCACAGCCTTCTTGACAATAAATTTCATGGACTCAGCACCCTCTGCCTAAAGAAATACCTCCTCATCTCTATTCTGAAGTGACATCCTTGCATTCAGGGGCTGTGTCCTCCGGTCCTGGACTGTCCCTCTATTATGAAATGTTAAGTCCTGAGCAGGCTGTACATTGGAAAAATGGAGGAGCAGCAATCATGCAGAGGTGCCATTGGCTGAAAACTACTGAAGGTTGTTTTGCAAAAAATAAGAAGTGGGAAAACAGAGATCAAGGAGTCCTCTGAATCTGTTGGAATGTTCATATATGGCCCAATTGTGGAGAGAGAGATACTGAAGCGAGTCCATAGTTCACTAACTTTAATAAGAACTGTTGTTGAATTTAAAGGAAAAGAAAAGCAATATACACTAAGCCAACAGGGATGTTAATTAAAACTCTCAAAGTTTATTGCCAACACTATGGCCGGGAACAATAACTAAATATTGAATGACTATCATTTCTTTACATGTCTGTTCCCTCTTTCCCGGACAGGGATGAGAGTAAATAGGGAATGTAAACATTCCTGTGCTTTTGCTCAATTCTTTACATGACTAGAATGTCAAGAAGGGAGTTAAGTACCACCATAATGAGACAGTAATTAGCTGGAGTGTGCATACTCATAAGCACAATTGCCAAACCTGTGGCACAGCTAGCCTGTGGGGTGTGTAAACCCCTCAGCAGAGTTTGTGGTTGTGACAGAGGCTTCTGATAACACCTGTTCCTCCATTAATCTTGTAAAACCTTATCAAATATCTGCATACCTGCAGGACCTGACCTTTCTATTGCCTCCATTTATGCTCTTGGACCTTAGGACCCTCCTCCAAATTCAGCATGTTGCTCCTCTCTAGAGGGTTATCATTTCAAAGTTCAAAGTTCCAATGCAAAGTACAAAGAACCTGGAGTTACTGTAATAAAATCAGAGTTCAGCCCACCAATGTTCCCAGAGCCTTTCTTGCATCATTATCTCAGATGCAGATGCACAATAGCTCAGATAGCATCCTGTAATTATAAATCATTTTCTCCATCAGTCACTGTCAATGGACACCAGCAATATAAAAGTTGCCAGTCCTACCAGAATGCTTGGAGCCTTCTTGGTATTTAGAGGAACTTGCACAATGTTCTCAGATTTGATTCTCATATTTATTCTATCATATATATCCATCGATTAATACTCATTATAACTTCCAACCCCTTTGTAATAAAAGGAAAGTTAACATAATTATCTTTAGCTTCCAAAAGAGGAAGTATGCAACAACATTTTATCTTTTGCTGTACATTGTGCTAAATTGTGTTGGGTATATCTAGAAATTCCAAAGTGACTTCACTTTGAACCTTCTATCTACAGCTAACACTATTCATCCCAATGAATAAACAACACAGAATAAAATAGTGTTGTAAGTTTCTTCCGTACATCACACTTTTTAAGACACTTTCCTTCCCTTCCCCACCAGTGCTGTCTCGTCACTGAGCTCCATGGGGAGTCCAAAAACAGGCCTCACCTTTGCTGGTATTTCCCAGGAAATCTGCCTTTCAGATCCTATGGATTCATGCAGAATCATGTGGCAAGGAAGCATGCTCTTCATTCCACCCACATTTACCGTACATAACTCCAAACACAACACTGATCTCATTTTATCAACACTACCTTCCAAGTTATTTTCTCATAGATTCTACTACTCACCTAACCTATACACTAGAGACAATTTACACTTTCTAATTAAAATATCAGTAAATGTCTTTGTGATATGTGAGGAAACAGAACCATCATGTGGTTATGTGAGAAAAGAAATTGAAGTTCGCACAGTCAGCACAGAAAGTTAAAATGTATCTGCTTTACTGGCACTGTGTGGCACATGTCTCCTTGTTGTGCCATTATGCCAGTCAGTCCTGTGGTTGGTAATACAGATACATTCAGTTCCACCACAACTGTTTATGTCATCAAAATTTCTCAAGCACATCAAGAACGAACATGCAAAAAAAATCAGATGATGCTGTCATGACAAAAATAAAATAAAACCTACTGGAGAAACTCAATGGGTCAGGTAGCAGCTGTGAAGGGAAACGAACAGCTGATGTTTTGGGTTAAAATGGAAGGGTCTTGACCTGCAACATCAACTGTCCATTTCCCTCCACAGCTGCTGACTAACCACCAAGCTCCTACACATTTCGTTTGCAACTCCAGATTTCAGCATCTAGCCTCTTATGACTCCATGTAAAAGTAATGGCCCAGGTAATGGCTAATTCATAGAATACTTCGAGTTGTGTTTTAATTGTCATGTAAAATTCACAAAAAAAATCAAAGGAAAAGTCAACTATCATCGTATTACCCAAGAAAAAAACAAGTTAATGTGCCTTAATGACTACTGTCCAGTGGCTCTAACACCCACTATTATTAAATGTTTTGAGAGGCTGTATTGGCACACATCAGCTCCAGCCTTCCTGTCAAAATTGACCCACTGCAATGTGCCTACCACCAAAACAAGTCCATGACAGATGTTATCTCCCAGGCTCTACACTTACCTCAGGAGCATTTGGACAGTATATGCCAGACTATTGTTTAGCTATCGACTTTTGAACAATCCCCTAGTATGAAAAGATAGACTTCTTGACCTCAGAAGCCACTTTGTTATGGTCCTGCATTGTCCACCTGTACTGCACTTTCTCTGTTACATAGAAACATAGAAAACATAGAAAATAGGTGCAGGAGTAGGCCATTCGGCCCTTCGAGCCTGCACCGCCATTCAATATGATCATGGCTGATCATCCAACTCAGAACCCTGCCCCAGCCTTCCCTCCATACCCCCTGATCCCTTTAGCCACAAGGGCCATATCTAACTCCTTCTTAAATATAGCCAATGAACTGGCCTCAACTGTTTCCTGTGGCAGAGAATTCCACTGTAACACTGTAACACTGTTACTGTAACACTTCATTCTGCATTTTATTACTGTTTTCCCTTGTATTAACCCAATGCACTACTGTAATGAAATAATTGTTTCTGAGAAGAATACAAGACAAGTTTGCACTGTAGCTTGGTGCGTGTGACAATTATAAGTCAGTTTACCAGTTTATGTAGCAAGCCTTTCCACCCTTAACATCAAATTTCACAACACCCATATGCTGAGATAATTTTATGTTGACATATTAGAATCTACACAATGCTGACTTGGAATTGCACTGTGAGTTACAAATCACCTTCAATTAATGGTAATTCTCCACAAAATGGCCTTGTTTCTTTATCAAATACACTTTATTTGACAATTCAATACTGTCACCACAAGTTATAAAGCAGAAAGGCACAACAAGGACCACATAGAATTAATATAGAAAATAGATTACTACAACATTATTGAAATAAAAATAGAAAAACTGAGCAATTCCAGGAGGAGTGCTCCTATTTAAAGCGATCTGTCAAGCAACAGTAACCAAGATCTCGGGGGCATGGCAATGCAGAGCAGGCTAAGTCCAGCATTCATTAAAACAGCTCAAAACCAGCCACTGACTGAACAGTATGTGATTGATCAATATCAGCTAATTCAGCTAGATCGGCCAAGTCAGCTAAGTGTTGTACATAATATGCTGAGGCACAGAGAGAGGAGTAAATCATTCAGAAGCTCACACGTTTACCACTGGGCTGGTAGAATTATAATAACCTATTCCGCCTCTACATTTTGCATGTCTGTAGTGAAGAAAGCAGAGGCAAGTGTGCTTGACCTGATACCTGTTATTGCTATGTAATTTCAATGTGGCTAGTTAGGAATAAAATATCCTGGATGTTCTGTATTTAAAAGAGGAGGACAGAAAAACTAAAGGTAAAAGATGTAGGAGAACATGAGGGGGAACAACTTCTTTCTGAGGATGGTCGGAGGCGTCACTCTCTACTTGGAAGGGAATGGCCTCATCCACCGCATACATTGCTGCTTTAGCAATCTCCCCTTTTATGTGGCCGACGGCCGCACGGGCCTCAGCTGAGAGGGGGAATGTGGTGGACTTGACTAGGGGGCGGGCCTTGTCTGCATAGAGACCCATTGGGCGTAATATGAAAAGAAGCCCAGGCACCTCTAGAGGGCTTTGAGGGTGTTGGGAAGAGGGAGTTCCAACAGGGGGCACATACGGTCGGGGTCAGGGCCAATGACTCCATTCTCCACTACACACCCAAGCATAGCAAGTCGGGTGGTCCCAAATACACACTTGTCCTTGTTATAGGTGAGATTGAAAGCTTTGACCGCTTGGAGAAACTTTTGGAGGTTGTTGTCGTGATCCTGCCGGTCGTGACCGCAGATGGTGATGTTATCCAGATATGGGAACGTGGCCTTATGTGGCCTCCACCATCCGGTCCATTGCCTAGATACACCATTCGTGACACCGAAGGGGACATGCAGGAATTGATAAAGCCTGCTGTCCGCCTCGAAGGCGGTGTAAGGGTGGTCCTCTCGGCGATGGGGAGCTGATTGTAAGCAGATTTTAGGTCTATGGTCGTCGAGCCGGGCAGCGTTTCCGGGGGTGCTTCTCGAGTCCGCAGAAGTAGCACTTCGCGGACTCGTGACTGGCAACAGCCATGGTCGATTCGCCGGTGGGTTGTGGGGTCTGCAGTGTCCATGAGGCCATCGGGGGATCGCGTGCCTGGAGAGCCTCAGAGTTATACAGTGCGGCCTCCAGTGTGTCAGTCAGCTAGATCGTCGAACTTAAGGTAAGATCGGCTTTTTCCAACAGCCACTGGCGCACATACACTGACCTGGTCCCTGTGACGAAGGCGTCTCTCACTAGGAGCTCTGCATGCTGTATTGCCGTCAGTTCTTGGCAATTGCAGGCTTGCACGAGCATCTGTAGCGTCTGGACAAACTCAGCACTTGATTCCCTGGGCTGCTGGTTTCGAGTCGCGAAACGATGTCACGCGTAGATGCTATTTATCAGCCACAGGTATTTTCCTTTGAAGGCGCTCATCGCGCCGTCATACCTCGGCTGGTCTCTGATCAGCGAATAGACCCGTGGACTGACCCTGGAGAGTAGAACTCTGCGCTTCGCTACGGAGTCGGTCACTTTAATCTCCTCTAGGTATGCTTTGAAGCAGGCCAGCCAGAGTTCGAAAGCGTTTCCAGCTTCAGGTCTTTGCGGATCGAGGTCTAACTTGTCGGGTCTCAGATCGTGTTCCATGCTTTAAAATTTACAGTGAATAAAATTGAAGCACCTTCAATCATTCCAAAAGACTGAAGTAGGGTAAATACAGAAAGGCTTTTATTCGCTGTACAATACGACTTCCATGCTGAGTGTCTGCTCCTGGACTGAGGGGGAGGGGCAAGGCGAAATCACCTTTATTCAGGAATCTGTGGGAGGAGCCACAGGGGCAGTCAGCAGAGGGGTGTGTCCAGTTAACCCAGTTACAATATATATATATACGGTTTACCACAAGGGGTATGGGTGGCTGTGGTGGTCCAGGTGCAGGTTGATGCAACTAGGTAGAATAACATTTCATGACAAACTAGATGGGCCAAAGGGGCTGTTTCTGTGCTGTAGTGCTCTATAGCCCTGTGACTGTATGGCTCCGAAGGAGGTAGGCAAGCAGGCCTACCTATGATGGCCCTGATAATAAAAGATGACAATGGGGAGGATCAGTCCTGAAGCAGAATCACAGATGTAGAATGACTGTGTGCGTGGAGAGTGAGGGACAGAAGCACTGTCTGGAGTGGACTGCAACGTTCTAACAACAGTAACTCAACTGGAGAGAAAACTATGGAGAAAGGAGGGACTGCAGATGGTAGAATTTGGAGCAATGAGCATACTGCTTGAGGAACTCAATGCAGCGTCAGTGGAGAAAAAGCCCGATTTTGACCTGTAACATCAATGATTCCTTTCTACCTACAGATAGTACTCAACCAATTAAGTTCCTCCAGCAGGTTTTGAGTTGCCATTGGAGAGAAAGCTAATCCGGAGATAAGAAATATATGTGTCAAATGATAATTATGAGTAAATTAAGCGGTGTGCGAGGAAGCAGAAGCGTGGCAAGCGGGCAGGGGTCCGTGCTAGGCTAAAAACAAACCCTAGCCGGCCGTCTATTCTGCTCTCCAATGTCCACTCCCTGGACAATAAATTGGACTACATCTGACTCCAGCGGACTACTCGGCGAGAGTTCAGTGTCTGCTCTGCTTTCGTTTTCACGGAAACGTGACTTAGTGACAGAGTTCCGGACACCACAATTCAGCTAGACGGGCTTGCTTTGTTTTGGGCCAACAGACATGCAGCTCTGTGCGGTAAGGCTCGCGGTGGTGTCTTGTGTGTATACATCAACACAGAATGGTGCAAGAACTCTGTGCTGGTCTCTAGTTACTGCTCATCGCTAGTGGAGTTTGTGACTGTTAGATGCAGCCCATTTTATTTACCACGGGAATTCACCACTGTCCTTATAGTCAGAGTGTACATTCCCCCCAGCGCTAATGCTAAGGAGGCGCTCTGTGAACTTTATAGGGCTATTAGCGAACTGCAGAACGCACTCCCTGATGGACTGTTTATTGTCGCCGGAGATTTTAACCATACGAACCTCAAGCCAGTGCTCCCCAAATTCTATCAGCATGTAGACTTTGCAACGAGAGGGGTGAACGCGTTGGACCTTATTTATACAAACATCCCCAGTGCGTACCGGGCGGAACCCCACCCCCATCTCGGTTACTCAGACCACATCTCTGTTATGCTAATTCCAGCATACAGATGGCTCGTGAGACGCTCCAGACCAGTTCTGAAGCAGGTGAAAACCTGTCCAGCAGGAGCCATCTCTGCTCTTCAAGACTGCTTTGAGCACACTGACTGGCACATGTTCAGGGAGGCTGCATCCGATGGCAACTCTACCAACTTAGGCTACGTCCACACTACACCGGATAATTTTGAAAACAAGGCTTTTTCTTTTCATTTTGACCCTCCATCCACACTGAAATGGCGTTTTCATCACCCAAAAACGGAGCTTTTCTAAAACACTCTCCAGAGAGTGTAAATTTGAAAACGATTGTTCGGCGTTGCAGTGTGGACGGGGTAAACGGGGATATCTGAAAATGCTGTCATGACAACACCACAAGAACAATACTTTTTCTGCTTCTGCTTGGTACTGCGCAAGCACTGCCGGACGGCTGTTATAACGCGCAGTTGGTGTGAATGGCGTGAGAGTTAAATTGTAAAGTGGGCTTTTTTGACTAGATCCTCTAAATTGATTTGATTGAGTCTATCTTTAAAAATATTAATGTCAGAAATACTGTGCAGGTCTGGCGGCAGAAGATTCCACTCTCTTGTTGATCTTGGGTAGAGGATGGCTTCATGCGTGTGTTGTTTACTTTATTGTCTACGTTAATAGTTTGTTTGGAATTAAACATCTCCACGTTCTCCACTGCTTTGCTGACTTTGGTGTCATTTGTGACTCGCAGAAACAGCTCGACTTCATTGTCTGTCTAAATGAAGAAGTCCGTTCTGATTTTTCCAGCGGAGGTTTTCATTGTATTCCTTGAAGACATTGTTGAAAACTTTCTTTCGCTGTTGTTGTTGGTACTCTAGTTTTTGACCAATGGAAATAGCACAACGCCGCCGTGGAAACGTAAATATTACACCGTTTCCTCTTCACTTGTTTTCTGTAGATGTGTCTGCGCATGCCCAGTAGGAGTAGATTTGCCCAAATATCCTTTTTAGTGTGGACAGAGATATTTTGAAAAACGCGTAATGTGGATGCCTGTCGTTTTTACTCAAAATCGGCATTTTCAAAATTATCTCTTCTAGTGTGGGCGTAGCCTTAGAGGAGTACATGGCATCAGTGACTAGCTACATCAGCAAGTGCATTGATGATGTCACTGTGGCCAAGACTATCACTACACACTCTAACCAGAAGCCATGGATGACCGCGGAGGTGCGTGCGCTGCTGAGGACCCATGACTCCGCCTTCAGAGCAGGTGACAAGGCAGCCCTAACAACAGCGAGGGCCAAACTGTCCTGGGCCATCAGAGAAGCAAAGTGTGCACATGCCCAGCGAATCCACAGCCACTTCCAGAACACTGATGACACGCGACGTATGTGGAAGGGCATTCAGGACATCACCAATTGCAGGACATCACCTGCCTGTGCTGGTGATGCCTCCCTCCCAAATGTGTTGACAACTTCTATGCTCGTTTTGAGGCGGAAAATGACGTGGCGGCGAGGAAGACCACTCCTCCTCCCAATGACCAGGTGTTGTGTCTTACCGTGGCTGATGTGAGGAGAACTCTGTCCAGGGTCAACCCACGGAAGGCTGCTGGACCAGACAATATTCCTGGCAGAGTGTTCAGAGGATGTGCAGACCAGCTGGCAGATGTTATCACTGACATCTTCAACACCTCCCTGAGCAGTGCTGTTGTTCCAATGTGCTTCAAGGCCACCACCATCGTCCCCGTGCCGAAGAAGTCTTCAGTGTCCTGCCTCAACGACTACCGTCCTGTTGCTCTCACATCCATCATCATGAAATTTTTTGAGAGGTTTGCCGTGAGGCACATCAAGACCGTGCTGCCCCCCTCACTGGACCCCCTGCAGATCGTGTATCGTCCCAAACATTTAACAGACGACACCATCTCCAGCACCCTCCACCTGGACAAAAAAGACACATACGTTCGAATGCTGTTCATAGACTTCAGTTCAGCATTCAACACAATCATTCCTCAGCACCTGATTGGAAAGTTGAGCCTGCTGGGCCTGAACACCTCCCTCTGCAACTGGATCCTAGACTTCCTGACTGGGAGAACTCAGTCAGTCCTGATCATCAGCAGCATCTCACACTGAACACGGGGGCCGCACAGGGCTGTGTGCTCAGTCCACGGCTGTTCACTCTGCTGACCCATGTCTGTGCAGCGATACATCGCATCATCAAGTTCGCTGATGACATAACCATGGTGGGTCTCATCAGCAAGAATGAAGAGTCAGCATACAGAGAGGAGGTGCAGCAGCTAACGGAATGGTGCAGAACCAACAACCTGTCTCTGAATGTGAACAAAACAAAAGAGATGATTACACAGACAAGAGGAATTCTGCAGATGCTGGAAATTCAAGCAACACACCTCAAAGTTGCTGGTGAACGCAGCAGGCCAAGCAGCATCTCTAGGAAGAGGTACAGTCAATGTTTCAGGCCGAGACCTTTGGTTGTTGACTTCAGGAGAGTACGGAACGACCATTCTCTGCTGAACATTAATGGTTCCTCCGTAGAGATCGTGAAGAGCACCAAATTTCTTGGTGTTCACCTGGCAGAAAATCTCAGCTGGTCCCTCAACACCAGCTCCATAGCAAAGAAAGCACAGCAGCGTCTCTACTTTCTGCGAAGGCTGAGAAAAGTCCATCTCCCACGCCCCATCCTCACCACATTCTACAGAGGACGTATCGAGAGCATCCTGAGCAGCTGTATCACTGCCTGGTTTGGGAATTACACCGTCTCAGATCGCAAGACCCTGCAGCAGATAGTGAGGTTAGCTGAGAAGATCATCCGGGTCTCTCTTCCCGCCATTACAGATATTTACACCATACGCTGCACCCGTAAAGCTAACAGCATCGTGAAGGACCCCACGCACCCCTCACACAAACTCTTCTCCCTCCTGCCATCTGGCAAAAGGTACTGAAGCATTCGGGCTCTCACGACCAAACTGTGCAACAGTTTCTTCCCCCAAGCCATCAGACTCCTCAATACTCAGAGTCTAGACTGACATCTACATCATTTATTATTATGTTGTAATTTATCCTCTACTGTGCCTATTGTCTTGTTTATTATTTATTATACTGCCCTACACTGTTTTGTGCACTTTATGTAGTCCTGTGTAGGTCTGTAGTCTAGTGTAGTTTTTGTGTTGTTTCATGTAGCACCAGGGTCCTGGTTTTGTTTTTACTGTCTACTGCACCAGCAGTTTATGGCCGAAATGACAATAAAAAGCAACTTGACTTGAACAATAAAAATCAAATTGGCAGAAGTGGATGTGTAATGAATTCATAATGTACATTCACTACAGTGATATGCACTAGTGTAGCACAGTAGCATCGCTGTTAATGTTACACTATTACAGTGCAAGCAACGTGAGTTCCATTCTGCCACTATCTGTAAGGGGTTCGTACCTTCTCCCTGTGACCATGTGAGTTGCCTCTGAATGCTCTGGTTTTCTCCCGTATTTCAAAGACTTACGGATTTGCAGGTTAATTGGTCACATGGGTGTAACTGGGCCTGTTGCTGTATCTCTGAATAAAATAAAAATAAAGAAGCGATAAAGCTATCCTAGTCCTTTTCTTTTACAATGAGTCAATGTTAATTAATTATGTTAGGCAAATAATCCTCGTGGGAAAAGTAATAACAATAGGAAAGAACTTTGTATGTAGTGCAAAAAAATAAATTAATAGGTTTGCCAGTTGGTAAGCGATGGCCCTTCAGATGAAAATCAACTGAGAGATAAAAATACCTCAAGGGAAACAAGCCATCTGATGCTAGCTAAGAAGGTTAAAGATTACACTTGATTTAAAGAGGAACCTTATAATATTTCTGAAAAGAATAGAAAGGTTGACGATTAGGAAAGGTATATGAAGCAACAATAAATGACCGGGACATTACTAAATGGGTTAATTTGCCATTAATTTTAAAGTTCCCCAAATCCACGTTTGCCAAATCTAGAATGTCAGTCAAATTTGCTCACTCAGTCAAGGGATAGAGGGTCTCAGCTGGAAACATCAACAGTTTATTCATTTACATAGATGCTGCCTGAACTGCTGAGCTCCTCCAGCATTTTGTGTGTGTTGTTTTGGATTTCCAGCATCGGCATATTTTCTTGTGTTTAAGCGTTATCGACTATTGGCTGCCACAGTGTCATCTCCATTTTCCACTTCACAATTTGCATAGTGTTCTACAAGGTGCATAGAGTCTTAGAATCATAGCAGGGAAACGGGCTCTTTGGCCTAACTTGATCTTGCTGTCTAAGTTGCCGAGGTGAGCTATTTGAGCGATTCCCATTTGAATTAGTCCTGATGAAGGGTCTCAACCTGAAACATAATTCTGTCCATTTCCACCCATAAATGCTGCCTGACCCACTGATTTCCCCCAGCTCATTTATGTGTTGTACTACTTGCCTATGTTTGGCCTGTATCCTTTCCTATCATGTGCCTGTCCAAATATATTTTAAATGTTGTAATTGTACAACATATGTACCACATATATTGGCACCTCACTCCACATGCCCAGTGCACTCTGTATGACAATGATTCTCCTTTGATTGCTTTTTGTAGTTTAAAGATGCCCTATCTAATGCTGGACCACGGGAACTGCACAATACTCCAAGTGCAATGTCATCAATACCTCATACAGTTGTAACATGATGTCCTAACACAATTCTTCTGGACCTCTGGAGACACTTTAGAAGTTTATAACAACTTGCAAATTCAGGTCACTGTCAAAGATGTCAAAGCTCCAATGATCAGAAAAAAATTACCATCCATTAAAAAGACATCAATGACCAAAAATAGTATAAATCATTTGTCTTCCATGTATAATATTAATAAACACTTAAACGTAAATATGATTAAAGAAAATAAAACATTAATTACATCACAAATGATTAAAACAATAGCAATTTAAGCTTTTTACCCTTAGTGTGTAATCTTCATTGGAATGCATGGGTTTTTGGGTTTTACCCAGTGCAGAAACGAAAGGAATTTCTTTAGCCAGCAGATAGTGAATCTGTGGAATTCATTGCCAGAGATTGCTTGGGAGCAAAGCCATTGGGTAAATTTAAAGCAGAGGTAGATAGTTTCTTGAAGAGTAAAGAAAATGGGTTTGTGAGGGATAAAAAATCAGCCATGATGGAATGGCAGAGTGGACTCGCTGGGTGAAATGGCCTAAATCTGCTCATATTGTCTATAGTCTCATGGCAGACTGCTTAGTATAAATGCTGTTGAAGATAGGCAAATTTCTGCTCCACTGTTGGAGTCCATGTGGATTAAAACCGCTGGTGTACACTAACAAAGCTCAGCCAACAATGAAATATCAAATAGAGATTGCATGATCTTCTGCAACTGCATGAAAAATGAGAAAGTAATAAAAAAATGACCTATAGAGGAAATGACAGGAGAAATTTTAGTGGGTGAATAAAGTTAAAAGCTGATACATTAAGTAGACTTTGGCTTTGTGGGAAAAGCCAGAGTGTGGTGGTAGATGGTTGTCTCTCTGACTGACGACCTGTGACTATTGGTGTGCCACAGAGATTGGTACTGCTTCTGTTGTTGTTTGTCATCTATATCAACAATTTGGATAATAATGTGCTTAACTGGATAAGCAAATTTGTGGATGACACCAAGATTGGTGGTGTAGTGGACAGTGAGGAAAGCTATCATGGCTTGCAGTGGGATCTGGACCAGCTGGAAAATGGCAGACAGAATTTAATGCAGACAAGTGAGAAGTGTTGCACTTTGGTAGGACCAGCCAGAATAGGTCTTACAATGGGGCACTGAGCGGTGTGGTAGAACAAGGGGGTCAGGGAATACAGATCAATAATTCATTGAAAATATCATCACAGGTAGATAGAGTCGTAAAGAAAGCTTTTGGCCTTCATAAGTCAAAGAATTTGATAGAGGAGATGGGATGTAATGTTGAAGTTGTATAAGACGTTGTTGAGGCCTAATTTAAGTACTGTGCACATTTTTGGTCACCTACCTACAGGACAGGAAGCATGTAAATAAGGTTGAAAGAGTACCGAGAAAATTTACAAGGATGTTGCTGGGACTGGAATACCTGAGTTATAGGAAAAGATTGAACAGGTAAGGAGTTTATTCTTTGGAACGTAGAAGATAGAGAAGAGATTTGATAGAGGGAAACAAAATTATAAGAGGGCTAGACAGGGTAAATGCAAGCATGCTTTTTCCACTGAAGTTGGGTGAGACTATAACTAGAGGCGAAGAGTGAAATGTTTAAGGGGAACATGAGGGGAAACTTCACTCAGATGATTGTGAGAGTGTGGAATGAGCTGCCAATGTAAGTGATGTACCCAAGCTCGATTTCAATGTTTAAGACAATTTTGGATAGGTACACAGATGGGGTATGGAGGGCTATGATCCGCATACAGGTCAATCGACTAGGCAGTTTAAGTGCTTTGGCATAGATTAGCTAGGCCAAAGGGCCTGTTTTGGTGCAATACTTATCTATGACTCTATTGCTCTAAGTCATAAAAAATGGTGCAGAAATGGAAGGACACCAAGAAACTCAGTTATAATATTACTAACGTGAAAGTGCTGGTGAAAATAAAGGAAATAAATCAGACAATTCCACATGCTCTGATACCTCCATCCTTTAGTTTTAATGAAAGTAACCGTATGGACTACAGGTCAGTACACCAGCAATTACCTTTATTGAAATTGTGTAAGTCTGAACAGAGTGGCAAGTATCAAATGCAACATAATTTAATAAAGGAAGTTGTGAAAAATATGCAACAATGGACCAGTTACACTGATCTCGATTGTCACAAATGAAAGGGCTTTCCAGATCAGACATGGTGTGTGGAATTTGCAGTTACGTTGGAGTCACACTACTGACAGCCAGTGAATGGTATATTTAACTTACTTTGACTCTTCATTGCAAAGGCAATATGCACATTCTCATATTCTGCTCAATGTACTTTCTATCAAGACATCAATGCAATTAGTGTTGGCCAGAGTCTCTTTATTCTCTGCATCACAGGTTCTCTCCTTGTATATCTGTCCCAGGTTCTTATAATGTCTTATGGTTCAGTAAGAAGCTAAATCCCGTTTCCCCTCCAATCCTTTTGCTCTCCTTCAATGGAGGCTGGAGGTGAGGGCTGTCTGTGTGTGTGTGTGTGTGTGTGTGTGTGTGGGTTTGTAGAAGGGAGGGTGGGAAGGAGGAAAGGGGCTAGTTTTACTGTTGTTGTTTCATTGCTTGCTGTGTTCTGCGTTGTTCTGCTGAGCATCGTGGGCATTTTATGTTGGTTCCGGAATATGTGGCAACACGTGAAGCTTGCCCCCTGCATCCCAGGGCTGTGTTAGCTGCTAATAGAAATGACACATATTACACTGAAGTATCTATAAATAACTAATAACCAACTGAACCTCTTGACTGCATCTGCATGTTTTTATGGATTAAGTTGCTGCCACATGTTTAGCTAATTAGATATTTGCATGATCAAGCAGTAGACTGAGGTCCTTTAACATTTGCTGGACGATGCTGAGGATGTTCTACGAGTCTGTGGTGGCCAGTGCTATCATGTTTGCTGTTGTGTGCTGGGGCAGCAGGCTGAGGGTAGCAGACACCAACAGAATCAACAAACTCATTCATAAGGCCAGTGATGCTGAGGGGATGGAACTGGACTCTCTCACGGTGGTGTCTGAAAAGAGGATGCTGTCTAAGTTGCATGCCATCTTGGACAATGTCTCCCATCTACTACATAATGTACCGGGTGGGCACAGGAGTACATTCAGCCAGACACCCTGAGCCAATAGGCTGGTCCTGGACTTATTTCGTAATTTACTGGCATAATTTACACATTACTATTTAACTATTTATGGTTTTATTACTATTTATTATTTATGGTGCAACTGTAACAAAAACCAATTTCCCCCGGGATCAATAAAATATGACTATGACTATGTGTACAAGTGTACCTAATAAAGTGGCCACTGTATGTTTCAGTGTGCATATGAAAAATAAATCTGAATTGGAAATGATAATATATCAGTTGTCCAGTCGAAGTCCTGCACGTTCTATCCATCCCCCTCCCCCCCGCCGCTGCAGCAGAATTATTGGGTACCACACTATCACCTCCACTTTTCATTTCACCATTAGTGCAGCATTTTATTGACCCAATCAGACACAGAGGAACAGGGAACTGGTAGATCATAAAAGGACTTAATTCCCTATTTGGGCCTCATTATGTAACTATTTTGTGGTCTTAGTCTAGGTCTCTGATTCACCCTCATCGTACTAATAGCCTTACACACTCAGTGGCCACTTTATTTAGTACACTTGTGCACCTGCTTGATCATGCAAATATCTAATCAGCTAAACATGTGGCAGCAACTTAATGTATAAAAGCATGCAGATGCAGTCAAGAGGTTCAGTTGGGTATTAGTTATTTACAGATACATCATGGAACAGACACTTTCGGCTCAACAAGCTGCTCTGTCCAGACACCCACTAATTCAACATTAGCCTAATCAAAGAACACTTTACAATTACCAATTGACTACTCTTTGGACTGTCAGAGGAAACCACAGCACCTAGAAGAAACCCACATGGCCATGGTGAGAATGCAGAAACTCATTACAGACTTCGCTGCAATTGAACTCCAAACTCCCGAGTGTCCTGGGCTGTATGGTGTTGTGCTAACTCATTGTTGCATTATATTTGAATTTTCAAAGGGTGTTGGTAAGGTACAACACAAAAAGGAGTCACATAATCTGTCTTATGGAGTGGAATGAATAAAATGCAATGCAGATGTTGGAAATCCAACAGACACAAGATACGCAAGGAATTCAATAGGTCAGGTAGCATCTATAAGGGAGAGGAAGTAAGGAGTCAGTGAGGAATAGGAGAAGAGGAAATGGGGAGTGGAAAAGGAAAAGAGGAAAAGTATTACTGGAAAGAGAAATCGATGTTCATGCCATCAGATTGGAGTCTACCTAGACGGAATATCATGCGTTGCTCCTACACCCTGAGAGTGGCCTTATCATGACAGAGGAGGAGCTATAGACCGACATATTGGAATAGGAATGGGGATAGGAATTAAAATAGTTGGTCCCTACAAAATTCTGCTTTTGGCAGTCGAGGTGCTTGACAAAGCTCTCCCACAGTTTACGTCGGATCTCACCAATGTAGAGGAGGCTGCATTGGGAGCACTGGATACAATAGGTGACCACAGTAAATTTGCAGCTGAAGCATTGCCTCACCTAGAAGGACAGTTTGGGGCCCTGAATGGAGATGAAGGAAGAGGTGAAGGGGCAGGTGTAGCACTTCTGTCACTTGCAGGGATAAGTGCCAGGAAGGAAATTTAGTGAAGATGGACGAATAGATAAGGGAATCACTGAGGGAGAGATTCCTGCAGAAAGTGGAATGGGGGTGGGGGGGGCGAAGTAAATATGTGTTTAGTGATAGGATCTGTTGAAGATAGCCAAAGTTGTGGAGAATGGTGTGTTGGATTGTAGAGGCACATGGGGTGGTAGGCAATGACAAGAGGAACTCAATCCCTGTTAAGGCGGCGGGAAGAAGGGGTGAAGGTGGATGTCCAGGAAATGGAGGAGATGCAGGCGAGGGCAGCATCAATGATGGAGGAAGAGAAATCATATTCTTTGAAGAAGGAAGACATCTCTGATATCCTGGAAAGGAAAACCTCATCTCAGAAACAGGTGTGGTGGAGACAAAGGAACTGAGAAAAGAGAATAGCATTTTTACAGGAGACAAGGTGGGAAGAGATATAGTCAAGACAGCAGTGGGAATCAGTAGGTTTATAAACGATATAGGTAGACTGTTTGTCTCCACTGATGGAGGCGGGGAGAGAGTTGTCAGAAAGGGACCAAGTGAGTTTAACGGCAGGGTAGAAGTTGGAGGCAAAGCTGATGAAATTCACGAGCTCAGCCTGGGTGCATGAAACAACACCAATTCAATCATCATTGTAGTGCAGAAAGATTTGGGGAACATTACTAGAGAAGTTTGGAACATAGACAGATCCATGTAGCCAACGAAAAAGCAGGCATAGCTGAGGCCCATGCGGGTTCTGTGTCTACCCTTTGAATTTGGAGAAAGAGGAGCAGCTGAAGAAGAAATTGTTGCAGGTGAGGACCAGTTCTGCCAGAAGGAGGAGGGTGGCAGTGGAGAGGAACTGGTTGGGTCATTTGTTGAGTAAAAAGTGGAGAGGCTTAAGATCTTCTTGGTGGATGATAGAAGTATACAGAGACTGGACATCCAGAGTGAAAATGAAGTGGTCAGGGTCAGGGATTTGTAAGTTGTTGAGGAAATCGAGAGCATATGAAGTATTGTGGATGTAGGTGGGAAAGGATTGAACCATAGGAGATAGAATGAAGTCAAAGTATGAGGATGCAAGCTCAGTAACATAGGATCAGGATGAGACAATGGGCCTAGCTGGATAGTCAGGTTTGTGGATCTTGGGTAGGAGCTAGAATTGAGCACTGCAGGTTAAGAAACTATGAGATTGCTGCCAGTGGTTGGGAGATCTCCAGATTTGATGAGGTTAGTGATGGTGTGGGAGACAATGGCCTGATGGTCCTGAGTGGGGTCCTTTTCAGTGGGTAAGTAATAGGAGGCACTTGAGAGTTGGTACCTGGCCTCAGGAAAGTAGTGGTCAGTCCCCACACCACAACAGCACTCACTTTGTCTGCGGGTTGATATTGAGGCTGGGATTGGTGCAGGAATGTTTGGGTCCCTGAATGGTGGTAAAAGAGGAGGTGTTCGGGCAGGTGTGGTGCTTGTCCTGCTTGCAGTGACAGGTGCCAGGAGAGTGATCATTGGGGACAAACGAGTGCACAAGGGAGTCATGTAGCGAGCAATCATTGAAGAAAGCAGTCCATATAAAGTCTATCCCTGTTTTTAAGGACAAGAGGAACTTCATTCCGTTTCTGTGTGAGAGCAAAAGTCCAGGATATTCAGGAGATGGAGGTAAGGGCTGATTCAAAGATTTGTTGGCAGATGGAGGGGGAGATCGTGACCACTGTCTTAGTGATGACTAAGCCTCACATTGGCCCTGGAGCAAGACTGTTTCGATTAGTGGTGTTCGCAGAGGTCAGTGTTGGAATCTCTTTTTTATGCTGTCTATCATTATTTAGATGATGGAGTAGATGACTTTGTTGTCAAGTTTGCAGATGATATGAAAATTGGTGGAGGGGCAGATAGTGTTGAGGAAATAGTTAGGCTGCAGAAGGACTTAGATAGATTAGGAGAATGGGCAAGAAAGTGACAAATAAAATTAAATGTTGGAAAATGTATGGCCATGCACTTTGGTAGAAGAAATAAATGTGCAGACTATTTTCTAAATGGGGAGAAATTCCAAAAATCTGAAATGCAAAGGGACTTGAGAGTACTTGTACATAACACTCTAAGGGTTAACTTGCAGTTAGAGTTGGTGGTGAGGAAGGCAAATGCAATGTTAGCACTCATTTCAAGAGATCTAGAATACAAGAGCAGGGATGTGATGATAAGTCTCTGTAAGGCAAAGGTAAGGCCTCACCTTGAGTATTGTGAACAGTTTTGGGCTCCTCATCTAAGAAAAGATGTGCTGGCATTGGAGAGGGTTCAGAGGAGGTTCTCACGGATGAATTCAGGAATTAAAGGGTTTTCATACGAGGAATGTTTGATAGCTCTGGGTCTGTACTTGCTGGAATTTAGAAGGATATGTGGGGATCTCATTGAAACTTTTTGAATGCTTGAAAGGCCTAGACAGAGTAGATGTGGAAAGGACTTTTCCCATGGTGGGGGAGTCTGGGACAAGAGGCCATCCATTTAAAACAGAGATGCAGAGAAGTTTCCTTACCCAGAGGGTGGCGAATTTGTAGAATTTATTACTACAGGCAGCTCTGGAGGCCAGGTCATTGGGTATATTTAAGGCAGTGCTTGATAGGTTCTTGATTAGACACGGCATCAAAGGTTATGGGGAAAAGGCCAGGAAGTGGAGCTGAGGAGGGAAAAAAAGCCATGATTGAATGGCAGAGCAGACTGGATGGGCCAAATGGCCTAATTCTGTTCCTATGTCTTATGGTCTTATGATTGACTGTATTCATGGGTTTTCTTGTCTTGTGGAATGACAATTAAACTTGAACAATGTGCTTGAGCGAATAGAAGTTACGATGACGCTAAACAGCGGCTCCTTTGCTTGCATCTTTGGAAACAGCTATATTTCTATCTTTGCTATCTTCCTTTTGCCTTTTCAAAGTTCTTTTGAGATCCTGACCTGGAGGTACGCTCTGACTGACTTCAGTTCTTTGTGGGAATGGGACCTGTTCTCAGGGCCTCAAGTCCGGCCGCTTTGTGATATCCCAAGGACGCAGCCTGTAAGACTAGCGCACCTTCAGGGTGCCAGATTTTCTTGGCTCTCGGGACATGCTGATTCTAGGCCGGTGCCCTGACTGAGGCATTATGCGAGAACACACAGCATCAGGAACAGTGGGTTTGCTGCCGTGGGTTGTGTGTCCAGAGAGATGGGCATTTCTGGAGCTGACTCCCTGGGCGCAGAGCTCGGAAAAAAGCGACGCAACAGACTTTTAACATTGTAAATCAGTGAGTTGTTTGTTACGTTCCCCCTCTCACTATGAAATGGGGATACCTCTTTTTCCCTTATTAGGGAGAGAGAGAGCCTGTGGTATGTTGAATTACCGGGTAACGTGTAGTTTTTGGGGTACTGCTAGGCTGTGTCTTTAATGATGCTTTGTTGCACGCTTGAGTGCTTGGTGGAGGGGGCTGATGCTTTTTTTGCTGGTGAGGATGGGAGGGGGTAGTGGTGTCATTGCCTTACCACTGCTTGTGTGGGGTGGGACCTGAAGGGGGGCTTTGGGGTTCTAACGTTTAACTGTCATTTATTCTTTGGGGCACTCCTCTGCATTTGTGGATGTTTGCAAAAAAAAAATTCAGGATGTATATTGGATACATTTCTCTGACATTAAATATATCTATTGAACCTATTGAACTTGAACTAGGAAGAAAAATCTTAATCTTTGAAGAAGGAGGACATCTCAGATAAATAAACTAATTTGGAAATACTTAACATGTCAGGCAGCATTTGAAGAGGAGTCTCTTTTCAGGTCAATTACCCTTTATCCGAACTCTTTAATCAGGAATTATTAGTTTATTTCTTAAACTATTTCAGAAGTACCTCTTCAGTCCTTGTTATAAAGATCAGTATTAACAACGGCTTTAGACTCAAAGGAACACCAAAGTGTCTAAAAGGAGATCCATTGAGGAATCATGGACAGGTATTTAGCAGCAGAGGAATACTGACAAAGATGGTGCTTGAGAAAGAGACACTCACAACAGTTTAGTATCCAGACTAGCACTTGAATCGTTGAGGCAAAGAAAACATTGGAGAAATACCAGTAGAGCTACTGCCTCATGGTACTAGAGGCTTGGGGTTAATCCTGATTTTTGGTGCTGGCTGTGTAGAGTTTGCAAGTAATCCCTGTGACTCTATGGGTTTCCTCTAATTCAGGGGTTCCCAAATTGTCTTATGCCATTGATCCCTTTCATTAACCGAGGGGCCTGTGGATCCCAGGTTGGGAGCCCCTGCTGTAGACGATTGAGTTTCCTTCCACACCCTAAAGGCATTTGAGTTGGTAGGGCCACTGCAGCTTGTTCTTAATATATAGGGGTCCCTAATGTATAGGTGTATTGTAGAACCAGAGGGGAATTAATAAGAATAAGGCATAGATTAAAAAAAATAGGTTTATACATATATGTAGGATTAGTGAGAATAGGTCTTGATGGTCAGCTCAGTCAATGGGCTGAAGAGCCTGTATATATGTTATATTTCTCCAAATTTATTTCATTGATTTGAAATTGTATTAGATTATACTGAAGCCGAGAAAACCACTAGTAGAACGTGTTGTCTCACACCTCCAGTTATGCAGATTCAATCCTGACTGGTGCTGCACTTGTAAGAAGTTTGCATATTCCTGCCTGGATTTCCCTGGGTGATTTTGTTTCTAAACATATCCTAACAGTGTGCAGGTTGGTTGCATTTCAGCCTGGTAAAGAAATACTAATGCCCACGAACAGAAAAGCATACAAAAGGTGGGGGATACAGGAAAAGCCCTCCCCACCATTGAACACATTCTGCAGGGCTCACTTTCAAAGACCCTACAACTTATGTTCTCAATATTATTTATTTTACTTATTATTATTTATATTTACACCGTTTGTCTTTTTTTGCACGTCTTTTAATAGCCTCTGTGTCTTTGTTGTAGGTTTTAATTGATTCTGTTGTATTTCTTTGTTCTACTGTGAATGGCTGCAAGAAAATAAATATCAGGGTCATATATGGTGACATATATTCTTTGATAATAAATTTACTTTGACCTTTGTAGAAGTTGTAGAGAATGAAAGGGGGAGAATAAAATTGGACTAATTTAAATGGGTGCTTGATGGGCAGAGTGATGGTCAATAGGTTAAAGGGCCTTTTGCGATATTGTGTGACTATAGCTCTATAACAGCAAGCCCATTTCAACTACCACTGTATCAAACAGGCTTTGCGAATGGTGTTGATAAAATTATGCACGTCACACTGTAGATCTTTTCAAAATAATCAAATAATGCAGAATAGCTCAGAGTTTGTTGAGGCTAATTTGATCAAACATATCTGAGATGAAGTCAGCTCGGAAATAGAGTGGCAATTTGGTAGTATGGAAACCTTAAGTGGTTCTAATTAATGAAGGGAGTGAGGGTAGCTTGGAGCAACAGGCTCAGAAATTCAGCGTAATGAACTGAACTGTATGTGAAGTGCTTGTGATATTTTGAGCAGCATTTATGTAGCTGCCATGCCACGCAAGCTATTCATAAAAGCGACAACCTTAAAAAGACATCTGACCCTCTGGCAATCTCTGACTTATGAATAGCAGCAGTGAAAACTGAAACTTCTATTTCCATTACACTACAGCTGGCAAGCAAGTGGAAGATATTAGAACCACTTAAGCCTTAATGCATAATTAAAGCTGGCAAATGAATTTATGTCACAATTTAATTGTGGGAAAGATGGCTCACAAGTTATACATCACTCCTGCCCAATTGCCTGTAGAATGATCCAAGGCATAGAGACTCTTCTGTGGTGCAGCATTTTTGTGAGCTATGTAATGTAATCTTAAGCCCAATTTTAAATGTGTTTGGATCCTTTGTAGGCACTATGTTTGCCACATTAGTTCCTACTGACATAAACCTGGACATGTCCTGTAGTATTAAATACAGCAATACACATTTTAATGTCCACTTGTGTAAATTCAATTTGTGCATACTTAACCCGCAAATAGCACAGTCTATTCACACAGAAGTAACCCTCAACAGGACAGCCAATAGGTGCTTATACACCATACGAAGGAAGTGAACCTCATCTCATCTCTAGCTATTGAGTCTTAAACTTGGCTATTCTGGAATGCAGGGTCACTAATACTTTTACCTACTGTGCTCCACACCCCTTTTCACTGCTGTGATTCACTGACCCCTATCAGACCTAACACTGGAGGAATTCAGCAGGCCAGGCAGCATCTATGGAAAGGAGTAAACAGTTGACATTTCGGGCTGAAACCTTTCATCAGGACCAGTACTGTTGATTTGCTCCAGTACTTTGTGTGTATTACTTTGGATTGCTTGTATTAACAGAATTTCTTGTCGTTATGATTTCTCAGACCTCCACCTTTAATCATTACCATTGTATTTCAGTACTGTTATATCCCAGCCACCAGCAATGGCTCCACCCTAATCAACCCAGCCCCTCCAAGACTTTCATAACTCCCTTAAATTGCATTAATGAAAATAAGTTGCAGTACTCCAATTACAGCCTAACCAGTGCTTTATAAAGATTTACACTACCTTGCTCAATTTAATATTAATGAAGTTCAAGATCCTGTACACATTTTGAAACAGTTTCTTATTCTCCTCTGCCATCTTCAAAGAAACATACCCACACAAACCTTGATTCTGTTTAGTCCCTTTAGAAAAATAATTATTATGAAATAGCCTTTCTTTATTCTCTTCATTGTATTTCCTGTTCTATTTATTATAAATTACTATGATTGCATATTGCACATTTTGACGGAGATGTAACGTAAAGATTTTTACTCCTCATGTATGTGAAGGATGTAAGAATTAAAGTCAATTCAATTCAATAAATTTCTACTGTCGTTTATCTTGCCATCCTCCTCAGTGCTCATATTTCTATTTTCTACCATTTGGAAATTGTCTTCAGGGCAGCCAAACCCAAATATTCATATAGATACTATCTAAAAACAATGCCCGAAGAATATTAATGCCCAGTTTCTTTCAGTCCAGCAAGAATTTCATGTCTAACCTGCTATAGATTTCAATCATAAAGGCAAGTCAATGATAAAGAATTAATAAAAGGTGCCTTTGAGAAATCCTGATGCTCGATATCATCTCTGGAGAGAATGAAAAATGGAAGTGATGTAGGATGAGCATAAATTGCTGGTCAAGGTCCCCAGATACTTGGTGGGCGCAATGGCCTTTCTCCTTCTTTCCATTCTTCCTAAAAAATCAAAAAGAAGATTAATTTCTATACATGATAAGCTCTTTTAAAAGGAAGAGTGTTGTGACTGAGTCACTGGATATCTGGTAGATATTGTGATGGTATTGCGTTTGCTGAGTGTGAAGTTCTCAATGCAGATGAAGACCATAAGCCATCTGCAATATAGATAGCTTCAGGTAACCTCACTAAATGGAGGCTATCAGGTAACTATCTACTCTTCAAAGACAAATTCACTTCTCTGTTTATCCTCCATGGGGAGCTTAGCTGCTAAAACCCACTACTTGAGCACTACTAATACTGCCTCTCTATCAAGTAGGAGATATTTCCAGCTAACAAAGTAGCTTAAATGTGTATCATTTATTTTTAGTGATACACAGTTAAATCTGGACTTAATTCCTAAAACACATTTAAAACTCACAGAGGACTCCTATCTTATATAAGACTTCCAAATTAGGAACAATTTCTAAAACTCAAAGGATTTCCAAAACACAGGTACAATTCCCATTAGCTAAAAAGACTGCCCATGAGCTGCAGACAAGCCAATTGTCTATTGAAGAGATTGAAGGCAGAGGAATGGATTCTAGTTCACCCCATGTTTCTGTCATACTGTTTGATGTTCTTGGATCAGTACTAATAAGCCTGGACTACTCTCTATATTTGCCACTTGGGTAACTTCACACACATGTGATTTTATTTCAGATATCTTTTTTTTTGACACAAACAGGTTTTGACCTGCTGCAGAAGCTAACACTTTGAGTATATAAACTTTACAACTTTTAACAGATTACCTATTTGAAATGCTAGGTGAGTGATAATATCAATCTAGTCTGCAAGCTTTCTTAAAATAAATAACTTTGCCAACTTGTCTAGTTTGGTACATACCCAATTAATATAACACTATTGTATAATACTGCACCTCTTCAGCAGTTAGCCCAGGTGCCATGAGCTACCAGGTTTGCACTATAGACAGCAATTATTTGCAAAGCTGTCCTTTTAACTTCAAACTGATTACTACTTGCCACTTACATTAAGAACTGAATACTGGCTCCTGTCTACAACCAGAAGCTAAACAAATAATATTGTTTTGGCAGTTTAACTCACGGGAAAAATACAACACCTTGATCTTTAGAAGTCTCATTTGCTGTGTTTAGAAACTTCAGCTTGGCAAAAAAAGAAAGGCTCCCTTGGCCTTCGACAGTGAATATCCATCACAATATAAAATGTCTTTCTTCAACACAAGCAGACCTTCTGGAGAAACTATTTCTCCTCTCCCCACATTCAAAAGCACATTGATATTTTATACTTGTTGAATGTAAAGACAAAAAGAAAAGCTTAACTAGGGTTTCAATGTCTATAATTATCTACCTAACTTTGACATTTTGAGTGTATCATTTGCAGAATTATACATTTACAATTGGAGTACACTCCAACTGCTAAAAACACCCTGTGAATACTCAAATACCTGTGGCTAATCCAGTGTGTGTTGTCTGACAGAATTTAACATAGGATAATACAGCACAGGAAAGGGCGTCCAGCCCATGATGCTGTGACAAACTAATTGGGCTAATGGCAACTAATTCCTTTGGCCTGCGCACGGTCTATATCCATTCATGTTCTGCACATTCATATGTCTATCTAATAGCCTCTTAAATAACTCTATCTTACCTGCCTCCACCACCCTGGCAAGTTCATTCCAGGCACCCACCACTTTCTATGTAAAAAAAAAATTACCCCGGCGTCCCCTTTGTATTTACCCTCTCTCACCCTTAGTGTTTTATATTTCAAATCTTTGAGAAAGATACTGGCAGTCTACTCTATCCATGTCTCTCCTACCTTTACGTGTACCATCCCAAGTACCACATGAGTACAAAGATGTTATGGTTTTAATCAAAGTAGTTTAACACCAAGTGGATGGTCTAGAATACATGTAAGTATTTTTATTATGAATACAGTTTATTTTGGTTAATAAATGAATTTCTATCAGGTTTTCTCTCTGCCTCTCCAGAAAGTACACCTAGAATGTCCCTCCTCTCCTAATAGTGGATGCCCTCTAATCCAGGCAGCATCCTGTTAAGCCCCTGCTGCACCTTCTCCGAAACCTCAACATCCTTCCTAAAATGGGGTAACCAGAGCTGAATGCAATATTCCAGATGTGACCTAACTAAAGTTTTATAAAGCTACACCATAACTTCCTGACTCCTGAATTCAGTGCCTTTACAAATAAAGGCAAGTATGCCATAAACCTTCTTTATCATCCTGTTCACTCATGCAGCCTGTTTCAGGGCTCTGAGCACAAAACATGAGGTACCCAAAATATCCTACTGTTCCTTATTGTTCAAGATGGCCCCCTGCCCATACATACAGCCAGAATATTAAGTGACAATACAGACATGTCCTGCTCTGTGCAATGGCAGGGATACTCCATTAACAATCTGCTAATACAGGAGTTATCCACTTCATCCCTTTGGTGATCTCATCATGAGTGTTATCATGAGAGGAAATTAACATAGGGATTAATTTTTAATTTTCCCCTGCATGGGTATAATGGTACAGAACATGAATGTCCCACATGAGATTATTGGTTTTAATGGTCTTAAAGTATCATTGGAAATTAAATAGCAAATATTTTATTTTTAAGTCTGGTTCTCATTTGCCTGCTGTCAACATAATTCTGTAACACCTGAGAAATCTCTAACAGAGGCCAAAATACTTGGCAAAACCTTCCCAAGGGTGGTGAATCTGTGGAATACATTGCCACAGATGGCTGTGGAGGCAAAGTTGTTGGGTATAGTTAAAGTGGAGGTTGATAGGTTCTTGATTAGTAAGGGTATCAAAGGTTACAGGGAGGAGACAGGAGAATGGGTTGAGTGGTTTAATAAATCAGTGCTGGTGGAATAGTAGAGCAGACTTGATGGGTCAAATGGACTAATTCTGCTCCCATGGTTTATGGTCTTATGGTCTAAGCACCAAATCTTAATTCTGTAAGGAGCTGAAAGTAAATCTGGAACAACATATCATTTTATTTCTTAAAATGCATTTGCAGTCCCCAGCAAACCTGCATGCTGTTTAATATTGTCAGATTTATGATTCAGTGCTGATCTTAATTAGTTCTTTATTTAAATCTGCAGCTGGTAAACTAATTGGTACTTCAGGAGACACTTGGGGGGTAAAGATAAACAAGTGAAAAATTTAGTAATTTGGTTGATTCAGATCAACAATTTACTGGGTGCAGCTGATCAGAAAATCAGGCATCCAACTTTAAAAGGGTACAGGTGTCTGATAGAAGACACTGTTAAACTGAACATTTCTTTTTTATTAACTCATTTCTCAGATATGTGTATCATTAGTGGGATTGCCCGTGATAAGGAGATGGTGAGCAAGCTTTTTGAACTGCTGCAGTACTAATGCCATTGAAAAGGGATATCAGTATTTAGACCTCGTGTTGATGAAACAATTATGATAAATTTCCAAATGAAGGGAGTCTGTGGCCTAATGGGACACCTGCATCTCACTGAAGTTCCTAATCACCTGCTTTTTTGTTAATGATAGAATTGTAGGATTTTGTGAATAAAACATGCCAGTGTTGTTTTATGTGCTTAACAAAAGCTGCAGCCTTTTACTTCTGTTATGAACAACTAAAAGTAGTTGCCTTACACTGATGTCATCATGTCAGACAATGGTTCTTAAAGTGAACACAAAAACTCAATGAGAGGTTTGTGAATTATGTAGACCTGTTTCTATGTCATATGTGTCATCTGTCATCCATTACATTACTCTACACAGGCAAACGCAGAATTCACCAAAACCGGCATTGTGGGTCTGTCTGGAGCTTGTCCAGACTTGTGTCCTATGTACTTCGGTTGGAATAATAGCAGGTGCTTTTGGCTCATCTAGAGGTGTGCTGACATGCATGTAGTCATGTTGTGATGCCCGGGGTGTGGTAGTAGAACTATCTAGGTCTTAGTGCACTGGTCTATGGAAACACGTTCAGGTTTACCTTTCCTATCTGCAATAAAAATCTTTTGCCCCATTCCAAAACGTGGATGGGCGTTATAAGGGGATGTTAATGTGTATTATGGCGGACAGAAAGAAATGAATTAGAACCTAAAATGATTGGAACCCAAGAGTGCAGGGAGGAGATGATGGGAGGAGACTGTTTGAGTTTCGTGAAGAAGCTTGGTTAAGTCAAAATAGACTAGGAATATTTCACTTTATTGGCAAATAGGTCAGCTTATAGCTTTAGCCCTATATTCTACCATTTTCTCTGCACAGTAGAAAGAATTAGAATTATTATGGATTTGAGTAGTTGCAAAAGTCTCTGGGGCACTAAGCAAGACTGACTATTTTCAGCCTGCATTGTGTCCTGAGTTGTTCTCATTGACAGCCCTGTGGCAGGCTGCTGGAATTTGATCATTGAAGCACTAAATTAAAGAAGAGTCCGGAGATACCATGACAACACCATGGAGCAAACCGATGTACAAGTCAACTAGGGGAATGATCCTTGCCCCATCCCCTCACTCTCCATCAGTTCACGTCACTGGAAACACCTCCATCCTCATCACAAGCCATCACTTCCTTCAAATGCAAATTCCTAAATGAACACTCTCATCATTAAAGTAGTTCATGGGAATGTGCAGAAACAGGTTGCTATCAAGGCCAATCTGTGAAATGCTAATTAGTTTCTAAATGCAGTTGTGTTATCCCATTTTCTATTTTTTTCTCCCTTCATGCCATTTGTGGCATTGCATGTTTCACTGATTCACTGGTAATTATTCTGAGAAGCTGAGATGAGGCAGGAAAAGCCATTTACATTTTAAGCAATCATGCAGAGTAATGGTCATGATTACCCTCAGTAATTCTGCTTTGTAGGGATTTATACTTTTCACGTTTTCTAGAATAGTTAAATAATTATAGTTAGATTAGTCTATAATGTAGAACTGTGTTGAAAGCAACTCTGTGTTCACCTCACTACAACCCCCAACCATCAGGGTTATTTTCTTTCCTCATTTCAGTGAAATGTCAGTCACTTTATCCTGCAGGAATTATCTGATTAATATTTATTAATGCTGTTAACACGGAGTTTAGAGAATAACGCAGCCACGAAGAGAGGACTTGCTGTCATACATGGCTGAGCTGATTTTCTAAAAGAGCTGATACACCTCATTTCCCACAGCCCCTCAACATTTTCCTCTGAGGATGTATCCAACATTCTGGTATTTTACAATTCCCACTATACTCTTGTAATGAATTTATAAGGCAGTGCATTCTTCACTTCTATCAATGACACTTCAACCCTGTTGATGCATTACTCTCAGTGGGGTTTGCTTTGGGTTATTTCTTCTGCTTTCAAGCATAATCTTTGATTTTCTGAACAAGGATTGGCTGTCCAATACACTAACCTCATCTGTATCATTAATTCGGTTTTAGTTGGGTACAGAATATGAAGCTAGGGCAATTTCCTGATCAGCCTTTCTCAGTGAATGCAGGGGCAGGCTCAGAGGAATGAATGATCTGATCAAAGATGAATCCACTGATAAAAGTTACTCCCCTAAATGTGTTGGTGCAATGCTGCTCTCGAGAGCCGAACCTTTATATGGAATCCAACTACAGAGCAGGTGTTAAATGGATGGGATTAGAATACTGTTGTGGAAAATATTTAATGGCAACAGAATAATCCAGATTCAGATTCATCTTTATTTAGATTGAAACAGAGTCAAGTGTGTCATTTGTGTTAACAAGCAACACTTGCAATGACGTACTGGGGGCAGCCCACAAGTGTTGCTGTCTATTCTGGTACCAACATAGCAAGCCAAGCATGCATACAACACAGAAATACACAAACAGAAACAACAACAACAACAGAACAAAACAACACCACCAAAACAAACCCTTTCCCACCTTCCCACCCATTCATACAAACAGTTCTCCAATCCCATACAGGCTGCCTCTGGGCTCCCAGTCCTTATTATATATCTGTTCTGAGGCTACTGATGTTCATGACTTTAATAAAACTCATGAACAGCAGTACCATCGGTGATGATCTTTGCATCTGCCTTGGCCACAAAAGTAGTACCAAAAGACTGAAGGGTGGTAAATTTTATTCTTTTGTTCAAAAATGTAATAGGGATAATTCTGGGAATTATAGACCAGTAAGTATTATATCAGTGGTGAGCAAACTATTGGAGAGGGATTCTTAGAAACAGGATTTGCAAGCATCTAGAGAAACATAGGCAGATGATGGATACTCAGCATAAAGGGCAGGTTATAGATCACGAGCCTGATTTACTTCTTTGAGGAAATGATAAAACAAATTAGGATTGGGATTAGGAGGACACGCAGTCCTCTTTTATTGTCATTTAGTAATGCATGTATTAAAAAATGATACATTTTGTTCCTCCAGAATGATATCACAGAAACATGACAAACCAAGACTAAAAAAACTGACAAAAACCACATAATTGTAACATATAGTTACAACAGTGCAAGCAATACTGTGATTTGATAGAAGAACAGACCATGGGCACGGTAAAAAGTCTCAAAGTCTCTCGAAAGACCCATCATCTCACTCAGACGGAGCTTCCAGCGCCGTAAACTTGCCGATGCAGCATCCTGGAAGCACCCGACCACAGTCTGACTCCGAGTCTGTCCGAAAACTTCGAGCCTCTGACCAGCTCTCCGATACCGAGCACTGAGCACCATCTCTGCCGAGCGCTTCGACCCCGGCCCCGGCAACAGGCAATAGGCAAAGCCGAGGATTTGGGGCCTTCCCCTCCAGAGATTCTCGATCGCACAGTAGCAGCGGCAGTGAAGCAGGCATTTCAGAAATTTCTCCAGATGTTCCTCCATGCTTCTTCATGGCTGTCGCCATCAAATCAGGATTGTGCACTGCCCCTATTTTAACAAATACGATATCATTCGGAGCGGCTGCGCGCACTGCGTCGCGCCACCATCTTCTCCTCTCCTCCAGGATAATTGATGAAGTTAGAGCAGTGGATGTGGTGTAGATTGATTTAAGGAAGGCGTTTGACTACGTTCTACATGGTAGGCTCATCCAGAAAGGCGGGAGGCATGGAATTCAGGGGAACATGGCTGGCATGGATTCAGATTTGGCTTGCCTGCAGAAACCCAAGGGTGGTAGCAGATGGAGTGTATTTTGCCTGGAGGTCGGTGGCCAGTGTTGTTCTTCATAATTTTTATAAATTAATTAGATGATGAAGTGGAAGAATGGGTTAGTAAGTTTCTAGTGGCATGAAGGTTGGTGGTGTTGTGGGTAGTGTAGAAGGTAGTTTTAGATTACAATTGATAGGATGGAGAGCTGGGTTGAGAAGTGGCAGATGGAGTTCAATCTGGAGAAGTGTGAGGTGATACATCTTGGAAGTTCGAAATTGAAGGCAAAGTACAGGGGTAATTAAATCAAATAAAATCAAGTTTAATTATCATTCAAACCATACATGGCTAAAGTCGAACGAGACAGCCTTCCCCAGGGACCAAGGTGCATAACATACGTTCAAAATAGTAAGAGGGAGAAAAAACACACCTCATTATGCAAGAAAACACATGACCCTGAGCGACATGCAGATTAATGGTACAGTTCCTGGCAATCTAGCCTATCATTCCACCGGGTGAGCTCTGGAGGGCAGCACTGATGGGAGTAGGCAACCTCCAACTGAGCATGGATGCCAGCTGCACCACCTCCAGCGACTCCTCACCTGGACTGTAGCAACAGGCAAACCTGCGGCTTGAGGCCTAGTCCTCACTACAACTGAGGCCACGCTGCTGCCTTGTCGCCTGTCTCACCACCAAACAAGGGAAACAGGCCTGCAGCATCTTACATTATCAATGTCCAAGGTTTTGCAATCACAACAGAAACGTCCAAAACAGTAATTCATGGCTATGCTGCATGCTGCTTTTGCTCACCAGCTCTGATGCCTTCGAGTAGCAGGCAGCAGCATGGTCTACAGCCAGGTCAGCTTCTCTGAACCGTCTATCAGCTCCTTCGACACCCTGGCTGGCTCCTCCAAAAATGAGCAGGTCACTCGTGGTCGACCAGAGTTCTTGGAGTCCACTATAGTCTTACGATAATTAAAAAGACATTTTAAAAAAAAGTGCACCTTTGGTTGGCCCCTGAGAGGTCACTGCCATCTTGCCAAAAGGATTCTTAATAGCAGGATTCTTAGCAGTGTACAGGAACAGAGAGAACTTCTGGTACATGTCCACAGATCCTCAAAGTTACTGCGCAGTTGTTTAAAAAAGCATATAGTGTGTTGGACTTCATTTGTTGGGCACCTGAATTAGAGAGCCATGAGGTAATGTTGGGGTTCTATAAAACTCTGGTTAGATCACACTTGGAATATTGTGTTCAGCATTAGTCACATTATTATAGGAATAATGTGGAAGTTTTAGAGAGGATGCAGATTTACCAGGATGCTTCCTGGATTAGAGAGCATGATTTATGACAAAAGGTTAAGCAAGTGAGGGATTTTTTCATTGGAAAGAATAAGGATGAGGTGTGACGTAGAAACATTGAGACATAGAAAACCAACAGCATAATACAGGCTCTCCGGCCCACAATGCTGTGCCAAACTTTAGAAATTATCTAGGATTACCCATAGCCCTCTATTTTTCTAAGCGCCATGTACCTATCCAGGAGTCTCTAAAAAGACCCTATCGTATCTGCCTCCATAACCGTCACCGACAGCCCATTCCACGCACTCACCACTCTCTGTGTAAAAAAAAAACCTACCCCTGACATCTCCTCTGTACCTACTTCCAAGCACCTTAACAGTAACTTTAAGGTAATTGGAGGATAGGATAGGGGGAGGAATGACAGAGGTAGTTTTTTTACCAAGAGTGCATGGAATGCACTGCCATGCTCGTAGGGGCAGATATATTAGGGACATTTAATAGATAAGTTAGATAAGTTCATGGATGAAATAAAAACAGAAGAGGGTAAGGGAAGAATTAGATCTATCTTGGAATAGGTTAAATGGGCCGAAGTGCCTGTATTATGCTGCACAGTTCTATGTCTATGCTCTTTTGCAGGTCAGAAGCTAAGTAAGAGACAGAAGTGTTTTCATCTTAGCTTGCCTTCATTGTATTTAAGGTTTCATGTTTACTGTCATCTGACTGTGCATATGTAAAACCAAATGCAACAATGTTTGTCCCAACCATGGGGCATGCATAATGCATATATCACACACAGCACATGAAACAAAATATTACCACAAATGTTAATGAAATATAATTCAATATGCATGTAAAGTGCACAGCACAGGTATACAGTAAATAGTACTGTAAACAGTAAACATCTTGCTCTCCTAGTGACAAGACCTTAGTGGTGGCAGGATATTCGTTAGATACAGCTTGAGAGAAGCTGTTACCCATTCTGGCAGTCCTAGTCCTGATGCTCCTGTACCTTCTTCCTGCCAGTAGTGGCTCACAGAGATTGTGGGATGGGCGGTAGAAATCCTCAACAATGCTTTGGGCCCTTTGTATACAACACTCCCAGTAAAGGTCACAAAAAGGGGTGAAGAGGACTCGATAATCCTTTCAGCAGTTTTTACTATCTTCTGTAGGGTCTTGCGGTCCAATGCTTTGCAACTGCTGTACCACACCATGATGCAACCAGCAGGACCCTCTCGATGGTGCTCCTGTAGAAAGTTGTTAGGATGGGGGAACGGGAGTCTGGCATGCCCCAGTCTCCTCAGAAAGTGTAGACACGATGTGCCTTTTTTACTAATAAGCAGGTGTTGTGGTTCAAGATTTGATTGTCTGTTAAGTGCACACCAAGGAACTTTGTGCTCTTTATTCTCTGCACAGCCAAGCCATTGATGTGCAATGGACAGGGGTCATTCTGCACCTTTCTGAAGTCCACAATCACTTGTCTTGTCCATGCTGAGACTCAGGTAGTTGTCTCACACCATTCAACCAATCTCTGTACCTTCTTTCTGTATGCCAACTCATTGTTGCTGATGAGGCCAACCCTTTGGCCTTGTTGGTGCTCCTATAGAAAGCTGATCCAGCTCAAGCGATTACCACCCAGTCCACTGACCTCAACAATCCAGTGTAGTCATGAGTCAACAGCGTGTACAACAGTGGGCTGAGCCCACAGCCCGGGGGGCACCAGTGCTCAGTGAAATGGAGCTTGTGATGTTGTCAACTTGGCTTCTGTCAAGAAGTCCATGATCCATTTACAGAGAGGGGTGTTGAGTCTCAATAGCCTTTGATGGATGGTCATGTTAAATGCTGAGCTGAAGTCGATGAACAACATCCTAGCATATGAGGCATTGTTTTCTAGGTGGAACAGGATGGAATGAAAGACAGAGGCAAGGAAATGGGCAGTTGGTGACCTGAAAAGGGTCCAGTTCAGTAGCTGGGAGGTGGGATTAATGCAATCCATTACCAGCTGTTCAAATCACTTCATGATTATTGTGGTCATTTAGGCCTGTTACAATTGCTGTCTTGGGCACCAGAATGGTGGTGGCTGCCCTGAAACCTGCAGGGCCAGTGGCCTGTTGCAAACAGATACTAAAGATGCCTGTTATCTGGGTCACAAAATTTCTCAGCACCTGACCAGGTACGTTGTCTAGCCCTGCAGCTTTTTGTGGGTTTACCCTCACCTCTGCTGTGGCAAAACTGAGTGCCCATTCCTCAGGTGGAAAAGGGGCTTTCCTTGATGTCACACCATTCATTGTGTCAAGTTGTGCATGGAGGACGTTCAGCCTAACAGGGATGGAGCCTTCACAGTTGTTGGCATGCAGGATGGACTTATAATCTGTAATGGTTTGTATACCTTGCCACATGTCCCTAGTGTGACAAAGATGTCTGTGAACTTTTTGCGAGTACTCCCGCTTTGTCTGCCTGGTGACATGGAAAAGCACAGCTCTTGCTGACATTACAGTCATCTTATCCCCCGATCTGAAGGCAACATCCTGACCCCTAAACAGTACATGGACCCCTGCAATTAGCCACGGCTTCTGATTTTGCCCTGGCAGTGTAGTGTTTAATCACAGTTACTTCCTCAGATCACTTTCCTATCTAGCCAGTCCCCAATACCCCATATTCGTCAACGTTGAGGTGATGATTGTTGGCAGCCGCTGCAGTCCATGGTTTTGAAACAGTTCTGCAGTACTAAGGTGGCACCTTCTGGTCAGGTCCTGTTCTCCCTGTAGACTGGTTTGACTTATTTAACCAGTGGCCTGTGTTCATGGAATAGCAATATGGATATGTGGTCTGAGGTGTAGGCTCCATTAACACTGGTGTAGACCAGGACTAAATTATTCCTTCCTCTGGATGCGAAGTTGACGTGAACTTTGGCAGGACTGTTTTGGCCTGAAATGTCGACTGTACTTTTTTCCATATATGTTGTCTGGCCTGTTGAGTTCCTCTGGCATTTTGTGTGTGTTGCTTGGATTTCCAGCATCTGCAGATTTTCTCTTGTTTCTGTTTTTAGGATGGTGTTTCTTTGTTTTCCATTATAAAACACAGCATTCTATACTTGAATTTTAGGGGAAGTTTGGGGTTTCTGGTTGATAGTTGTGCTTTTGGAGAATAAACAGTGTTGATGCTAATGGGGTAAGATGGAGTTTGATTTAATGGAGTAAAATTGCCATTGCGTAGCAGGTATTTGAAATTGCCCTTGAGAAGTTGGTGATGAACCTTGGTGCAGAGATGATGAAGAGACAAAGATATATTGCCAAATCAGGAGTGTGTGAGACAGTGAGTGCTGTTGTTCTGATGCATCTTCTGCCGTTTTATTCTTGGTGATACAGTTTGTGGGTTAGAGAAATGCATTTGGAGCAGACTGGGTGAGCTACAGCCATTTGTTTTGCAAATGGCATGAAACTACAGCTATGACACACTGGCATAGACTCTGCATAGCATTATCATTCTGTGTGATTGCAGCACAAAATGCTTGCTATTTTCACACCCATCTTTGAGGACAACTACATCGTTTAATTACCATCAGGTACAACACCAGTGATTTTGACAGGTATCTAAATAACACTAAACATGGCAAACTATGATGATCCAGAAACACAAGATCTTGATGTTCAAACAAATTTAAATCCATGAGCTTGATCTTGTAATTTATGTTCTCCAGAAGTCCCAAAGCAGATTACTGCTCCATAATCACTGCCAGCTATTCTTTTCCCTCTTTTTGGTTTGGTGCATGATAGCTGTGTGCAATGTAAAACAGATGCGAACTCAGCATGTTAAAGTTGCATTCCCATGGGTAGTGTGTGTAGATTTCAGTACATCAGTTCTGCAGATGCTCCGTTTTTTTCCAGTTTATACTTAAAGCTAATAAATTTATTAACAGATTACATAAGCATGCAGTAAACACTTTCATTTTATTTATTTATTTACTTACTTACCTACAGAGATAGGCCTTTTCAGCTCTTTGAGCCATGCTAACCAGCAACCCCTGGTTTAACCCTAGCTTAATCACGGGACAATTTACAATGACCAATTAACCTACCAACCAGTACATCTTTGAACTGTCGGAGCAAACTGGGGCACCCAAGGAAACCCATGCGGTCACAGGGAGAACGTACAAGTTCCTTACAGACAGTGGGGAGATTTGTACATTGGTTGCTGATACTGTAAAGTTTTGTGCTAACCACATCGCTACTGTGCCGATGTCTGATGTATTCAAGGGGTTTGAGTAATGTAATTTTTCAACACAGACTTTACGACTGAAAAATTCAGGCAAGACACACAAACTGCTGGAGGAACTCAGCAGGCCAAGCAGCATCTATGGCAATTAGTAATCAGTCGATGTTTTGGGTTGAGGGTCTCAGCCCAAAAAGTTGACTGTTTACTCTTTCTCATAGATGTTGCCTGGCCTGCTGAGTTCCTCCAGCAGTTTGTGTGTGTTCCTCGGATTTCCAGCATCAGCAGATTTCCTCTTGTTGGTTCTGCATCAGCAGAATTCCTCATGTTTGCGACTGAAAAACTCAACTGGTTTGAGTGTGCACGGAGAACGGCTGCACATATTTACTTCTTTAAAATGGCATTTTATTATTAAATCATATCCTATAAATTAATTACCTTTAACAACTGCATTTCACGTTTAGTGGCTGGAGAAAAATGTCACTTTTCACATGAGTGGGTGTACAGACTAGAATATGAACTTTCTGTGGAGGAAACAAAAAAATAAACTGACACTAACTTGTCAGATATTTAACTTTTTTTTAAAAGTTAGAACTAAAAGTTCATTGCCAGCCCAAAGCCGGCATTATGTGCACTTGGCACTCTCATATATTGATCTGATGTAGAGTAAAACTCCCTTTGAATTACCCCAACACAATGTTTTAGACCATAAGACAAAGGAGCAGAAGTAGGTCATTCGGCCCATCGAGTCTGCTCCGCCATCTTATCATGAGCTGATCCATTTTATCCTATTTAGTCCCACTGCCCCGCCTTCTCACCATAACCTTTGATGCCCTGGCTACTCAGATACCTATCAATCTCTGCCTTAAATACACCCAATGACTTGGCCTCCACTGCTGCCCGTGGCAACAAATTCCATAGATTCACCACCCTCTGACTAAAAAAATTTTTTCGCATTTCTGTTCTGAAAGGGCGCCCTTCAATCCTGAAGTCATGCCCTCTCGTACTAGACTCCCCCATCATGGGAAACAACTTTGCCACATCCACTCTGTCCATGCCTTTTAACATTCGAAATGTTTCTATGAGGTCTCCCCTCATTCTTCTAAACTCCAAGGAATACAGTCCAAGAGCGGACAAACGTTCCTCATATGTTAACCCTCTCATTCCCGGAATCATTCTAGTGAATCTTCTCTGTACCCTCTCCAACGTCAGCACATCCTTTCTTAAATAAGGAGACCAAAACTGCCCACAGTACTCCAAGTGAGGTCTCACCAGCGCCTTATAGAGCCTCAACATCACATCCCTGCTCCTATACTCTATTCCTCTAGAAATGAATGCCAACATTGCATTCGCCTTCTTCACTACCGACTCAACCTGGAGGTTAACTTTAAGGGAACCCTGTAAGAGGACTCCCAAGTCCCGTTGCAGCTCAGAACTTTGAATTCTTTCCCCATTTAAATAATAGTCTGCCCATTTATTTTTTTCTGCCAAAGTGCATAACCATACACTTTCCAACATTGTACTTCATTTGCCACTTCTCCGCCCATTCTTCCAATCTATCCAAGTTTCTCTGAAGACTCTCCGTTTCCTCAGCACTACTGGCCCCTCCACCTATCTTCGTATCGTCAGCAAACTTAGCCACAAAGCCATCTATTCCATAATCCAAATCGTTGATGTACAATGTAAAAAGAAGCGGCCCCAACACTGATCACTGTGAACACCACTGGTAACTGGCAGCCAACCAGAATAGGATCCCTTTATTCCCACTCTCGGTTTCCTGCCAATCAGCCAATGCTCTATCCACGTATGTAACTTTCCTGTAATTCCATGGGCTCTTATCTTGTTAAGCAGCCTCATGTGTGGCACCTTGTCAAAGGCCTTCTGAAAATCCAAATATACAACATCCACTGCATATATACACCATCCACTGCATCTCCCTTGTCTAGCCTACTTGTAATTTCCTCAAAAAATTGTAATAGGTTTGTCAGGCAGGATTTTCCTTTAAGGAATCCATGCTGAGTTCTGCCTATCTTGTCATATGCCTCCAGGTACTCTGTAACCTCATCCTTGACAATCGACTCCAACAACCTCCCAACCACCGACGTCAAGCTAACAGGTCTATAATTTCCTTTTTGCTTCCTTGCCCCCTTCTTAAATAGCGGAGTGACATTTGCAATCTTCCAGTCTTCCGGAACCATACCAGAATCTATCGACTTTTGAAAGATCATCGCTAATGCCTCCGCAATCTCCACAGCTATTTCCTTCAGAACACGAGGGTGCATTCCATCTGGTCCAGGAGATTTATCGACCTTTAGCCTATTCAGCTTCCTGAGTACTTTCTCTGTCGTAATTGTGACTGCGCACACTTCTCTTCCCTGCCACCCTTGAGTGTCCGGTATCCTGCTGTCTTCCTCAGTGAAGACTGATGCAAAATACTTGTTCAGTTCCTCTGCCATCTCCTCATCTCCCATTACAATTTCTCCAGTATCATTTTCTATCCGTCCTATATCTACTCTCACCTGTCTTTTACTCTTTATATACTTGAAAGAGGTTTTAGTATACTCTTTGATATTATTTGCTAGTTTCCTTTCATAGTTAATCTTTTCTCTCTTAATGACCTTCTTGGTTTCCTTTTCTAAGGTTTTAAAGACTTCCCAATCCTCTGTCTTCCCACTAATTTTTGCTTCCTTGTATGCCCTCTCCTTTGCTTTAACTTTGGCTTTGACTTCTCTTGTCAACCACGGTTGCATCCTTTTTCCACTCGAAAATTTCTTCTTTTTTGGAATATACCTGTCTTGCACATTCCTCATTTCTCGCATAAACTCCAGCCACTGCTGCTCTGCCGTCTTTCCCGCCAGTGTCTCTTTCCAGTCAACTTTGGCCAGTTCCTCTCTCATGCCACTGTAGTTTCCTTTACTCCACTGAAACACCGACACATCAGATTTCGGCTTCTCTTTTTCTAATTTCACAGTGAACTCAATCATGTTATGATCACTGCCTCCTAAGGGTTCCTTCACCTCAATCTCTCCAATCACCTCCGGTTCATTACACAATACCCAATCCAGTACAGCCGATCCCCTAGTGGGTTCAACAACAAGTTGTTCTAAAAAGCCATCTCGCAGACATTCTACAAATTCTTTCTCTTGAGATCCAGTGCCGACCTAATTTTTCCAATCTACTCGCATGTTAAAATCCCCCACAATTATCATAACACTGCCCTTCTGACAAGCCTTTTCTATTTCCAGTTGTAATTTGTAGTCCACATCCCTGCAGCTGTTTGGAGGCCTATAAATAACTGCCATCAGGGTCCTTTCACCCCTGCTATTCCTTAGCTCAACCCATAAAGATTCTGCACCTTCCGATCCTATATCACCTCTTTCTAATGATTTAATATCATTTCTTACCAATAAAGCCACGCCTCCCCCTCTGCATACCTTCCTATCCTTCCGATACACCGTGTATCCTTGGATGTTCAGCTCCCAGAGACGTGCATCCTTTAGCCAGGTCTCAGTGATGGCCACAATATCATACCTGCCAATCTGTAGCTGTACAACAAGATCATCCACCTTATTTCTTATGCTGCGTGCATTTAAGTACAACACCTTAAGACCAGTATTTGATACTTTTTGCTCTGATTTCACTGCAACTTTATTGCACTGCAACTCATCCCAATGGCTACACATTTGCCCCATCACCTGCCTGTCTTTCCTGACATCTTTACTGCTAACTCTAAGCTTTAACTCTAAGCTTTGAACAACAGATGACATTTTCCTCCACAGCTACTTATATTTTCTAGCCTCTTAAGAGTTAAGGGTTTCAATTGGCATCAAGCCTCCAGCTGCCCAGGTGAGAGAATTGTGTGAATTAAGTATGTAGGATATCAGTTGCAAAATTTGTATTTAAAACTACACCATTCATGCACTGCATACAGCCTCATTTGAATAGAGACCCCAGAAGTGAGGGTACAGTATTCCAATCCATAGTTCAATCAATCCCTTTTAGAAATTTGTTTTCTCATAACACCATTCTTTCTTTTACTTGCAGCAGCATAATGCCACCTTACTGGAGATGGAGATTGCAAATGTTTAGGATGGTAGATGAAATGTGAACCGACTGGGATACAGGAACCTGGTTGGTATTGAGATTTCTGAGTATTGGTAGAACCATGCCCATGCAAGCAAGTGGAGGGTATACTGCCAAGCACTTGATTAATTAGTTCTGCTTTAATTGGTAATAGGTTTATTATTGTGCATTATACTAATATACAGTGGAACACTTTGTTTTGCATGCCATCTATATAGCTGAGGATGTATCTAGGACATAGTTCATCTGGTTGAATAGTGTTGCAAAAATAGTCTTACATAAAACATCATCAAGATCCACAAATAGACTGTGAACTTCAGGAAGAGGAAGTCGGCCAACACACAACAGTTCTCATTGAGAGATTAGAAGTGGAAAAGGTGAGCAGCTTTAAGTCCTTTGGTGCCAGCATCCTAGAGGATCTATACTAGGCCCAACACATCACTGCATTCATGACGAAGGCATGCCAACATCTCTACTTTGTTAGGAATTTGAAGAGATTTGATATGTCACCAGAGATTCTTGCAAATTTCTCTAGGTGTACCATGGAGAGCATCTGAACATGTTGCACCACATCCTGGTAAGGAGGCTCCAATACACAATATAAGTGGCTGAAGAAAGTTGCAGATTTGGCCAGCTGCATCACAGGCACAACCCTCCCCACTATGGAGGACATCTTCAAGAGGTGGTGCCTCAAGAAGATGACATCCATTACTAAGGTCTCTCACTTTCTGCGACATGCTTTTTCCTCAATACTACCATCAGGGAGGGGGTAAAGGAGCTAAAGACCCACACTCAACATTTTAGGATCAGCTACCTACCCTTTGTTGTCAGATTCTTCTGAGTTGTCCATGAACCAAGAACACAACCTCATTATTCCTTTTCCTTTGTATTACTCACATCTTTTTGTAACATAGACTTTTACCTCTTTGCACTGATAAGAAACAACTAATTTCACAGCATACTGTATGTCAGTGTTAATAAATCTAATTCTGATTCTGATCCATTGATCCATCTGAATTGGATATTTTTGCAAATATCAGATGGTCTTGACACTTACGTGTAGACCCAAAATCTATAGTTTAAGATGAGTAGTGTTTTCCCAGTCACACGTCTAATAATTTTCAACAAAAATACTGCCTCCAGAAATGCAGATGGCACGTTTGATTAAATTAGCAATAAATTTGAAAGAATCATCTATGGAGACACTTTAATATAAAATTGCGTGCTTGGTGAAACTTGCAATTAAAGTGGGTGGGAGATATTGATTAATTCATTTACAGTATACCATTATGACTTCAAGATATCATTGATCTGTGTATTCGATTAAACAAAACATATTTATCAAATATATATCAATCATTGTTTACTTGTACAGCTTGGACACAGCTTCTAATATTGAGATTCCTGATGCTTTGGTAGTTAGACATTAAATTCCTTAGGCTGAGAAAGCTATTTTTTCCCCTGCCATCCGAAAATTAATTTGTGTTTGTTATTGTTCAGTGCTTTTGCACTTGTAAGCCTTTTTAGGTCATTGATTTGCATCCAACCTTCTGCTGCAGTTTTCATGGATTGACTTTGTGGAGTCACAGACTTACTTCACATGGAGGACACACTCTGTGAAATCATGTGGTATTACCAATATCACCCTCTGTTAGATTATGTGAAACAGCAGACATCTACAGATCTGGTAACTCAAAACTGGAATTTCAAGGACTGTTGATGACCATGAGCAATTGAAGTACATCTGTAACATCATGACATTGACCCTCATCTCTAATTACCATCAAGTCAGCCCTGATTGATTGACGGAAAAACAAATGTTTGGCTGCTGTTTACTTATTACGGCTCAGTGTTAAATACCACCACCCCCTCAGTGCAAATAATGAAGCTTCAAATCCTGGGTCTCTGTACCACACTTTACAACTGGATCCCAGACCTGCCTAATGGGAGACCACAGTCAGTGCAGACATGCAAGTACATCTTCTTCCACGTACTATAGATATACCTCAAGGATGTGTGTTTGACCCATTGCTCTACTCTCTCTGCACTTATGATTATGTGACTAAATAGAGCTCGACCACCATATAAGTTCACTAATGAGACAGTGTTATCGATAGAATGTCAAATGGTGATATCAGTGTCAACAATATCTAAGAATGAGATGTCTATCTGAGATGAAGCTCCCATATATCTATATAGAACCATATATTCCAATCAGTGGAAACAATTCCAGTTTCAATTTCACCAATGTCTTGTTCTGGTCCAACCACACATATAGACCCTAAGGTTAAGAAAGTAGGCTTTGATGAAACCAGTCAGAATGTTCTCCGCCATATATCTACAGAAATTTGTAAGCGTCTTTGTGATATACCAAATCTCCTCAAATTTCTAACACAGTAGAAATGCTGGCATGCCTTCTTTGTGGTTGCAATAATGTGTTAGACTCAGGATAGATTCCCCGAGATGTCGATGCCCAGGAACTTGAAGCTGTTCACCCTTTTCACCACTGACCCTTCAATGAGGACCAGAATAAGCCTCCTCAACACCATCTGAGATCCTATCAACAACAGTGGTGATATTGGTATATTTTTAGATGGTTTTCGAGCTCTGCTTAACCACGTGTCCATAGTGCTGAGAGAATAATGCAGTGGGCCAAGCACACATTCTTGAGGAGCATCTGTGTTAGTAGCAAGTGAGGATGAGATGCTATTTCCTGTTCGCACTCACTGGGGTCTCCAAATAAGGAAGCTGGGGATCCAGTTGCAGAGGGAGGTACAGAGGCCCAGGTTTTGAAGCTTGGTTGTTAGTACTAAGAGTACGATGGTGTTGAATGTTGAGCTGAAATTGGTAAACAGCAGCCTGGCATATCTTTTGCTTTGTCTAGCTACTATAAACCCTAGTGGAGAGCCAGTGAGAATACATCCACTCTGGAAGCTATTGCTGCATTGGCAAACTCCAGTGACAGGAGGTTCTTGCAGAGGCATGAATTAATTCTAGCCATAACCAACCTCTCGAAGCACTTAATAACACTAGTTGTGAGGACTACAGGGCAATAGTCACTGAAGCAGCTCACCTGCTCTTCTTGAGTACCAGAATAATTGCTGCCCTTTTGAGCAGCTGGGTACCTCAAACTGCAGAAAGTCGAAGATGTCTCAGGTAAGTTGGCTCAGGTATTCAGTACCCAACAGGTACACCATCAGGCCTGACACCATCCATGGAGTCACCCTCTTGAAGGATTTCTGGACATCCATATCCAAGATAGAGATCACAGGATTTCCAGAAGCTATGGGGATCCACCCAGGTGTAATATTATTCTCCCTTTTGAAGCATTCATGAAAAGTATTGTGCTCATCGGGGAGTGAAGAATTACTGTTATTTATACTGTTAGGTTTCACCCTATAAGAAGTAATAGCTTACAAACTACCCCACAACTATCATGTATTCAATTCTCTAGCTTCACTCAGATTGGCCTTTTCGCTCTCACAATGGTCTTCCGTCAATCATACCTGGACTTCTTGTGGGATTCTTGGATCACCATTCTTGAATACCACAGGTTTAGCCCGAAGCAGATTGAAAATCTCCTGCTTCATCCAGAGCTTCTGGTTTGGGAAGGTTCAGTATGAAGATTTTCCATCTGATACAGTCAAGCTTGAGGCTGCACTACACACATTGATTAGAGGTACTGTGATCTTGCAGAATTTAATGGTAGTCATTTCTCCTCCTTTATTAAAATATAGTAGATATCCTTCCTTGAAAATAGTCAGACTTAGCTGATACAGCAAGTTCTTTCACTGAGTAATTCTATTGTTTTAACTTTATTAACTTTAACTTGATTTCTTTCCCCTTATGCCAGTTTAACCTCTGCATTCCAATTATACTTTGGAACCTATAGTCCCTTTAAGATGGAGAGAGTCACTGTCAGTTCTGTTGACTGAATGGGTTTGAGCCCTTGTTTAATTTGCCTATTGTAAATGCAATTCATTGTAGAACTTCGTGTATAACCAGCTAGATAATTTTATTTACCTGAAATCTTTGAGTATAAGAACTAGAGTGTGGAAATGTGAGGAGAGGGAGATGTTTCTCCATAGGATAATGTTCCTCTTGATCAATTTATTGCCGAACTACTCAAAATGTGAATTTACTCACCAATAAAGAGACAATAAAATCAGGTATAAATTAAGGCCAATAACTACACCATGGAGGATTAAGCCTGGTAATTAATAACATAAATGTCTCTATACTAAATGTTAATAAAATACAAATCATCCTCTTGAGCCCTGAATGGGACCATTTTCAAGTATGCCTTTAAGCAGCGAAATGTTAGAAATCTTTAAAGTGACCTGTTCCAGATTTTCAATGATTTTTTTTAGTTAGCCTCTGAATACTTTTAAAGCCAATACTGTACTTTATTTATTTTTCTCTTGTTTAGATATTAATTTGCTCCTTCTCTCTGTGGTTAGAAATACTCTCTTAGTCTTTAAATCTCTGTTGAAGATTAGTTCATTAGTTTAGGTTCCATATTTCCATTGTCCCTCATGGAGTGGCTATCAATTCACACTTCTACTAAATTATGAAGTGATATATGCTAATCTATGTGCTGCTGGAAAGAAGCTAATTTATACAGTAGTTCCCACATTGAAATGCCTCTGATCAGTAAAACATGCCCTGACATACCACCTTGCCCGCTTCACTCTGTTACTAGTTCTGGAAATAAACAGGAAGCTTCATTTTGTTAGACTGTGAGCAAAGAGTTCGCATAATTATTTTTTTGAATGAGTACCACAGAAAATAGAAGGTTGCTTATATGACATTTCATTCCTCTGTCAATATACACAAAATTGTACTCAGCAGCATCCATGGAAATGAATGAACAGTCAACTTTTCGGGCTGAGACCCTTCTTCAGTACTGGAAAGGAAGGGAGAAGACGCCAGACGTGGGAGGGGAAGAAGGATAGCTAGAAGGTGATAGGTGAAGCTGGGTGAGTGATCAGAAGGTAAAGGGCTGGAGGGGGAGAGTGGACCAAAGGAGAAAGGTAAGGAGGGAGGGCACCATGAGGTGGTGATAGGCAGGTAAGAAGTGGTAAGAGGCCAAAGTGGGAAACAGAAGAAGAGAGAAGGGGGAACTTTTTTTTTAGCCAGAAGGAGGAATTGGTATTCATGCCATCAGGTTAGAAGCTATTCCTCTGCCTGAGGCTTTCTGAGACTAGGTGGGATTACTTAGGAAATACCACACAAAGTAGCCGGATTGTCCTAATCATTTCACGCCAGGATAATTGCAGTCTTTCCTTATCTAAAACTATCAGTATAATCCCTCAGGTTTCCTTTATCCCTCAGATGATTTCATCCATCATTCCTCATTAAATACATCCTTTTTCCTCATACAATTGTCCAGCCTCCTCTTAAATGTACCAATCAATACTTCGTGGTTGATCAACAATTTCAGAATTTTAATGACCTCTATTGAGCAACCCCTCAGCTTTTTTTTTCTAAGAATAGGGATACGGTTTTCCACCTTTTCTTATTATATACCTGTAATATGATGTGGAAAACAACAAGAGCTTTGTAATCAGTTAAGACCTGTGATATTATGCATTCTATATAGTTTTGTTGTGATACGTGTAGTTAATGTTTAAAAATAGCTTGGTAATATGGTTAATAAGCTTAACTGAAGCTTATGTATTAGAGTAATTTGTCATATGACAGGAAGAACTTGCAATGCAAGAGGAAGTTGTTTGAACATGTGTATATAAGAAGATGTGCTAGAGTTGGAAACAGCATTAAGGACCAAAGCTGAGATGATTTTCAGAGCTGTAGAAGGATTATAAGTGTCTTGTTTTATTTTTACCTTGAGAAATTTTTGCTTCCTGGATTAGTTCAGTAGATTTTGCCTCTATTTGTTGAATGATGACAAGGACTATTGAAGACTCATGTACTTGCTGTTGCCCACAGTAGCTGAGTAGTCCAAATAAGATGTGACATGGATTTAACAGAACTTGCTTACTTCTAGAAGTATACCCTAGTGATTTTCTATATACTAACCAGTGAAACAACTTTGATTTGTTGTACTTCCTGTATGTTCCACCTCATTCCTCTCCTTAGCCTAGTCTCAAAACTAATAAACTTCCTATTGTTTCTACTAGCTTCTACTACCTTGCACTGCATAGAATGTCATTTCCCAATTACCTGTTTAATCAAAGTTTTTTAATAGTTTCTTATAATTTGTTGAGGTTGGCTGATGTAGGAGATAAAGAAATATAGAATCCATAGAGACTTAGTACATTGAATTCAAAACTTGCTTAGCTGTAGGAGGGAGGGTAGAGGTGGAGGGTATTATTCTTGCTCTAGGTCTGTGACCATTGCTGTTCTGCTTGAATCAGCATTGGGGCTTTTGTTGTTATGTAGGTGGTATAATTTTCAGCCAGCAAGAAAATTGGCAGAGTTGTAGACTGTGAGGAAGGTAATCAAAGGATACAGCAAATAATAGCCTGTTGGAAATATGAGTGCAAAAATGGTAGACGGAGTTTAATCTGGGAAAATATGGGGTGCAGCACTTTGTGAGGTCAAATGTAACACCATAGCGACATCTAAGAGGCATTTTGTTGGAGGCATAATGGATAGTAGAATGTGGACCATGTGCAGAAAGATGGAATTTAAATTAGTGCCATCTTGAGCTGACTGGCCTTTTCCTGTGTGGTACTGTTTATTCTATGTTCCTTCTCAGTATCATCTGCAAACAAAGACTTTTTTTGGACTCTAAACCATTAATATAAATTGTGATCTCCAATGTGGAACACTGTGTCTCATCTTTCCTCTACACTTCACTCTCCACTCTTAACTTTCCACTTTGAAAGCAGCTTGCAATTTATTCTCGGAGGAGGTACAGTTGACGTTTCAGGCCGAGACCCTTCGTCAGGACTAACTGAAGCCTTCAGTTAGTCCTGACGAAGGGTCTCGGCCTGAAACGTCGACTGCACCTCCTCCTAGAGATGTTGCCTGGCCTGCTGCGTTCACCAGCAACTTTGATGTGTGTTGCTTGAATTTCCAGCATCTGCAAAATTCCTCCTGTTTGCAATCTGTTCTGTTACTTTTCTCCTGGTTGCATTCATAACTCTACAATTATTAATGTCTGATGGTCTCCTTGCAAGGTGCTATATTTGACAATATTTCCAATCTTCACTCCTTGGGCAACTTAGAAAAAGGAGGAGGGAATTCATGGGATCTGTGTCTATGTGTGCAATTGGAATGGGCCCTTTACAATAAGAGGAAAAACTAGTGACTTCCAGTATAAAATTTCCAGCGCATTTTCACCATGCTCTGATTCAAGTCTAATCACAGAAGCAGGCAGACAATCTTGAGCAGCAAGTAAGTTGTTTAAATGTTTATCCAGAAGAATGGTGCCTTTAGGGATCTAGGTGTGGTGGGAGGAATAGTGTGATCGGCTGGGAGGGTAGACCTAATGATTTATTTTGTATTACCTTGAGGATCAGAGGAGCAATGTTCATTTGGATCTCCATAACAAAAACGTGGACTTTATTTTCATAAGCATCCTTCTTCCCTATCCCTTTTTACTTCAGTATCCCCTCTGTCTTACTAGGTGCTAGGCAATGATCTTTATCTACATAACACCAGGCTTGAGAATGGGCTTTCCATTCCCTTCTGCCAGTTGTTTCCATGATGATGGAATGCTGTAATATAACTCCTGATGTGTAAAATGCCACTGAAACATCTTCCCTTTCTTTGAATCCTCACAAAAAAAGTATCCTCCTTAATATGGACCATCCTCCATTGAAGAGCATTGTGTGATTTTTACTGATTCTTTAAAAAAAATCTGTCACTCTAACACCACATATTTTATTTTAGTATCTTAGTGAAAGACCAGAGAAATTCAGCATATAGAGAAAGAGAAATCTTCGGTCAGTGAAGAATGCAGATGTTGCAGCTTTTTCAAAATGAGTGTTTGGTACCAGTCAGATTCCCTTCTGTATTAAGCTGTAATTATCCCACCAATCCCATTGTATTCCTCTGAAAAGGATGGATCAGAGACTGATGATTGCCTTTCATAGCTAGCCAAAATGTTCGTGACAAAACTGAAACCTGTTGAAGTCTGGAAGCAGATGTATTTTACTAAAAATGCATGAAGCAACTGGAGCAGCTCTGTCTTCAAGAGGCCCATCAAAATAAAAGAAAATAATTCTACAACACATGTAGAAACACCATTTCTTCTTTACTTGCAACAAGCTATTTGATAGTCCAGGATTATTTTCATGTCTTTTTGGCTGAACACTGTATCAGAACCATTTTTTTCTAAATGATTAATAAAATGTCATAAAATTTATTTTAATCATTTTCATGACAACATTTCTAGAAAGCCTACATTGGTGCATTTTCTGGTGGAATTCCAAGATCAACTGTCAAAAATTCACTCCACCTCTACTGTCCATGTTGAAAATAATTTAAACTGATGTGAACTGAAGCCACAAGTGACCTAGTCAAGTCAGTACTGAAATCAAAACTTGAGATACTGAAACAAACCTGTTTATTTCCACTCTGTGATTGGTAGGTTTCGTACCGTTGTTGGAGCTTTGACCTGACACAGATTTTAGTTCCCCAGATCATCTTGTGTTGTGATGGGTATTCACTTCAGAACACATGGGTGTTCACTTCCATGGGAGAAACATAACCAATCCCTCTAAGTTCTGACATTATTTTTTGGGAGACTAGAATTAAAGGTATAGACAGAATCCTGAATAAGACAACTGTACTCTTCCTCACTTTTGTAAATGTTTAACCTTTCATGTGGCCGTCTGGTGGCGCAATGGCATCAGCACCAGACTCTGGAGCGAAGGCTCCCGAGTTGGAATCCAAGTTGGGCCACTCCCGAGCATGCTTTCCATCCGTGCCGGGTTGAGCGTCGATCTAGCCACTCGGCCTCGTAAAAAATAAAAGGGTCGAGTCAGGAACTTTCATATCGTGAGCTGGTTAATCCGAAAGGAGACCAATGCTGACACCACATGCCAGACACGAGTCATGTATATTATAATATTGTGAAATCATGTCACTGATGGATATAATTTTCTAGAACTAAAATGTGAGATTACTAATCCTTAGGCATAAAAGGACAGCAATAAACAATCAATAACTGGTTTAAAAGACTCATTTTCAGAAAAACTGAGTAAAGTTGTGCACTGCATCGAAAGCAATACAAACACACCTGTGATAGCGATGAACTATCTTCAGCTTTGTGAGTGATATTGCCAGCTGACAGTGACAAAGACACTGATTCAAACTTGCATCAAGTTTGTGGGAAGAAAATTTTAAAGATGGACTAATATGGACTTATAATATGGATATTGATGCATCGTTGTTGTGTGTTAATGGAAAATTACAATGGTGACAGTCTATTGAGGTTTTGGAAATGTGTGCCACTGGATTAAGAAGTGAATACTATAAAGAGAAAAATCCCACTGAAACTCCTGCATTGAGAAGTACTCAATGAGCTCTTAAAGCATCAGATTGAAGAAAGCCTTTCTAGTATAGGTAATCTACTGGAACAGATGGAGGAATGATAGTTGCTTCCAAGAAGAAGCAGCTTGATCTTGAAAATGATATCCATAGGAAGAAGCTAGGTTAGAATTCTTTGCTTAGCAAGGGTGGGGGGGGGGTGGATGGTGTGGGACGCTGCTGAATACTTGCATCTTTACTTATGTTTGGAGTGGTCTGTCTGGATGGCATGAAAAATAAACAAAAGAAATCACTGTATTTTGATACAAGTGACAATAGCAAACCAATTTTCAATCAATGCTGTCAGCAATTCTGGATGCTGCTATTACTTTGCTTTTCTCAGTTACTTTTTACATTCTGTGGTTCTTTGCAGCTTTGTAATTGGAATCTGGAATGTGATACCACAATATATAACGGATAAGTTTCCTGCTGAGATCCATCTAAACTAATCCCATAATCAGGATTTGGTCTGTAAAATCACATCCTCACCTAAAATCTGTGCATTCTGGTTATAAGCACCTCTGCTCTAGGGAAAACTTTTTTGTTCTCTGTACTATGCCCCTTATAATCTCATCTACATATGTCAGATCCCTCCTCTGATTTTTCTGCTCCAAGAAAAAGAAAGCCTGTCTATTCAGTCTCTCCTCATAACTGAAATGCTCCATCTCACGTAATTTCCTAGTAAATCTCCTCTGTATCCTATCCAGTTTAATCACATGCTCCCTGTGGTACAGAGATTAGAATTGCACACAGTACTCCAGCCATAGCCTAGCCAACTGGCTCATACACTTGCACCATAATTTCACTGCTGTTATGGAAGACAGGTGACAACATAACAGGAATGTTTCAGAATGTCAGTAACTTGAACTGGTAAGAGCAATCTTGTCCAAGTTAGTGGATAAAGTCACATTTCAATCCCCTTCCTAAAAAGGGGAATTTTCATTAAGGCAAAAGCTACCAAGCAAGATTTAGAGCAAGTAAATGCACAGGGCACATCTTCCCAAAGGCAGGGACAAAGCAAAAAGAACAGTGAGCATGAAAAATATTTCATGAAAGCTTTTTACAAGGTATGACACAAAGCACTCTGACGTACCATTCAGGGGCATTTCATCCTTGAAAACACTGGTTCAAGAACTAAGAATACTAAAAGTTAAGAGTACTGATCAATGTCATCATTGAGTAGTTTATGACTACAGAAGATTCCCTATTCCCACCAATGTCTTCCTCAAGAAAACCGTATCAAATTCTTAGATTTTATTGGAACTGTATCAGCCAGAGGAAGCAAGACCAAAAATCAATATTTTGACAGTCGAAGTAGTCTGATAGCTAGGAGAACTGGAGCTCCAAGAACTAAGAAACTTTAGTCAAAGCAGCAAAGAGCCACAACATGGAACAGGCCCTTTGGGTGACCTCATTATCAAATACCTATCTGTACTCATTCCGCTTCTCAACGAATCAATATCATTCTGTTATTGAAGACTTCCTCTTGACCATTAAGAAAACTGCATTGTTGTCCAACACTTCTGTCAGTAGTCCATATTTCAATGCTACATCTCACCTCCAACAAAACTCTTGATCTGCAGAATCAATAGGATATTGCAGAACCGAGGTCAAACCAAACTCAATAGTCAAGCTGCATCTGATGCTGGTGTGTGCAAGTCTTTGAAGATCAAGGTCCAAGTCATTCTCAACATGTTTATTGAAGCAAATGAGAAAATAATTCTTCATCTCGATCTTCTCAATGGCTCCAACATGATTTGCATTCTGATTTTACAGGCAAAATGACTTGGTGCCTATCTCCTACTTAGGTGTGGGTGGCTGTTGGAAACTCACTCATCCTTTGACAGGTATTATATTTAGCCCTAGTTATCCATAAGTTCCTTTAACATAGACTTTCTATGTTCAATGGACAGTTTTAGTTGCTAATCAATTGATCATAAAACAGGCTAAACAGATTTATGTGACATCAGATCAGGAGAAGCCTGAATGTAATCCAATGAACTTGCTCATTTATAATATACCGTGGAATGTTTGCACTTTCTTGCAAAGTGTACAAGGTCATAATTATTTATCTTAATGTCTTTTATGAATGTATGTTAAAACATGATTGTTCATAATTATAGAAGTCTTTATATGAAAAGTAAGTTTATTATATTTATGCTTCCAGCTTACTCATATGCATTCAGATCTTTAATTAGAACTCTTCAAGAAGTTCAAAAGTTAATTAAAAACTGCATTGTATCTTTAGATTCTTTAATTAAAAAAAAGATAGTTCTCATGCTGTGCACCTTGCTGGCAGAAGCAACATTTCACATGGGTCCTTAAGTACTCCCAAAACCAACTGGGTTGGTGGATGTTGAAGGAGGTCAGCAGAAAGTCAGCCATATTGCTGTGGCTCTGAAGTCATATGCACATGGGCCAGATTGGGTGAGAATGGAATATTGCTGTTCCTTAATGACTGTGATAATTTTGTTTATGACCAGCAAACAATCTGCTAGAGGAACTTGATAGGTCAAGAGGCAACTATGTGGCTGGGTGGTGTTGGGGAGAGGAGTTGTCAAGGTTTCTGGTCAAAGCCCTGCAATAGGAGTGATGCAGGACTTTGAGTTGAAATGTCAGTAATTCCTTTCCCCCAGAAATGCTGTTGACTTCCTCCAACAGATTGTTTGTTGCTCCATATTCCAGCATCTGCAGTTTCTTGTGTTTCTCAGTTGTTATGAGCATTCAGTAGCTTCATAGGCACCACATTGACACTAGCTTCTCGATCTACATTCACTTGATCGGTGCCATGCTGAGATTTGAATCTGTGTCTCCAACTCCGTTGTCTATGCTTCTGGATTTTAGCACAATAAATGAACTACTGTGCCACTGTTTCATTACATGTGATTGGCTGCACAGCAAGTCTAATTACGTCACATTTGTTGAACACAAGGATTCAGTTTTATTGCTGTCCATGGTGCAGCAAGCATCAGAAAAGAGGAAGTTCATACCACAGAAATCAATATATCTGCATGGGGAGCCATTTAGTCATTGAGAATACAGATTAGCAGCCAACTATAAATTCTGGAAATAACCCTGCTGCTGATTATAGGATTAGTGGCTAGTCCAGGGTTGATACCGAAGGTCATTGCCCTAAGGTCAACTGTAAGTCTGGAAGTCAAAGCCCGAGGGCTGAAGCCTGGAAACTGGAGACTGGAGTCCCAGAGGCTTATCCTGGAGTTGGACAGCTGTTTATGTGGGTGGGTAGGAGGAAGAAAAGGAACTTGTATTGCTGTTGTTGGTTGGTTCCTTGTTGTGTTCTGTGCTGTTCTGATGATCATGTCCCCAGCATTTCTTTGTGTGTTGGTTGTTAATGTGAACAATGCATTTCACTGTATGCTTCCATGTTCATCTTTACTTTACTTTACTTTATTGTCGCCAAACAATTGATACTAGAACATACAATCATCACAGCGATATTTGATTCTGCGCTTCCTGCTCCCTGGATTACAAATATTAAATATTAAAAATAGTAAAATTAGTAAATATAAAAAATTTAAATTATAAATCATAAATAGAAAATAGAAAAATGGAAAGTAAGGTAGTGCAAAAAAACCGAGAGGCAGGTCCGGATATTTGGAGGGTACAGACCAGATCCGGGTCAGGATCCGTTCAGCAGTCTTGTCACAGTTGGAAAGAAGCTGTTCCCAAATCTGGCCATATGAGTCTCAAGCTCCTGAACCTTCTCCCGGAGGGAAGAGGGATGAAAAGTGTTTTGTCTGGGTGGGTCATGTCCTTGATTATCCTGGCAGCACTGCTCCGACAGCGTGCGGTGTAAAGTGGGTCCATGGACGGAAGATTGGTTTGTGTGATGTGCTGCGCCGTGTTCACGATCTTCTGCAGCTTCTTTCGGTCTTGGACAGGACAAATTCCATACTAGGTTGTGATGCATACTAGAAGAATGCTTTCTATGGTGCATCTATAAAAATTAGTGAGGTTTTTAGGGGACAGGTCAAATTTCTTTAGATTTCTCAGGAAGTAAAGGCACTGGCGGGCCTTCTTGGCAGTGAACTCTGCTTGGTTGGACCAAGTCAGGTCATTGGTGATATTGACCTCGAGGAACTTAAAGCTTTTGACCTGTTCCACTTGCGCACCACCAATGTAAATTGGGTCGTGTGGTTCACTACTCCTTCTGAAGTCAACAACCAATTTCTTCGTCTTGCTGACATTGAGGGATAGGTTATTGTCATCTAATAAATATATCTGAATCTGAATAGGAGTCTTGCGCATGGAATGTCTGCAACAATGATATTTCTGATGAATTCTATTGACCTTAAACAATTTGAGACTTTCTGAAATAATATATACATATTTTCCTTCATTTAGTATGTAATTGCATAGCAAGATGAAGAAATGAAGAAAAAAAAATAAAATCAAAGTATAATCCTTGCCTAGAGTTCTTTGAAGATTTTTGTCCTTCTGTTCCTGACTCCAGTTACCTTAAGCCTTCTCCTGTAAACAGCTGGAGGAATGACATACGTAAGAACATTGGGCTGGATCTTCAGTTCATTTAATAAGGTCTCCAGGATCACCAACTACCAAAACTGTCATGTCATTTGCCTTCTAAATTTGCTAATATTCCAAAATGCTTGCATATTATTAAAAACAAAAATGCTGTTTTAAAAATGGCTCTATCAACAATAAAATATTTGCAAATCTTTATATGACATTACATGGAAATTAACTGATGTATTTCAAATAATCATGGTTTATCATTCTTTTGCTCGTTTTAATGGACTCTCTGGATTTGCAGGGATCTAACCCAATGCAGGTTTGACAGGCAGCTTTCCCAGTCTGAAAATTCTTGAAGAACCCAGTGGTGAAGCACAAGTGTGCTTCATGTGAATGTTTCACCAGACCAGAGGATGGAATTTCACCCAGCACTTGGGAGACCTGAGTAACGACCAGTGAAGTGGTTAAAAGCTGATTGATCTGTCCGGCTCTAGCATTGGAAGAACTGGCCCATCTAATTGTTCAGGCCAACAACTACCTTGGTCACATTTGGGAAACAAACAGTTAGAGCTTTCAGGCTTCTTGCATAATGTTTATTGTTTGCTTCAGTTAATGCGACACAGGACAAATATTTGTGCCTTGGTAAATGTCCTTAAATGTCTAGCTGGTGTTTTCCCAGGAAAAGCACAATGACAATTGCCAGAGCAGTGTGTGTTCTCCCTCTGTGATGCTTCACAAAAATAAAAATGTGTTCTAAGATTTATTATAAAACTAAATTTTAAACTAAAACATCAACCAATCTTTAACTTGACAACTTTGAGAGACTAATATCAATGCTTTCAAACGCTGCAGCATTGACTTCTGCCAATTCTTTCTTGCTTGCATGGCCGAGTCACGTAATGGTCAGTGTGTTGCTTTAGAGCACCAGCTGTAAGATCTGGGTTTGATCTCCACTGCCGTCTGTAAGGAGTTTGTACCCATGACGATGTGAGTTCCCTCTGAGTGCTCCATTTTCCTCCTATATCCCTAAGATGTACCGGTTCAGGTTAGTCAGTTGTGCACATGTGGCGACAATTGCAGCTTGCTCAGCAAAACCTTTGCTAATTTGATTTGATGCAAATGGCACATTTCGCTGTATGTTTCGAAGTACAAATGGTAAATACAGCTAATCTTTTTTTTCTGATATCTATCTTACAGTCTGACCTTTGGCATTTTACCTTGCTGGAGTCTCATTCACTGAACCACCAGAGGTTGTTTTCAGTAACATAGACACAGCCCAATAAGTCCTGTCATGCCAGTATCTTTGCCTCTGACCATTGCATAGTTTCAACACACCACGTGCATCAGACATATTGCCAAATTAGTCAGTGCAGGGCAAATACTGTTCCTGCACTCATAGCCTGACTCAGTATGAAATTTGCCATTTGCCACATGGATTAATACTCAACTTTTGCTGTGTGGGTTCATTCTTAGTCACATTTAATTATTTGCATTACCTTGATTTTTATCCTTCAATTTCTTCAAAGTTCTTCGCTCTTTGCAACTTAAATTATAATCATGCCTCCCCCTATATAATGTGATATTAGAGGTTTCTGTCGTAAACAATTTCAACCACTTTCACTGGTACATGATCTGAATAAAGACTGAAGAGGAGAAACTAGGTTTTGAGAAATTAAACAGCACTGTAAGACCAGTAATGGGCCACTTGAAAAGAGTGCATTTCAATATACAGCAAGGGACATTGGTGCAGAGCAGGAATGCAGCCTTTGAGAACTAAGATGAAAGTTGTAACTGTTGATGTCATTGTTAGATCTCACTATCTTCATTTAACAAAGATCCTCAGCTTCAAAAATAAAACTGCTTCTCTACATGCCAAAGCAATTTTATACTTGGTACTTACCCCTCCTTTGTCCTGGGTCCTTCAGAGCTGAAATTACTAAATCAAATGATATATTTTCTGGGATTTGATATGCTGTGAAGAATATGCTGACTCTGAGTGGCAGTTGAGCCTCTTCAAATCTAATTCACTTGCAACAATCAATAGGTCTCAGTTCCAGAAAATCTTTCTCTGTTTTCCAGAGTGCATTGAAATTTCAAAACCTATTATTAAATTTGAAAAGAAATATTACTCCAAATACACTCAGCGACCGCTTTATTAGGTACAGGATGTACCTAATTAAGTGGCCACTAAGTTTATTCCTGTATGTTCACGGTCTTCTGCTGCTGTGGCTGACCCACCTCAAGGTTCGACGTGTTGTGCTCAGAGATGCTGTTCTGCAAATGACTGTTGCAACATGTTGTTATTTGAGTTACTCTCACCTTTCCGTCGGCTTAAACCAGCTTGGGCATTCTCCTCTGACCTCTCTCATTAACAAGGTGCTTTTGCTCTCAGAACTGCTGCTCACTGTTTTTTTTTTGTGTTTCATACCATTCTCTGTAAACTCTAGAGACGCTGTGCATGAAAATTTCAGGAGATCAGCAGTTTCTAAGATATTCAAACCACCACGTCCGACATCAACAATCATTCCAATGTCAAAGTCACATAGATCACATTTCTTCTCCATTCTGATGTTTGGTCTGAACAACAACTGAACCTCTTGATCATGTCCTCATGTTTTTATGCATTTATTTGCTGCTACTTGATTGGCTGATTAGATATTTGCATTAACAAGCAGGTGTATAGTTGTACCGAATAAAGTGAACAAAATGGATTGAAGTCCAATATAGCTAAATTATTTAAATATAGTATTTGATGCTAAAGGTAATAAATCTGGTGTGTGAGCTTTTCTTAATAATTAAACAGTATATTTAAAATAAATACCACTGGTGAGTCATATTGCGATCATTGTATTTCTTTTAAATAGTTTTAATCCAGTCTTCACTTCTATGTACTTGATTTTTGCCCTTTTTACTCTAGTTTGTCTAACATTACTTCAAGTGTGTATTTTTTCAGCAATACTTGAATTTATTGATTTCATGGGAGAAGTTTAAATTTGCTGAATTAGTGTGTGTAGGTGCTGCAAGTCACAATGTTGCTGGAGATGTTTTCTTCAGCTGATCTTTCAATAACATACCCTTATTATTTTGAAGATCATTGGAACTTTTGTTCCTGACTCTGCCCAATGTCATCTTATTATCTAAACTCTACATCCATGTGCTTGTCACGTTCTACTATTCCCAAGAACACTATACAGAGAACATTACAGCACAATTCAGGCACTTTAGGCCACAATGTTGTGCTGACCATTTAGCCTACTCTGAGATCAACCTAACCTTTCCCTACTACATAGTCCTCCATTTTCTGTCATTCATGTGCTAAAAATTCCAGCTTGTCTCCCAGCCATAAGACAAGATGGAATGAGAGCAGAATGAGACCATACAGTCCACTGATTTGCTTTGTCATTCGTTCATTGTCTTGCTGGCTTATATTTCTCTCACATCCCCATTCTCTTGCCTTCTCCTACCTTTGACACCCTTTACTAATTAAGAAACTATCAAACTCCACTTTAAATATACCTAATGATTTGGCCTCCATAGCCATCTGTTACAATGAATTCCACAGATTTGCCACACTCTGGCTAAAGAAACCCCCACTTACTTTTGTTCTAAAGGTATGTCCTTTTATTCTGAGGCCATCCCCACTGGTCCTAGAGTCTCCCATTATTGCAACATCCTCTCCACATCCACTGTATCCAGGCCTTCCAAATTTGGTAGATTTCAATAAGATCATACCTCATCTTTCTAATCTCTAGCAAGTATAGGCCCAGGACCATCAAATGCTAGCCCTTTCATTCACGGAATCATTCTTGCGTTCCTCCTCTGGATCTTTTCCAATGGCAGAACATCTTTAGTCAGATAAAGTTCCAAAACTGCTCACAGTATTCCAAATGAGGCCTGACCAATGTGTTATAAATCTCAGCATTACTTTCTTGCTTTTATACTGTAATCCTCTTGAATTCGATGTGAACGTTGTATTTGCCTTCCTTGTTTCCCTTGGTATTTCAGAATTTGTTACTGGCAACTGATCTACCAATGTGGTGTGGAACACTTCTGTAGGGTCACAGAATGAATACTTTTCTTCTTCAGTTGCCAGTAGTGGAAGACATAACAAGCCAACAGCGTTGCTGTGTTGATTGGTCCCCTTGAATTCTATGTCATAAGAGTGGGCTCCTAGGAATAGTGCCTAACATTGTAACCAGGTAGCAGCCATCACTGGAATTCCCTTCCTGGGATTGAAAATGAACATAACAGGCTGGTGATCTGTCATGAGTGTAAACTTTGGTCTGTAGAGGTAGTGGTGGAACTTCTTTATTCCCCATGCTAGACTACGGGCTTCTTGGTCAATCTGTGCATAGTTGCAGTCTGCTCTCATCTGTGATCTTAAAGTAAACACAACTGGATGTTCGGATGCATCTTTCATAATAGGACCATAAAACCATAAGGCATAGGAGCAGAATGTGGCCATTTGGCCTATCAAGTTGGCTCCACCATTCAATCATGGCTGATCTTTTTTTTTCCCTCCTCAGCCCCCCTCCCCAGCCTTCACCCCTTAACCTTTGATGCCGTGTCCAGTCAAGAACCAATCAATCTCAGCCTTAAATACACACAATGACCTGGCCTCTACAGTTTCCTGTGGTAACAAATTCCACAAATTCACCAGCATCTGGTGAAATAAATTTCTGCTCATCTCTGTTTTAAATGGACATCTCTACCATGAGGCTATGCCCTTTTGTCCTAGATTCGTCCACCATCGGAAACATCCTTTCCATTTCTACTCTGTCTTGTCCTTGCAACATTCGAAAGGTTTCAATGAGATCGCCCCTCATCCTTCTAAGTTCTGGTAAGTGCAGTCCCAGAGCCGTCAAACGTTCCTCATATGATAACACTTTCTTTCCCAGAATCATCCTTGTGAACCTCCTCTGAACCCTCTCCAATGCCAGTACATCTTTTCTTAGACGAGGGGCAAGAACTGTTCACAATACTTAAGGTGAGACCTCATCAGTGCCTTATAAAGCCTCAGCATCACATCCCTGCTCTTGTAATCTAGACTTCTTGAAATGAATGCTAACATTGCATTTGCCTTTCTCACCACAGACTCAACTGGCAAGGTAACCTGCAAAGTGCATGCCCATGCATTTTCCAACATGGTATTTCATTTGCCACTTCCTTGCCAATTGTCCTAATCTGTCTAAGTCCTTCTGCAGCCTACCTGTTTCCTCAACACTGGTCTTTGCCAATCTTTGTATCATCTGCAAACCTGACAACAAAGCCATCCATTCCATCATCTAAATTATTGATATAAAAAGCATAAAAAGAACCAGTCTCAACACCGACCCTGCAGAACACCACTAGTCACCGACAGCCAACCAGAAAAGGATCCTTTGAATCCCCTCACTACCTCCTACCAATCAGCCAATAGTCTAACCATGCCTCTAATTTCCTGTAATACCATGGGCTCATAACTTGGTAAGGGGCCTCATGTGTGGCATCTTGTCAAAGGCTATCTGAAAGTCCAAATATACAACATCCACTGCATTCCCTTTATTTACCCTTTTTGAAATCTCCTCAAAGAATTCCAAAAGATTCATTAGCAATATTTTCCCTTATGGAAACCATGCTGACTTTGTCCTAACTTGTCCTGTGTCACCAAGTACTCCATAGCCTCATCCTTTATAATTGACTCCAACATCTTCCCAACAACTGAGGTCAGGCTCATTGGTCTATAATTTCCTTTCTGCAGCCTTCCTCCTTACTTAAAAAGTGACATTTGCAATTTTCCAGTCTTCTGGCACCATGCCAGAGTCCAATGACTTTTGAAAGATCATTACTAAAGCCTCTACAATCTCTACCACTACCCCTTTCAGAACCCTAGGGTGCACTTCATCTGGTCCGGGTGAGTTACTGTGTGTACCCTTAATTCTTTCAGATTTTTGCACACTTTCTCCCTTGCAATAGTAACTGCACTCACTTCTATTCCCTCACATTCAATATCTGGCACACTGCTAGTGTCTTCCATAGTGAAGACTGTTGCAAAATACTCCTTCAGTTCATCTGCCATCTCCTTGTCTCCCACTATTATTTCTCTGGCCTCATTTTCTCGGGTCCCATATCCACTCTCATTTCTCTTTTATTTTTTACATAATTGGAAAAGCTTTTACTATCCACTTCGATACTCTTTGCTAGCTTACTTTCATATTTCCTGTTTTCCCTCCTAATGATTCTGTTAATTGCTCTCTGTAGGTTTTAAAAAGCTTCCCAATCTTCTGTCTTCCCGCTAATTTTTACTTTGTTGTATGCCCTCTCTTTTGACTTTACATTAGCTTTGACTTCCCTTGTCAGCCATGGTTGTACTATTTTGCTCTTTGAATATGTGTAATGTGTATAACGTGTGACAAAATGGCTCCAATGCCATAAGGGGACACATCGTGTGCCATTGGATGGGCAAGGATGGGTCATAATGGCTGAGCAGTTCATCAGATGTTATTAGTCTCTTTGTATCTTTGAATGCTTTTTCACATCCTTCTGATCATTCCCTCTTTGCTCCTGTCTGCAACAGTACGTTCATTTGATGGAGCACTGTAGCAATGTTTGGGAGAAACCAGTGTTAGTAGTTTACAAGTTGTGACACATTTTCCAGTTTGTGTGGCTGCAGCACTGCTTCAGTTTTCTCTTGTGACTAACGTAAGCCATGCTTGTTAATGATATGTCCACAATATCAGATTTCATTCTCAGAAAACTCACATTTCTCTCTCTTTGCACACAGACTATACTTACTCAGCCTGGTCAGCATGTTACTAAGGTTCTGGAGATGCTGTTCATCATTTTTGTCAGTCACGGTGATGTCATCAAGGTAACATTGTGTTCCTGGGATATCTTAGAGCACTTGGTCCATTGCTCTTTGCCAAAATACTGAAGCTGACGTGACGACAAAGATGAAACAATTATACTGAAACAGTCCCTTGTGAGTGTTGATTGTGAGGAAATTCCTGCTTGACTCATCAATCTCCATTTGCACACAGGCTTGTGACAAGTCAATCTTTGAAAACATCTCCCCACCTGCCAAAGATGCAAGAATGTCTTCTATTCATGGCAGATGATACTGCACAGTGTGCAGCACCAGGCTAACGCTCACCTTGAAATCCTCACATATGTGATCGGATCTGGTGTTTCATTTCTTGATCACCAGCACAATGGGCATAGCCCAATAACTCCATTCAACCTAGAAGAGAATTCCAGATGCCTCCAAGCTCTGCAGTTCAGCATCCACTTTAGGACATAGTTCATAAGGCACTGGATGTGCTTTATGGAATCTTGGTGTAGCTATTTCATCCAGTTCAATTCTGGCCTTCATGCCTTTGAGTTTACCAATCCCCTTATCAAACATCTTTTCATTAGAGTGCCAGTCCCTAGTTAGTGCTAGCATTTGGGCTAGCCTGTTGATGTCACGCAGAGAGCTTTGATTGAGTGTCAGTCTAGTTGGATTTTTCTCAACCATTCACATCTGTAAAGTGCTGGCCCTCCTCTTTCCAATATATAAAGCTCTAACTGCTGTGTTTGGCATCCATACATCACATTTCCCTTCAGTTTGCCTTTGGGAGACACTTTTTCACCTTGTAAGTCTTTAGCATCACTGAAGTGTTCTCTAACGGTATCTTAGAAAACAGCCTTTTGGAGGTTCTGGTGACGTCATCATCCAGAATGGCAGCCTAAGATAATAGCTCCTCTGGAAAAACGCTTATTTTACCCTGTTAATCCACCAAATACAAGATCTCTCGAAAATATCTGAACTGGTAAGGGGGGCAAGAATGGGGAAAAGGAATGGAGATTTAAAAAAGCATCACTGCGGAGCCTGTAGACAAGGGGGGTGCAACGAACGGCTCTCCTACAGGAGTACGTGGCAGCAAGGCTGATGCTGGGCCTCGTTCAGGCGAAGCGGCAAATTTAATAAGAATTCTGGAAGAGATACGAGAATTCCAAAAAGACATAAAACAGCAACTAACTGATATCAGGTCAGAGCTCACCAACGATAATCAAAAAATAGCGGTGGCAGAAACACGAATTGAAAAGGTGGAAGATCATGTTCAAGACATGGAATAGATGCTAAATAAGATGATAAAAGTGTTAAATCAACAAGAAAATAAACTACTCGACCAAGTAAGAAGGTTACGATGGAAGAATATCAGGATATATAATGTTCCCGAAGGACTGGAGGGATTGTCTATGGTGGAGTTTGTAGAAAAGTTACTACGGGACACGCTGGACCATGGAATTTGACATTGAGAGAAAACACTGCACGCTCATCCCGAGGCCTTCTGGAGACAGGGAAGATAAGCCACGCTCAATAGTAATTAGTTTCCTTCAGTACAAAACCAAAGCAGAGATTCTGCGCAAAGCCTGGTGAAAGAAAAAGGTATTTTTGAATGGGAAATTAATATATTTTGATCAAGGTTACCCCCCAGCAGTCCTGCAGAAAGGCAAGGAATATTCTGAAGCGAAGCAAGTATTAAAGCAAAGAAAGATTAGCTTTTAGATTCCACACCCTGCTAAACTGTGAGTGTTTTATGAATTCGGGACGCAGCTGTATCAGACAGTGGAAGAGGTGAGTGCAGACATGAAGGACAGAGGGTTGCCAGTCAGTGTGATCAAACCAGGGGAAAGCCTGGCTGAGCAGCTATCTCGCTCTGCTTGGGAAATAGTGAGAGAATCAAGAAAACAGGGGACGGGAGGAGGGCAAGAGAAGAATATCAGGAAGAGACTGAGTTTTCAGAAGACAGCCTTCTCCTCCTCCAGAAGAGCCATAAGTTCTATCTAATTTCAAAAGTGTTGATAAGCTAAACAGAAGCAAAAATAGATAGTGCTATACTTACCTCAAGAAATACATATTACAATGTGGATTTTATATTACTCAATTATTTTATTTTTTATTCATTCATTCACTCCTTTTTCCCCACCTAAATGAGAATATATACATGGGAGGAATACACTGGGAAATCTTTTCTGTGTAATGGATATAGTTTTTTTCACTTACTTTTATGGGTACTGCAGTGGGGGCCCTCAACTCACAGGTAGGAGAGGCTACCCCCCACGGCTAGACATTTCCTCTAGTTCAACCCAGGGACATCTACTAGAGACCTCAGACTTGGAATCACACCTTCGGTACCTTTTTTAAAATTTGCATTTCTTGGTTCTTATTTGTTCAGGGAGTAGATTGATTAAATTTTATTCTGCTAATTTCAATGATATACTGAAAGATAAATACACATGGCTAAGGACAAAGTAAAATTCATTTCTTTTAATGTCAATGGGCTGTTAAATCCAATTAAACACAGTAAAATTCTATCAAAAATGAAGAAAGGACATGCCCATGTAGTATATTTACAGGAAACTCACTGAAGTGATAATGAGCATGAAAAGCTAAAGAGAATGGGCTTCACTAATTTGTTCTTCTCCTCATATAAATCAGGACATAGAAGAGGAGTTGTTATTCTCATCTCAAGCAAGCTAAATTTTGAAAAAGTATTCAAAATGGGAGATAAGGAGGGCAGATATATTCTGGTAAGGGGGAATATAGATGGAAATTCAGTTACTTTATTGAATATATACGCACCCTCAGGAAGTGATATTAGTTTCTTCCAGAAAATTACTAATATTATGGTAACGGAAACAGAAGGTCTCTTCATATGTGGGGGAGACTTAAATTTACAATTACAACCAAAGTTAGACTCTTCCAATAGAAAAACCTATGAAACAAAGTCCTTACATAAGAAAGTTAACACTCTTTTTGAGGACATAAACACGAGGAAATCTGCAGATGCTGGAATTTCAAGCAACACACATAGAAGTTGCTGGTGAACACATCCTCTTTTTGAGGATGTTGGTCTAATTGATATATGGGGGACCTTTTCTATTTTAACTTCATCAGTCCACAGGACTTGTTTTCAAAATGCATCAGGCTTGTTTCGATGTTCCTTTGAACCTTTTGAATAGCACTTTTTGGCCGCAATGAGCAGAGGTATGTTTGGAGAAAAAACGGTGCAGAATTTCACGAAAAGAACCCCTCTCCAACTGTTAAGCACGGGGATGGATCGATCATGCTTTGGGCTTGTGTTGCAGCCAGTGACACAGGGAACATTTCACTGGTAGAGGGAAGAATGAATTCAATTAAATACCAGCAAATTCTGGAAGCAAACATCACACCGTCTGTAAAAAAGCCGAAGATGAAAAGAGAATGGCTTCTACAACAGGATAATGAACCTAAACACACCTCAAAATCCACAATGGACTACCTCAAGAGGTGTAAGCTGAACGTTTTGCCGTGGCCCTCACAGTCCCCTGATCTAAACATCATCGAGAATCTGTGGATAGACCTCAAAAGAGCAGTGCATGCAAGACAGCCCAAAAATCTCACAGAACTAGAAGCCTTCTGCAAGGAAGAACGGGTGAAAATCCCCCAAACAAGAACTGAAAGACCCTTAGCTGGCTACAAAAAGTGTTTACAAGCTGTGATACTTGCTAAAGGGGGTGTTACTAAATACTGCCATGCAGGGTGCCCAAACTTTTGCTTCGGGCCCTTTTCCTTTTTTGTTATTTTGAAACTATAAAAGATGGAAATAAAAAAGTTTTCTTGCTTCAAATATTAAAGAAATGTATCATCTTTAACTTTATGCCTTTTGGAAGTCAGTTAATCTTTTACTCGCTTAGCTATTTACAGTAACAGAAATTTTGACTAGGGGTGCCCGAACTTTTGCATTCCACTGTAATAACTTAAAAAAGAAGGCTATCCAGCCTCTCTGAAATTCTGTATAAGGCAGATTGTGTGATCCCATCCTTGCATTCAGTTTTGTTCCATTATTTAAGAAAGGGTCTAAGAATAAGTCAGGAAATTATAGGCTGGAGAGTTTGGCATCTGTATTGGGTGAGTTATTGGAAGATAATCTAATGGGCAGGATATATATTTGGATAGACAGGGACAGATTCGATACAGTCAACTTGTGTTTATGCGTGATAGGTACAGTAGTTTCTAACCAACCTTATCAAGTTTTTCAAGGAAGCTACTGGGAAAATTGATGAAGGCAAGGTGGTAGATATTGTCTACTTGGACTTTATCAAGGCCTTTGACAGGAATCCTGCATGAGAGTTGATCAAGAAGGTTCAGTCTCTTGGCATTCAGGATATGGGAGTAAATTGGATTAAATATTAGCTTTTCAGGAGAAGCCAGAGGGTGGTAGTAGACAACCACCACTCTGAATGGAGACCTGTGACTAGTGGTATGCTGAAGGGACCTGTGACTAGTGGTATGCTGAAGGGATCAGTGCTGGGTCCATTGTTGTTTGTCATCTATATACACAGTCTGGATGATAATTAGGCAAACTGGATCAGCAAATTTGCATATTACCCCAAGACTGGGGGTATAGTGGACAGTGAAGAAGACCATCAAAACTCACAGTTGGATCTGGATTAGCTAGAAAAATGGGCTGTATAATGGCAAATGGAAATTAATGCAGACAAGTGTGAGGTGTTGTACTTTAATAGGACAGGCAAAGATAAGGCTTATATGGTGAGCAATAGGACACTGATCAGTGTGGCAGAACAGAGGGATCGTTCGGGGAATACAGATCCATTATTCCTTAAAATTGGAGTCACAGGTAGATAGGGTCATTAAATGAGCTTTTGATACATTGACCTTCATAAATCAAAGTACTGAGAGCACGATGTCAGGTTGAAATTGTGTAAGACATTGATAAGGCCTAATGTGGAATACTCTATATAGTTCTGGTCATCTACCTACCAGAAATATATTAATAACATCGAAAGAGTGCAGCAAAAATTCACAAGAATGTTACCAGGATCTGAGTTATAGGGAAAGGTTGAATAAGTTAGGATTTTATTCTCTGGAGAGATTTGATAAACGTATACAAACTAATGAGCGGTATGGACAGGGTAACGGTAAACATGGACTAGATTGGCTGAAGGACCTGTTTCTGGGCTCTAGTGTTCTATTACTCTGTAACTCTATTTGTGAAGAAACACCTAATTCAGGCTGGACACTCTTTTGCTGTGGTAAAAGAGGAAAAGGGTATTTCAGTTAGCCTGCTTTATAAAGGCTGTCAGATGAAAATCCAGTAATTTAAACAGACGGATAGAGGTGCTGAAGTAGGTATATGGCACTCTTATCTTCATCCATCGAGGCACTGAGTACAAGGTCATTTTCCTTGCATTAAAGGGGGATGAGGGGTGACCTTAAAGGAGCTTATAAAATCATTAGAGCTATAGATGGGACAAATCTCACCCTTTACCCTCTCTTCTTTAGACTGGCAATCAGCCCTCTTTGCTCTCAGTCCAGACTCAGGGTGTCAACTTGAAATGATTACTCAGAGTACAGAAAGGAGATGGAGAGCCCAGTAATGTGTTGTTATGACAACAAATTTTCCCTGCATGCCAGCAAAACAAAAGAGTGGTGAGGGTGCACGTGCTTCTATTTACATCAATGGTGCTGAGGTCGGGCTGACAGATTCCTTCAATTCCCTGTGGGTGAAAAATACCAATGGCCTGTCCTGATCCAGTCACAATGACAAGAAAGCTTACCAGTGCCTCTAGTTCCTTAGGAGGCTAATGAATTTGACATATTCCCTCTGACCCTCAACAACTTTTACGGATGCAGCACATTAAGCATCCCATCCGGATACATCATGGTTTGATATGGCGGCTGATCTGCCCATGACCACAAGAAACTGCAGAGATCTGTGGACACAGCGAAGCACATCACGGAAACCAACCTGCTTCCATGGATTCTGTCTACACTCGCCACTGCCTTGGTAGAGCAGCCAAGATAACTAAAGAGCCCCACCCACCCAGGCAATTCATTCTACTCCCCTCTCCCATCAGGCAGAAAATACAAGAGCCTGAAAAGCGCACATCAGCAGGCTCCAGAACAGCTTTTAATAAGACTATTCGATGGTTTCCCAGTACAATAAAAATAGGGCCATAAGACCATAAGATACAGGAGCAGAATTAAGCCATTTGGCCGAGAATTCATCATGGCTGATACAATTTTATCTTCAGCCACAATCTCCTGCCTTTTCCCGTATCCTTAGCCCTGAGCAATCAAGAATCTATCATCCTCTGCCTTAAATATACATAAAGACTTGGCCTCCACTGCTGCCTGGGGTAATGAATTCTGTAGACACACCACTCCAGCTAAAACTCCAAGTGAGGCCTCACCAGCGCTTTATAAAGCCTCAACATTACAAATAACCTCTTGATCTCACAATCTACTTCATTTTGACCTTACACTTCATAGTCTACCTGCACTGTACCTTCTCTATAACTATAACATTTTATTCTGCACTGTTATTGATTTCCCTTGTACTACTTCAATGCACTATTGTAATGAATTGATCTTTATCAATAGTATGCAAGACAACTATTTAAGTTCTATTCAGAAAGTTCAAAGGAACATCTAAACAAGCCTGATGCATTTTGGAAACAAGTCCTGTGGACTGATGACGTTAAAATAGAACTTTTTGGCCGCAATGAGCAAAGGTATGTTTGGAGAAAAAAGGGTGCAGAATTTCATGAAATGAACACCTCTCCAACTGTTAAGTGCGGGGTGGATCGATCATGCTTTGGGCTTGTGTTGCAGCCATTGGCACGGGGAACATTTACTGGTAGAGGGAAGAATGAATTCAATTAAATTCCAGCAAATTCTGGAAGCAAACATCACACCGTCTGTAAAAAAGCCGAAGATGAAAAGGGGATGGCTTCTACAACAGGTTAATGATCCTAAGCATACCTCAAAATCCACAATAGACTACCTCAAGAGGCTCAAACTGCAGGTTTTGCCATGGCCCTCACAGTCCCCTGACCTAAACATCATCGAGAATCTGTAAATAGACCTCAAAAGAGCAGTGCATGCATGATGGCCCAAGAATCTCACAGAACTAGATTTTTTCAGGAAGAATGGGCAAAAATCCCCCAAATAAGAATTGAAAGACTCTTAGCTGGCTACAGAAAGTGTTTACAAGCTGTGATACTTGCCAAAGGGGGTGTTACTAAGTACTGCCATGCAGGGTGCCCAAACTTTTGCTTTGGGCCCTTTTCCTTTTTTATTATTTTGAAACTGTAAAAGATGGAAATAAAAAAAGTTTTCTTGCTTAAAATATTAAAGACATATGTCATCTTTAACTTTATGCCTTTTGGAAATCAGTTCATCTTTTACTCACTTAGCTATTCACAGTAACAGAAATATTGACTGGGGTGCCCAAACTTTTGCATGCCGCTGTATACCTCAAGAATAGTTGAAAAGAGATAAACATTTAATGAATGTACTGCTGGTGGCTGGTAAAAAGACTCTTACTGGGAAATGGTTATCACAGGGGAGCCCAACTTTAAATGCATGGATGGAAATTATAATGGACATTTACAAAATAGATAAAGTAACAGCATCTGTTAATCCTAAATTGGAACAATTTGATTAATTTGATTCATACTGGGAAAAATGGTTTAACTACGGAACACCTCATAGGCCTGATTTTATTCTCACATATCAATGAATATGTTGTTAAAAAAAGATCACTCCCTACTTGTACATAGTTTTCTCCTTTTGCTTGTTCTTTCTTTCCTCTTTTTTCTATAAGATATTATGTGGAGATTTCTGGCAAATATGACTATATGATATATATGTACAGTATCTCAAATACATCTTATGGAAATATTTGTTTAATGATGAACTTCAATAGAAAATAAATTACAAAAAAAAAGAAAACAGCCTGTTGTAGTCAGCCTCTGGAATTATGGACAAAGCTAATGCTATATCCAGCTCATTTTCAGTTTCACACCGGACACATCTATTGTGATCCAGATGACCTTGTGATCTGTTTCAGTTATACGATGTAATATTATGCATCACAGTTCACCTTTGTCAGACTCTATGTTGTCTGATTCTATTTTACATTTGGTAACTTTATGCACTTGTTTAGTTTTGTGTTTGAGACTTTTTATTCGGTTCTACTTTTTGTGATCTGGTCTGTGACACTTTCTGCAGACTTTTCTTTGAACCAACAATCATTTGCATCATGGAAGGATTTGCCACATCAATAACACTCTTTGGCTTTTTTGCACCGTCCAGGGACATTTCGTGCATTTCACATTCTAGCCTCCTTTTCTGTAGTTCTGCTGCATCCTTTGCTGCAGTCTCTAATGATATTGTAATGGTCAATGCCTGTTTAAGGTTAGGTCTCTTTCAGATAGTAACCTCTTTGGATTGCTTTGACAATGCGTGCCACATACAAGCCTGTCCCTTAATGCATCAGGAAACCATCTATGAAATCACAGTACAGGGAAAGTTTGCACAGTTCTGCAATGTATTCAGAAATGCTTTCAACTTTTGGCTGGTCCCTTTTGTAAAATCTAAATCTCTCAGCTATTGCCAGCAAGTTAGGGTTCAAGTGATTTTATAAAAGTGTAACAATTTCATTGAACATCTTGCTTGCTGGCTTTTCAGGGGTTCCTGGGTTGCATAAGAGACTGTACGTCCTTGCACCCATTAAGCTAAGAAGTGTAGGGGCTTTTCTTTGCTCCTCCATGTTGTTCGCATTACAATACAGTTCAATCCTCCTCCACCCTGAGAGTGGCCACATTGTGGCAAAAGAGGAGGCCATGGACTGATATGTCAAATTGGGAATGGGGATGGGAATTAGAAGGGTTGGCCACTGGGAAATTCCGCCCTTGGTGAAAGGAGCACAGGTGCTCGACGAAGCAGGTCCCTAACTTATGTAGCGTTTTACACATTGTAGAGCAGCGGTCCCCAACCAGCGGGCCACATAGCATGCGCTACCGGGCCGCGAGGAAACGATATGATTTGGCAATAGGAGTCAGCTGCACCTTTTCTCATTCCCTGTCACGCCCTGTTGAGCTTGAACGCAGGCGAGGTCATTACGCACGCGTCATCCATGTCAGCGCGGGAAGGAGATCAACTCCTCGAGCTTGCAAATGACGGCGGGCTGAAAAGTATGCTTCACATAACATCTCTGCTGGCATTCTGGATCTCAAAATCAAGGCTAAATATCCTGAGATAACCACGAAAGCACTGAACACGTCGCTTCCATTTCCAATATATGTCTGCAATGAGTGCAACGAAAACTAAACTGCGGAATAGACTGGACATTAGGAACCCCCTTCGAGTATCGCTGTCTCCCATCACCCCTCGATGGCACCGTCTCATTGTAGGAAAGAAGTATTCAACCTAGCGCTCCCACTGATTCAGCGATATTAGTGTGTTGCAATGATTTTATATGTTCATACAGGGAAAATATGTCCTGTGTGTTTAATATCCAAACATTACTTAAAATGTTATGATGCTATTGACTTACTTATATAACGATATAGCAACTACAGCACAGAAACAGGCCATCTCTGCCATTCTAGTCCATGCCAAACGCTACTCTCCGCTGGTCCTACCGACCTGCACTCAGCCCATAACCCTCCATTCCTTTCCTGTCCATATACCTATCCAATTTTTCTTTAAGTGATAATATCGAACCTGCCTCTACCACTTAAGACCATAAGACCATAAGACAAAGGAGCAGAAGTAGGCCATTCGGCCCATCAAGTCTGCTCCGCCATTTTATCATGAGCTGATCTATTTTATCCTATTTAGTCCTACTGCCCTGCCTTCTCAGAATAACCTTTGATGCCCTGGCTACTCAGATACCTATCAATCTCTGCCTGAAATACACCCAATGACTTGGCCTCCACTGCGGCCCGTGGCAACAAATTCCATAGATTCACCACCCTCTGACTAAAAAATTTTTTTCGCATTTCTGTTCTGAAAGGGCGCCCTTCAACACTGAAGTCATGCCCTCTCGTACTAGACTCCCCCATCATGGGAAACAACTTTGCCACATCCACTCTGTCCATGCCTTTTACCATTCAAAATGTTTCTATGAGGTCTCCCCTCATTCTTCTAAACTCCAAGGAATACAGTCCAAGAGCGGACAAACGTTCCTCATATGTTAACCCTCTCATTCCCGGAATCATTCTAGTGAATCTTCTCTGTACCCTCTCCAACGTCAGCACATCCTTTCTTAAATAAGGAGACTAAAACTGCCCACAGTACTCTAAGTGAGGTCTCACCAGCGCTTTATAGAGCCTCAACATCACATCCCTGCTCCTATACTCTATTCCTCTAGAAATGAATGCCAACATTGCATTCGCCTTCTTCACTACCGACTCAACCTGGAGGTTAACTTTAAGGGAATCCTGTACGAGGACTCCCAAGTCCCGTTGCATATCAGAACTTTGAATTCTTTCCCCATTTAAATAATAGTCTGCCCGTTTATTTTTTCTGCCAAAGTGCATAACCATACACTTTCCAACATTGTACTTCATTTGTCACTTCTCTGCCCATTCTTCCAATCTATCCAAGTCTCTCTGCAGACTCTCCGTTTCCTCAGCACTACCGGCCCCTCCACCTATCTTCGTATCGTCAGCAAACTTAGCCACAAAGCCATCTTTTCCATAATCCAAATCGTTGATGTACAATGTAAAAAGAAACGGACCCAACACTGATCCCTGTGGAAAACCACTGGTAACCGGCAGCCAACCAGAATAGGATCCCTTTATTCCCACTCTCTGTTTCCTGCCAATCAGCCAACGCTCTATCCACGTATGTAACTTTCCCATAATTCCATGGGCTCTTATCTTGTTAAGCAGCCTCATGTGTGGCACCTTGTCAAAGGCCTTCTGAAAATCCAAATATACAACATCCACTGCATCTCCCTTGTTGAGCCTACTGGTAATTTCCTCAAAAAATTGTAATAGGTTTGTCAGGCAGGATTTTCCTTTAAGGAATCCATGCTGGGTTCTGCCTATCTTGTCATATGCCTCCAGGTACTCTGTAACCTCATCCTTGACAATCGACTCCAACAACTTCCCAACCTCCGACGTCAAGCTAACAGGTCTATAATTTCCTTTTTGCTTCCTTGCCCCCTTCTTAAATAGCGGAGTGACATTTGCAATCTTCCAGTCTTCCGGAACCACGCCAGAATCTATCGACTTTTGAAAGATCATCGCTAATGCCTCCGCAATCTCCACAGCTATTTCCTTCAGAACACGAGGGTGCATTCCATCTGGTCCAGGAGACTTATCGACCTTTAGCCTATTCAGCTTCCTGAGTACTCTCTCTGTCGTAATTGTGACTGCGCACACTTCTCTTCCCTGCCACCCTTGAGTGTCCGGTATCCTGCTGTCTTCCTCAGTGAAGACTGATGCAAAATACTTGTTCAGTTCCTCTGCCATCTCCTCATCTCCCATTACAATTTCTCCAGTATCATTTTCTATCCGTCCTATATCTACTCTCACCTGTCTTTTACTCTTTATATACTTGAAAGAGCTTTTAGTATCCTCTTTGATATTATTTGCTAGTTTCATTTCATAGTTAATCTTTTCTCTCTTAATGACCTTCTTGGTTTCCTTTTGTAAGGTTTTAAAGACTTCCCAATCCTCTGTCTTCCCACTAATTTTTGCTTCCTTGTATGCCCTCTCCTTAGCTTTAACTTTGGCTTTGACTTCTCTTGTCAACCACGGTTGCATCCTTTTTCCACTCGAAAATTTCTTCTTTTTTGGAATATACCTGTCTTACACATTCCTCATTTCTCGCATAAACTCCAGCCACTGCTGCTCTGCCGTCTTTCCCGCCAGTGTCCCTTTCCAGTCAACTTTGGCCAGTTCCTCTCTCATGCCACTGTAGTTTCCTTTACTCCACTGAAACACCGACACATCAGATTTCGGCGTCTCTTTTTCTAATTTCACAGTGAACTCAATCATGTTATGATCACTGTCTCCTAAGGGTTCCTTCACCTCAATCTCTCCAATCACCTCCAGTTCATTACACAATACCCAATCCAGTACAGCTGACCCCCTAGTGGGCTCAACAACAAGCTGTTCTAAAAAGCCATCTCGCAGACATTCTACAAATTCTCTCTCTTGAGATCCAGTGCCGACCTGATTTTTCCAATCTACTCGCATGTTAAAATCCCCCACAATTATCATAACACTGCCCTTCTGACAAGCCTTTTCTATTTCCAGTTGCAATTTGTAGTCCACATCCCTGCAGCTGTTTGGAGGCCTATAAATAACTGCCATCAGGGTCCTTTCACCCCTGCTATTCCTTAGCTCAACCCATAAAGATTCTGCACCTTCCGATCCTATATCACCTCTTTCTAATGATTTAATATCATTTCTTACCAATAAAGCCACGCCTCCCCCTCTGCCTACCTTCCTATCTTTCTGATACACTGTTCAACACTTACTTCAAGCTCCCCTGTCCTCCCCTGATAATTGACTTATCGCTATATTCATGCAAGGAAAATATGTGCTGTGTGTTTAATATTAAATTAGTTAGATAAACCCTTTTAGAAACGAAATTGACCATATTAGCCACTTATCACCTATATTCCGGTTGTGATTAACACCTCCTCCCCCCGTACAGAATCGCCAAAAACTATTTGTAGAACGATACCGGCACGTACACGCATGCGCAAACCGCGCATGCGCACTGGTGCCCGCGCAAGGCTTCATGGTCATTGTAGTCTTGGGTGTAAACAATGTATTTGACTGCTACTCTTGCCCGTTGGCAACCTTACACCCCCACTCCCCTGGGTCAGCCAGTCCGCAAGAATATTGTCAATATGAAACCGGTCCGCAGTGCAAAAAAGGTTGGGGACCCCTGTTGTAGAGGACACTGCATCGGGAGCACTGTGTACAATAAACAACTCTTCCCAGGTGAAGTGTTGCCTCACGTGGAAAGAATATTTAGGGTCCTGAGTGGAGGCAATTGAGGGAGCAAATGGTCAGCTGTAGCAGTTTGGTTGCTTGGAGGATTTTGTGCTAGGAGGAAGATTAGTGGGGACTAATCACTAGAGTTTGATCACTTTGCACTAAAATAGAGCTTTTTATTGTAATAGTGTTTTTTTTCAACAGAACGTGTTTAATTTATGTTTTTTTCTTTTGAGTGCTGCTTAAATTATGCCAGTAGTGCTGCTGCAAGAAGGTTTTTTTAAAAATTGTACCTGTGCATACATTTTTTGTGCACATGACAATGAACTTGCCTTTGTCTTTGATATCAGCCGTCTGTTCAGAGAGAACAGTACTGGGTCTGTGCTGTATGGTTCGATGACTCTGTGACTAAAAGACACAATACTGAAAACACATCGTCATGGGTTCCCAGCTATTGACCTTCCCTCCTCTATTCAGCCTTTTCATTACCTTGAGTTATTAAATGTGATTCTGCTCTGTTGTGAGACATTGATAGTAACAGTTTTGACTGTTTTATTCCACATTGCTCCTGTTCAATGTTCATATTCTGTTTTGTGAGGAGTAAGAAATATGTTACCAGTACGTCCTACTCCACTTTCATTTGTTAGCATGATTATGTTCGGTAAAAATTCCGAAGCATGTCTGTAATTTAATGAGTTGAGCATAAAACATCTTGAATGTTGTCTTTCTGATGAAACTCATCTGCTTTCTGAGGCCGGTGTAAAAGATTACATGGTACAAATTCAAAAATTGCAGGGAAAATTTCCTTGATATCCTGTCCGATTCTAAACCCTCAAGCAACACAGCTGAGAAAATTTAGTCTAGATTAGGCCGTGGAGTCTGATAGCAAACCTAGCTGGTACGAAGCACAGAGGATGAATGCACTTGCATTCACCCCCTCAGCTTCATACCAGGAATAGGAACAAGCTCACTATTTGAATAAGGCTGCTGAACTCCATTAAATATTTGCATTCAGCTTAAGTTCATTTCTGAGAAGGTTGGTTTATTATTCCTTCTTTACCTTTATGTTTAATTCCTAATTAATTTGCAGCAGTTCAACATATTTTAAATATTTCATTTTTTCAAAATCAGACTTAAACTGCTTTTGAACTGCTTTGACTACTATGGATGTTTAAAGATAGCGAAGGACAGTGGTGAGAATTCTAAAGCTCTCTGGTCAATGGTGGGAGGTTCTGCTCTCTGAAGGATGGTTACCACATGCAGCCTGAACTTGCTTTGCAGCAGGGGTGTTGTGGAGAAGTCCTCCATTCAATGGGTCCAGTGGGGACATGAGATATTAGTGCAGTCACAGGACTCATATGAAGTGGGGACCAAGTGAGAGTACAGGCCGGATTGAGCATGATGTGGCCCAGTAAGTGACTTGTTATCACACTGGTACTTATGGAGGCCTGATTACCTGCAAACTGGATGTGTCGTTCCTACATTTATGAAAATTATTTCACTTGACGTAGAGCGGGTTGGGACATCCTGATTTAACGTCCTAGAGGTACATTGTGGAAACAAGCTATTTATTAATCACTAATCCTAACACATTTGATTCTCCACACACACTTAGCGAACTACCCCTAGATTCTACCACCCATCTATGCATTAGAGGCAATTTGCAGTGGTGAACTAACCTACCATCTCAAAGTTCGAAGTACCAAGTACAACTTCGAATCTGTGCATCTTTGGGATGTGAGAGGTAACTACAACAACGGGTGGAAATCCATGTGGTCACAGGGTGAACTAGCAGACTCCTCACAGACAACAGCAGGAGTCAGGATTGATATATGGAAGTGTGTGACAACAGGCTTATTATATTTCTGCTGCCTTGAGGTTATAATAGGTGCTACAACATATTCCATGTGTTCGGTTTCTTGTGCTTATGTAATTGTAGGGATTAAAAGGTTAAAACATGAGAGACCGAATTATTTTTTAAAACCTAATTTATTTAATTTGCTTTGTATTCTCTTTCGGTGCTGGGGGCGGGTGGTTAGTTGAGCTTTGACATTTCTGAAAGGAGAACCATGATTTCCACTAATTGGACACAGGAGAGCACAAATACCAAATTGGAGCTCATCCAACCAGGGTACAAATCTAAAAGGATTTTAGCTATACAAAGGAGAGATGTATCTGTACATCAACTGTACCTCTTCCTAGAGATGCTGCCTGGCCAGCTGCGTTCACCAGCATATTTTACGTGTGTTGCTTGAATTTCCAGCATCTGCAGATCTCCTCGAGTTTATGAATGTATCTGGAGTATTGTCCCCAAAAAGGTTGTGGGTTATGGACGATGGGATCTTTCAGGACTGAAATGGATAGGTTTCTGTGAGCTAGGATATCACAGAACCATGGAAGTGCAGCACGCTAACAGCACAGAAGCTCACAGCCTTTTGTGTCTGAGCCAGCTCCCTAAGCAGATTAGTCCCATTTTTCTTCCAGTCCTACTTCTACCCTTGCTAAGTAGTCCTGCATTTTAATTTTTTTTCAAGGGAATCAAGCAAAAAAGGAGCATAAGCAGATAAATGATATTGACCTATAGATGAGGCATGATCCAGAACAAGTTCAAGTTACTGATTGGCCTGCTCCTCTTTTCACATTTGCTGGTATTTACATATCTATTCTCATATTATAAATAGTAAAACGTTACTGAGGATATTTGCAGTGCTATTGGACTGATTTTAATCTATTAGAAAAAGCTAGTCAACGCAATAGCACTTGTTATATTTGTATCTGGGGAGGCTGTCACCAAGCATATTAAAAACCCAAAAACAATTTATGCACTTATTAATCAATTATATAATTTAACTTAATATATATTATCTGTCTATATATCTATGTCTATATATGTGTGTCTACAGTATGAATCAAAATAAATCAAGGATAATTACAATGCAAAATGGCAAGGTTGTGGCCCCTTCATTTTTACTGGTTGCTCTCCTGGGTATTTCCAGCATTTTATAAATTCATTTCAGATTTTTAGCATCTGAAGTATCTTTAATCTAATATTCTATTGGAAGGATCTGTAAGGCAGAGTGTTAGCTTATAACTTATGAATAAAAGAGGCTAGAGGGGACTTGATTAAGTTATTGAAAACTGAGAGAAACATAAATAAGAGGAAACTCTCTTTTTTTCCTTGGCAGAGATGAATCAAAGCAGGGCTTAAGGTAAGGGCAGGAGACTTAGGTTGATTTTTAAGCAATTTTTTTTTATCTCAATGGCTCTGGAGTGTTGGAGATAGAAACTATTGGCACATGAAATGCCAAGGCAGAGAAATCTATGGACCAAGTGCTGGAAGGAAAGTGGAATTAGCCTAGATGGGTACTTGATGATTGACGTGGACGTAGTGGGTTTGAAGGATCCGTTTTGGTGCTGCATGATCTCTTTGAGTCTGAATATACTACTAGGGAGCAGGAGTAATGCTATTGACATTATCTATTGTCAGCTTCGGATTTCCCAAGGTTGCAGCAATTATCTATTTCCCAATTGTGTCTGTTTTGTAGTTTCAGCCGGCAGATCCAGATGTACAGATCAAAGCCAGATTACCCTATCCCCAAGTGCCTTTTCCAGTCATGAGCCATCTGCCTTAGTAGTCAGAAAATAAATTCCATCATCCTTTCCATAAAGGATTTTATTGTATTCCATTGATCTGTTGTCATTTTAGGGAATAAAGATATCCGTAGCAAAACAAATATACAGTAGGAGCAGCGCATCTCATTCCTGAGGTAGGACATTCAGAACCCTCTTGTACCTTATTACTTTCTATCCTCATTTTAGAAACCTTTTTATCATGCCATATATGGATATGGTAATTTAAACATCTGTCAGGCAATTTGCATACATCCAGACTCCCTCAGTAAATCATCACTTAATAGCTGGCAGCAGTACAGACTATTTGAAAATACTTTACAGAAAGCCCTGATACATTTTTTATCATGATGTGGATCCCAGAAGAATAAATGGCAGTTCTTACTGTTGGTGCACTGCAGTCATCCAGCGCCTAGCCTGAAACATCCATCATCCACATCATCATTGTTTGCACTCTGCAAATGTGATGTAGCTCACAGTTGTGACCTCCATCACCTTACAGCCCATCTTTGACAACATTCACATCCTCTGATGTTGTCGGAAATCCTCTGCTTGTTCTAGTCAGCCGAGTTTAGATTTTCAGAGCTGCAGAACCAGAAATGTCAGAACACATAAAATTGAGGTTGCTTAAAACACTGTCAAAGGAAGACGAAAGCAGCATTGTAGACTATAAAAGTTTCAAAAGATAGATGAGTAATAACTTAATGATAATTGAAAGCACACCTACCCCTTATTCTCAGATTTTATTTCGGTCCCAAATCGGAGAATAAAGGGTAGGGGTAGTATATTCCAAAGATGAGGTTAAATGCCACCAAGACTATTTTGTAAAATCATATCTAACAGTGAGGTACATTTTTATAATGGAAGTGGATTTTAAATATTAACTGAAAAAACACCAACTAGTATGTATCCTGAAACAAACTGCTTTATGCCACTCTGAGGCAAATGAGTCATATGTTAACATGGAATATATCTCTCAGTTCTGTTCATTGCCATGCTGTCTAGCTATTTGATGGCATCTTATCTGTTTCAATTTGAATGAGTAATAGGAGCATATTTAACAGAATATTCCATGTTGTCAACTACCAATAGAAATAGCTTCCTTTTCAGCTGTAACTTCACTCTCACACCATGCATTTTGATAAGAAAACAATACATAAATTTTCTTTCTCTTCCAACACCACCACCAATGACATGCACTATACAGGTTACAGTTCTTTCATGGCAAGCAGTCTTTCACGTATTTGGTAGATAGAAGTAATTTACTAAAGATTCAACAAAGCTCTTATGTCTGTGTGATTACAGTTAGGAAACCAAAGTACCTAATATTAACATAAGGAGTTGTGTGATGTTCTGAAATGTGTGCACCAAGTCCTTTCAGTATCCACACTAGCAAACTGGTTGTAAGGGATTGTTTCCTGACTTCATTTTCCCAACAAGGAACCTGGGTTAGGGAACCTACATCTGCAACTTCAAGTCATATTACAAGCAAATTTTCAGCTGGCTATTAAGGTGATGCACTGACAGTTTCTTCCAGTCACCTGTAGTCAGGGGTCAACCATTGATTCAAAGCAGAAAATATTCATATGAAATCATTCCAAATAACTATTTTCACAGACAATATATCTTGGACAGCTCAATCTATCTTTGATTTCTTTATTTTTGGCTCTTTGCTACTTGATCCCTTTCTCTACCCCTTCATCTTGTGGAATAACACCAGCGACTCCAACCTACCACTGCCCAACATATCTCACCCTTTACCTTTCATTTTGTTCGCAAGTGTTCAGGAGATGTTTTGCATTTACATTATATGCTCAGTGGCCACTTAATCAGGTACATCAATATACCTGCTCATTAATGCAAATTAATTTATTCAGAGATACCTAATAAAGTGGCTGCTGAATGTACATATGTTCATGGTCTTCTACTGCTGTAGATCTCCATACACTTCAATGTTTGATGTGTTGTACATTCAGAGATGCTGTTCTGCACACTACTGTTTTAATGTGTGGTTATTTGAGTTACTATTACCTTCCTACCAGCTTGAATCAGTCTGGCTATTCTCTCTCTCTGACCTCTCTCATTAACACATGTTGTGCATAAAAATCCCAGGACAGCAGCAGTTTCTGAGATACTCCAATTACCCTGTCTGGCACCAACAATCATTCCACGGTCAAAGTAACTTAGATCACATTTCTCCCCCATTCTGAAGATTGGTCTGAACAACAACTGAACCTCTTGACCATGAATGCTCACTTTTATGCATTGAGTTGCTGCCCAACGATTGGCTGCTAAGATATTTGCATTAATGAGTAGATGTACAGGTCTGCCTAACAACATGGCTACTGAGTGTAAATGGTCAATTTCTGTCAGTCCTATTGGGCATTGTGTAGATAAAAATTTGAAATTACTCCTAAAGGTTTATACTCTCGCCAAACAATTGATACCAGAACGTACAATCATCACAGCAATATTTGATTCTGCACTTCCCGCTCCCTAGATTACAAGTTGTTAGTAAATATTAAAAATTTAAATTATAAATCATAAATAGAAAATAGAAAAATGGAAAATAAAGTAGTGCAAAAAAACCGAGAGGCAGGTCCAGATATTTGGAGGGTACAGCCCTGATCCGGGTCAGGATCCGTTCAGCAGTCTTATCACAGTTGGAAAGAAGCTGTTCCCAAATCTGGCCGTACCAGTCTTCAAGCTCCTGAGCCTTCTCCCGGAGGGAAAAGGGACAAAAAGTGTGTTGGCTGGGTGGGTCGTGTCCTTGATTATCCTGGCAGCACTGTTCCGACAGCGTGCAGTATAAAGTGAGTCCAAGGGCGGAAGATTGGTTTGTGTGATGTACTGCGCCGTGTTCACAATATTTTGCAACTTCTTCCGGTCTTGGACAGGACAACTTCTATACCAGGTTTCTACGGTGCATCTATAAAAATTAGTGAGGGTTTTAAGGGACAGGCCAAATTTCTTTAGTTTTCTCAGGAGGTAAAGGCGCTGGTGGGCCTTCTTGGCAGTGAACTCTGCTTGGTTGGACCAAGTCAGGTCATTTGTGATATTGACCCCGAGGAACTTAAAGCTTTTGACCTGTTCCACTTGCGCACCACTGATGTATATGGGGTCGTACGGTCTGCTACTCCTTCTGAAGTCAACAACCTTTGTCTTGCTGACATTGAGGGATAAGTTATTGTCTTCGCAACATGCCACCAGGTTCTTAATTTCCTCTCTGTACTCAAACTCATCATTACCCGAGATATGGCCTACAATTGTGGTGTCATCAGCAAACTTATATATTGAGTTTGATGGAAACTTAGCTACACAATCATGGGTGTATAGTGAGTACAGCAGGGGGCTGACTATACAGCCTTGTGGGGCACCAGTGCTCAGAGTGACTGTAGAGGAGAGCTTGTCTCCTATTTTTACAGCCTGGGTCCTGTCTGTGAGGAAGTTGAAGATCCATCTGCAGATTTGAGTGGTGAGGATTAGTAAAGAGCAAACCCTGATGCTAAATGGTTCCAGGTAAATTCCTTAAGACATGAAGAAGTGCAGGGTTTTAATATTATGCCTGCTTAGAGCTATTCTGACCTTTTCGACTAAAATCACTGATAAAATGAACTGAACTGTTCAGGCCAGTTCATTGGCTATATTTAAGAGGGAGTTAGATATGGCCCTTGTGGCTACAGGGGTCAGGGGGTATGGGGGAAGGCTGGGGCGGGTTCTGAGTTGGATGATCAGCCATGATCATAATAAATGGCGGTGCAGGTTCGAAGGGCCTACTCCTGCACCTATTTTCTATGTTTCTATGTTTCTATAATGCTTTGATGTGAATATTTTCACATATGGTAAAACTGATGTTATTTATTTATAGGGATGTTGGTGTCTCTGGCAATTAATCTTGAGTAGCAACAAGTCACTATAAGTCAGTAGCTCTAACCGCTGTGCTTGACCATTGAATTTTACCCTTTTTGCTGTGCTAAACAGTTGGTCTCTAGCAATTAATCATGAGTAGCTTTTAGTCAGTCTATAAAACCTTACTTACTGCGTTTTTCACCAGTTCATCTATAAAATCTTTTGAAGCGATGTAGTTATCAAAGAAACAATCGAGTCAACACCTTTTTAGTTGGTTAAGTAAGTTAAAATAGCCCAACCATGAATGAATTTTATTCAATAAAATGCAATCACCATTCCTCTGTTAGTCACCTTATTTCTAACATGCTCAGATAATCCCTCCCAGGTGGCAGTTCCAAGTTGATTGTTGGTTTGTAGGTCAGTCAGATGAACAGGTTCTGGGGTGTGAGATCAGGGCCTTTGCACTTTACCACATAGAATTTCCCCTTTAGGAGTTGAGCAAGGCAGATTCTGTAGGCAGTTCACACAACTCAGTCATCATGGCTGCTTGTGCCAGCAGCCTGCAGCTTAGTAAATTTTAATCATTGGTTCTCCACAAGGCAGATGATGGCCTTGGGTCAGACTGAACAATAGCTGAAGTTGCTGAGCAGGACAACAGATAACCTTAGACTTGGATGGAACTATAGCTAGCACTAGGCCGCTGAACAATGTAATGCTGGAGGAGGGAGAGAGCGGTGGGTGGAACAGGATACTCTAGGAAGAGAAACCAATGTTTCCAATAATGAAGACACAAATCACCACTGGTGATTGACTATACTGAAATACTCCTACATTGCTTTTGAGTGGGGATTTCCTTTAGAGCAAAATAACTGGTCAAGGTGATTTGCTATTGGGGGAGCAGGTCAACAGGTAGTTTTGCTGTTTGTGGAAGTTGGAAGGGATGGCATTCCACTTATATGGAGATGACAGGTTTTGACAGTGCTATTGCAGAAACCTTGATAAGTAATGACACTGCATCCCATGGATCATATATCTGCCGCTTTAGTGTGCTTGTGGTGGAATCAGTGCAATTTCAGGTTGGTGAATCAATTGCCAACCAAATAGGCATCTTTTGTCTTGAATGCTGTTCAGCATCTTGAATGTTATTGGAGTTGTACCCACAGCATAACAGTTAGCACCGACAATCAGCAATTGGGATTCAATTCCTCCCACTGTCTGTAAGGAGTTTGTATGTTTTCCCCGAGACTTCATGGGTTTCCTCCTGGTGCTCTGATTGCCTCCCATATTCCAAATTCAAAGAGGTTGTGGCAATGCTATGTTAGTACTGGAAGCATAACAACACTTGTGGGCTGCTCCTCACCTCTCCCCCCGGCACAAACCACAGACTTTGTTGGTTGTTGGTGTTAAACAACGCATCTTGTTGTATGTTTCAATGTACCTGTAACAAATAAAACTAATCTTTAATCTTTAATCCAATTAATTTCAGTGCACTCCAACATATCCCCTGGTGATTGTAAGGGTTTGGGGAAGTCACAAAGTGAGATTTGATCACAGGAATTATCTGTATACTGCTGCCAAACTTGGATGAGGAATATATGCTGTTTATTACACATTCAACTAAGATTGACAAAACTATGACAACAAAATCCATCCCAGCATGTTATGAGGAAAGCAAGGAAGCACCATCAAAGCAACATTTAAATCTGACTGAGCTGAATTAAGGAGCTGTTCATCCACAAGCACAAGCAATCCAAGGTCCCGAGTTTCAGGGAAAGGTTGAATAGGTTGAGACTTTATTGTCTGGAGTGTAAGAGCATAGGGGGAGAATTGATAGAGGTTTACAAAATTATGAGGGTATAAATAAGGTTAATGCAGGCAGGCTTATTCTACCAAGGGAGGGTGAGACTAGACCTATAGAGGTCATGGGTTAAAGGTGAGAGGTGAAATGTTTAAGGGGAAGATGAGATGGTAAGAAAGTGGGATGAGCTGCCAGTGGAAGTGTCGGATTTCAACATTCGACAGTGGTTTAGATAGGGACGTGGATGGAAAGGGCATGGAAAGTTATGGTCCAGGTGCAAATCGATGGGTTTAATAATAATAATAATAATAGGCAGAATAATAGTTTGGCATGGATTAGATGGGCTGAAGTGCCTATTTCTGTGTTGTAGTGCACTATGACTTCATGTCTCTATGACATAGTTTACTAATCTGCTCTTTTCACAGAGTTTCTATGATGTGGTTGGTCATAGAATTTCTAGATCAACATAGTAAGGACTTCTCAAGGGAGTGACAAGCTCAATGTTCAAAATGACTAACTGATGAAAGGATTAATTAAATCAAGCATTTCATGGCCTAGGTTCACAGAATCATACAACATGAAAACTGGCCTACTTGAACGTGCGGTACAATCTAGAGGGAGGCATTGCATGAATCCGTTGTTGCGGGTAAGATTTTATTTTACTTACACAAGTATTTGAGAGCAGCTGAGATGGCTGTGGTTGAAGTTTACAACATGCAAGATACAATGGACTGCATTCATCAATTTAGAGATCAGAGTAAGCTATTTTGATTGGCAGGGAGAATTGAATTCAAAGTCAGAGCTAGACAGGGATAAATGTGAAATGAAATTACTGTTAAGAGTTAAAGCTGTGGAAAATATTTTGAATACAGTTTTTCCAAAATATAGAATTGTGTAACATTTTATATCAAAGAAATCTTTTGTAAGTTTTTACAATTGTTCCATTATATAGTGTATATTGTTTCATACTGTGCTAGTTCTTGTATTTGCAGTTTTAATAAGTTTTGCATGAATAGATGTTCTGGATTGAGCTGCTTTGTGATCCTTGGCTATTTTTACCCCACTCTGCAGTGCTTAGGCTGAACTCAGAAACAGACATCAAGCAGAACCACTGTACTTGCATTGGTCTAAGTTTCTGGAGAATGGTGAGCCCAGTATATTGACTTTAGTGGTGAGCCCAGTATATTGGGGTATATGGGGTGTCAGGGAGAGGTAGCACCTCTGGTGGGGGAACATGTCGCGTCCTTTTCAGGGCGGTTAGTCCACCTTTGGTCCCCACCTGGCACTCAGCTCTCACCTGTGGCTCCCCGTAGCTGTTTGCATACGACAGCGGCCACAGCCCGGGCAACGGCTTCGACAAGCCGGCTAAACCAGGTGAGGGTAGCCAACGGGTCTCAAACCCTCGGTGAGATAGGGAGTTGTCTATCCCAGCATGTGAAGACAGACTCCGGCGGATTGAGCGGATGAGATCAATGGAAGGTCCAACAGTCAAGAAGGCGGTCTCTGCAAGCGTCGTGGAACGTGTAGAGCAGGACAAGACACAGAAGATGTCCTGGTCATCCACTGCGCCTAGTCCCATCTCCAGCCATCTAGACTCTGTCTTGCCACTGGACCCAGATGGGAATTGGGAAGAGAGAGTGAGGCTGACGCTGCGCAACTCTCCTTCACTTAAATCCAAATCATGCGCTAGTCTCGACCCCATCATTATGGTGTCGAGGTCCTAATCGACGTCAACGATGGACGAACAACATATTGACTTTACAAGCCATCAGCAAACATTTATTTTAATAATTTCAAAATAACACATTATATTTTGCAGCAGGTCTGTGGATGAAATAAGCATCATATTACATTTTTTTTGTCTTGACTTGCATTGCAATTGACTTTCACATGAGACTTGCAAGAATTATGGGCTTTCACATCCTTGAACATTTGAAGACACTCTATGATATACATGCTGAGTTTTTTGCATGGTGGGAATATTTCTACATAGGTAGATTAATTCAAATCTACGCATAATCCATTGTAAAAATTTTTGCTTTCCTCAACAATAAGTACACCCAGTCCTGGGGTTTCAGCACAGCCAGTGTACAGTGATTTATTACACAGGAGGTATCGTCTGCCACTACTGAAAAATCTGTTCCATTATCAATTAAAAATCTGTGAAGTATCTTTGTATAAAGGCAAACTTTATCACATGAACACCTCTACGCTGGCTTCAACTCTCTGTGCCCATCATGTATGCAAAGGAATCGCTTGTCAACTCAGATTCACAACACCAAAGATTACTTCCAAAATGTTTTATCCCTTAAATGCTATTAAAATCAGCAGAGCAAACAGGATTCTAATATTATGCACTTATAAATGTGTTTGTATATGAATACATTACATTACATAGTAACAGAATGACCATCGTTTTATCATCCTCTGTTAAGGAGCACTAATCATGACCATTACTTGGCTCTCCATACTCCAACTGGTTTAGGAAACTTTCATCAATCACACTGATTCCATTATTGTAAATCACAGAATTAATGAGGGAACTGTTTGAATCATAAACTGTTGCAAGTTATAGAAAAGTACTTTGGGATGTTTTATTTATTTGATGCCTACAATGATCTATGCCATAGGCTCAGATTAACTAAGAAAGCCACATTGAAAATCTCTGCAAGGTCAATTTATTAAGATTAGAATTTTTATGCATCTAATGCAAAGTTTTTTAACCAGCTGGTTGCCAAAGCTACATTTGGAAATTCATAAACACCAGAAATTCAGCAGATGAAAACCTTTATATTCCATCTGGGTAGTCACCGATGTGATAGCTTGAACATTGATTTCTCTAACTTATGGTAGTTTTTCCCTTTCCATTTTCCCTCCTCTTCCACTCCCACTCTGGCTTCCTTCTTAGCTCTTTCACTTTTCCACCTGTCAACTCCCAGCTTCTCACTTCACCCTACTGCCCTCCCACCTAGCTTGAACTCCTTCCCATCCCCTCCCACTTTCTTATTCTGGCTTCTTCCCCCTTCCTCTTCAGTCCTGATGAAGGATCTCAGCCGGAAGCATCGACTGTTTATTCCTTTCATTAGCCGCTGCTTGCCCTGCAGAGTTCCTCCCGCATGTTGTGTGTGTTTCCCTGGAAATACATCACCGGTCCCCAGGGAATGTGCAAAGAAATTTATTCATGGTCAGCACCATGAAATTACTCCAAACTTCATTCCATGCAGTGGATATTGGAGGCTGAGTCCAACTCACAAACTGCTTCAGTGATACCTTCTGGGATACCACTGGGTCACTTTTTTCATGCTGTCTCTTTTGAGCACAATCCAATCAGATCAGATGAGTTTCAACTCCATCTGTTTTTGTGGATTCACTCTGATATTTGTTACTGTGCATTTTGATTTCAACTTGTCTATGTTGAAGATTATTCTGGAATACTGAAATGATGTGGATAGCAGGTACTAATGAAAATGAGAACTAGTGTTCAAAGTAAGAAAAGTAATTCATAATTTAACCTTGACTGATACTTTCCCAAGGTAGAAATGTTAAATATTAGAGGGCACAGCTTTAAAGTCAGTGGGGGAAAGCTTAGGGGAGATTTGTGGGGCAATTCTTCTTACACAGAGGGAGGTGAGTGCCTAGAATGGCCTAACAGGGCTGGTGGTGGAAGCATATACAATAGTGGTGATCAATACGCTTTTAGACAGATGTATGAACATGAAGGAAATGGAGGGGTTAAAGACCAGAAGGAAAGAGTATTCACCCTTTTTACTGAATATTTCAATAAAAGTACTAATTCAGAAGATTGTGCATTGGAATGCGGATATGCATTTTATCTTCTTAGACCTTTAAGCTTATTTGCCATTCCTGTCTGATCTGTGACTTAACTTCACTTACTGTACATATATTTTTCATTTTCTCTCTTAATATGAAATCTACCTATCTCCAATGAAAAGTTTACAATTTGGCTTTCCAAGTTTCTGTTGATTCATGTTGTTTTGGCTTTTACTTTGAAATATAGCCCTGTCGACTGACTGTGTGGCCAATTTTAATTGTGATGGCACTGCAGCCTTTAAAACTGAAGTTCAGTTTGACCCTGTGAGGAGGGCAGCCATTTTGTTTCAGTGGGTTTCTCAGTCAGACTGAAGCACATTTACAAAATCCTGCGTTGTCTTTCCTTTGTTTGCATCATCTAGATCAATGCCTGTTAGTTTTTGGCTTAGTTCATAAGGAAAGCACTATCTGAGTGATATTTTGTATTAATATTTTCCATTCCTGTCAAAGGTTCGCTAAAAGGTTATTCTTCGTCAATTGCTGCCCTACCTACATCTAAACGACATCTTGGAAAGATTTCAGTCAGGGTTTAAGGCTTATTATAGCACAGAGTCTGCCATGCTGAAAGTGTACAATGATCCCCTCCTCTCTACCGACTCAGGTGACTCTGCCATCCTAATTCTTCTTGACCTCAGTGCAGCTTTTGATACTGTGGATCATGCCATTTTAATAGACCACCTCCAGTACGGGGTTAGTATTGATAGCACTACGTTGATCTGGTTCACATTCTACCTCTAAAATAGAGGCTTCTCCGTCAACATAGGCAAATTTTCCTCTTCTCCAGCTAGTTTCTCCTGTGGGGTCCCACAAGGTTCCATCCTAGGTCCCATTCTTTTCTCTATATACATGTTTGTTTATAAAGCCCTAAGAGGCCTCCTATATCACAGACCTTCTAACCCCTTATTCTACCTCCATGTTCCTCTGGTCGGCTGATTTGGGGCTCCTGGCTGTCCCGCGATCTAAATTTAAGTTCAGAGGTGACCGCGCCTTTGCTGTTGTAGCCCCTAGACTGTTGAACAGCATTCCCCTCCCTATCAGATCTGCCCCCTCCATTAACTCCTTTAAGTCCAGGCTCAACACTTACCTTTATTCACTAGCGTTTGAATCTTCCTGATGTGGCTGATTTTTGGCTTGTGCCTCGGCTCATGTGTTGTTTATTTTGTGCCTATAAGCTGCGTGCCTTGTTGTTTATATCTGTGTTTCTTGTATTTGTGATTTTAGCTTCCTGTTATGATTTGTACAGCACTTTGGTCAACATGGGTTGTTTTTAAATGTGCTTTATAAATAAATTTGACTTGTCTTGACTTGACTTAATATTACATACAAGTTTATTCCTGATTATCCGTAAAGGGTTCAACCAACCTTGGTAATGAATACTTACATTATATTAGTCTTCTCACACACTTTGAAACTTAGTATGCTCATATTGTGCATAAATATCGATATTTTGCAGGTAAGTCTAGCTTCATATATTCCTAATTTCTTATGAATGAGCGATTTAATTGTCATACATTTGCTGCATTAGGTAATTAAAGTATTCTTCTGGTTCATTCTCAGTTTACCTCTTACTCAGTGCTGCTGCCCAGTTAAAACACCCTGAGCTGGGACGTTATAGCCTGACTCCCATGTTCAATTGAGTGGAGTTTGGCTTACTGCTGAATTATGTACTTCCTACCACATACACGGAGAGCAGTACACATATAAACTTTACTAACTTCTCCAATGAACTGCCTCCAACAGTTGGACATACTTGCTGATGTGGGAATCCCCAATCAACCTAAATATTCATGTCTTTCTATTTCTTGAAAAGTTACATGAAGTAATTTACAATGAAGGGGCTTGCCCCAAAATGTCAGCTGTTTTTTCCTCTCCACAGACGCTGGCTGACATGCTGATTTCCTCCAGCATTGTGTGTGTGTGTCTCTCTGGATTTCCAGCATTTGCAGAATCTCTTTGAAGCTCCTTCAATAATTCCATAAGACTGAAGTAGGGTAAATACTGAAAGGCTTTTATTCGCAGTAAGACGTGACCTCCATGCTGAGTGTCTGCCCCTGGTCTGAGGGGGAGGAGCAGGGCGAAAACGCCTTTATTCGGGGGTCTGTGGGAGGAGCCACAGAGGCAGTCAGCAGAGGGGCGTGTCCAGACAGTTAACCCAGTTACAACATATATATATGGTTTACCACATTCACCCCTCCTTTTTTTTTAAAGAGTCCCGTGGGGTGAAGTGACTGACAATATTTAAAACAAGCATATTTACAGGTGGTCGAGTCTGTCGCTGTGATCTACGTAGCACCGGTGGTGATTACACTGGCGATGGCGGTTGTGCTGGCTCCGGCCTGACTTGAGGTGCCAGCACGTTAGGCGTCGGTAATGCCTCATGCGTGTGCATCATGCCTGGTATGGGAGTGTCGTATGGTGTCTGTGTAGGGCTTGGAATGCGTGGTGATGGGTGGGTATACATACCGGTGGATACGGGTTAATAGTCACCACGGAGTTTTCAGGGTAGGGGCCCGGATCTCCTGCGGGCGCCAGGTCGCGGATGGAGACTGTGTCCTCCTGCCCATCAGGTAAAACCACATAGGCATACTGAGGGTTCGCATGAAGTAAGTGAACCCTCTCGACCATCGGGGAGTATTTATTGCTCCTCGCATGTTTCTGGAGCAGCACTGGCCCCAGGGACGTCAATTTGGTAAGTGGTCCCAGTGGTCGAGTTTCTGGGAAAAGAAAAGAGCCGCTCATGAGGGGTGGCATTGGTGGTCGTGCGTAACAGGGAGCGGATGGAGTGGAGTGCCTCAGAAGGACCTCCTGCCAGCGGGACACCAGCAGTCCATTTGACCTGAGGGCTAAGAGTGTGGCTTTCCACACCGTGCCATTCTCCTTCTCTACCTGTCCATTCCCCCGGGGATTATAGTTCGTCGTCCTACTGGTTGCAATTCCCCTAGCTAGTAGGTATTGGCGCAGCTCGTCACTCATAAACGAGGACCCTCTGTCACTGTGGATATAGCATGGATATCCGAACAGAGTGAAGAGCTTGCTCAGGGCTTTTATAACTGACGTGGTAGTGGTGTCGGGGCAGGGGATGGCGAAGGGGAACCGCGAGTACTCGTCAATAACGTTAAGAAAGATCACATTGCGGTCAGCGGAGGGAAAGGGGCCCTTAAAGTCAACACTCAGTCGCTCGAAGGGGCGGGTGGCCTTGATGAGTTGTGCCTTTTCGGGTCGGTAGAAGTGCAGTTTGCACTCTGCGCAGACTTGGCAGTCCCTGGTCATCATCTTGATCTCCTCAAGGGAGTAAGGCAGGTTCCAGGCTTTCACAAAGTGGAAAAGCCGGGTGACCCCCGGGTGGCAAAGATCTACATGTAGGGCATATAGCTGGTCGATCTGCGCGCTGGCACACGTTCCCCAGGATAGGGCATTGGAGGGCTCGTTGAGCTTCCCAAGCTGGTACATGATGTCATAGTTGTAGGTGGAGAGTTCGATTCTCCACCTCAGAATTTTATCATTTTTGATTTTGCTCCGCTGCTGATTATTAAACATGGATGCGACTGAGCGCTGGTCAGTTAGCAGGGTGAACTTTTTGCCGGCGAGATAGTGCCTCCAGTGTCTAATAGCTTCCACTATGGCCTGGGCCTCTTTCTCTACCGCAGAGTGCCGAATTTCAGGGCCTTGAAGAGTACGGGAGAAGAACGCCACTGGTCTTCCTGCCTGGTTGAGGGTAGCAGCCAGCGCAAAGTCGGAGGTGTCACTCTCTACTTGGAAGGGAATGGCCTCATCCACCGCATGCATTGCTGCTTTGGCAATGTCCCCTTTTATGCGTTTGAAGGCCGCGTGGGCCTTGGCAGAGAGGGGGAATGTGGTGGACTTGACCAGGGGGCGGGCCTTGTCTGCATAGTTAGAGACCTATTGGGCATAATATGAAAAGAAGCCCAGGCACCTTTTGAGGGCTCTGAGGGTATTGGGAAGAGGGAGTTCCAACAGGGGGCACATACGGTCAGGGTCAGGGCCAATGACTCCATTCTCCACGACACACCCAAGGATAGCAAGTCGGGTGGTCCCAAACACACACTTGTCCTTGTTATAGGTGAGATTGAAAGCTTTGGCCGCTTGGAGAAATTTTTGGAGGTTGTTGTCATGATCCTGCTGGTCGTGACCACAGATGGTGATGTTATCCAGATATTGGAACGCGGCCTTCAGTTGGCACTGGTCCACCATCCAGTCCATCGCCCTCTGGAAGACAGATACACCATTCGTGACACCAAGGGGACGCGCAGGAATTGATAAAGCCTGCCGTCCTCCTCGAAGGCGGTGTAAGGGCGGTCCTCCCTGCGGATGGGGAGCTGGTGGTAAGCGGATTTTAGGTCTATGGTCGAGTACACCTTGTACTGGGCTATCTGATTGACCATATCCGCGATGCGGGGTAGAGGGTACGCGTCAAGCTGCGTGAACCTATTGACGGTCTGGCTATAGTCCACGACCATCCTATTCTTCTCCCCGTTCCAAACAATGACCACCTGGGCCCTCCAAGGATTTGTACTTGCCTCAATGACCCCCTCCCTGAGCAGCCGCTGCACCTCCGACTTAATGAAGGCTCTGTCCTCCGCGCTGTACCTCCTGCTTTTAGTTGTCACAGGTTTACAGTCAGGGGTCAGGTTGGCGAACAGCGGTGGGGGAGGGATCCTGAGGGTGGAGAGGCCGCAAGTGGCGTCGGTAGTGCGGCAGTTGGCATGGTGTTGGGTGTGATGTGCGGGTCGGTGTGTGTGTGTGGTCAGTAGCGGGGTATGTGACGTATTGCTACAAAACTGGGGATTTACAACCGTGATTGGTGGGAGGGGCCCATCATACTCCATTGTCACGCTTTTCAAGTGGCTCTGGAAGTCAAGTCCCAATAGCACAGGGGCACACAGTTGAGGCATAACCAGTAACGTAAAGTTTCTATATTCTGTGCCCTACACCACTAGCGTCGCTACACAACCCCCCTGGATGTCTGTTGTATGCGACCCGGATGCTATGGCGACCCTCTGACTTACTGGCGGTATCGTGAGTCCGCAATGCCTCACTGTGTCCAGGTGGATAAAACTCCCCGTGCTGCCTGTGTCAAACTGGCAGCTTGTCCTGTGCCCCTCCACCAGGATATCCATCATTGACCTTGCGAGCTGGTGGGGAGCTTTGGTCGAGGGTCACGGAAGCCAGGGTGGGGTTGCTGTCTTGGTCCGGCGTGGTGAGGTGCCCCGTGAGCACCCGTTGGTCGTAGGCGGTGGGAGGTGGCGCCGACCAAGATGGCCACCCCCCATGTCTCGCACGTGGTGGTGGCGTGCAGGGAAGATGGCGGCAGGCAAGATGGCGGCCCCACGTCTCGCACGCGGCGCTGCTGGATCCCGCTCGTGGTTTTGACTTACAGACCTTGGCGAAGTGGCCCTTCTTTCCGCAGCTGGAGCAGGTAGCTTGTCGGGCCGGGCAGCATTTCCGGGGGTGCTTCTCCTGTCCGCAGAAGTAGCATTTCGCGGACTTGCAACTGGCAGCAGTCGAGGTCGATTCGCCAGCAGGTTGCGGGGTCTGCGACGCCTACGAGGCCATCGGGGGATCACGTGCCTGGAGAGCCTCAGGATTGTGCAGAGCGGCCTCCAGCATGTCGGCCAGCTCGATTGCTGAACGTAAGGTAAGATCAGCTTGTTCCAGCAGCCGCTGGCGGACATACACTGACCAGGTCCCCGTGATGAAGGCGTTCCTCACTAGGAGCTCTGAATGCTGTGCCACGGTCAGCTCCTGGCAATTGCAGGTTTGCACGAGTGTCTGTAGGGCTCAGACGAACTCAGCACTTGATTCCCCGGGCCGTTGTTGCCGTGTCGCTAAGCGATGTCACGCATAGACGCTGTTTACTGGCCACAGGTATTGTCCTTTTAGGGCGCTCATCGCGCCGTTGTAGCTCGGCTGGTCTCTGATCAGCGAATAGACCCGTGGACTGACCCTGGAGAGTAGAACTCTGCGCTTCGCTACGGGGTCGGTCGCTTTAATCTCCTCTAGGTACGCTTCGAAGCAGGCCAGCCAGAGTTCGAAAGCGTTTCCAGCTTCAGGTGTTTGCAGATTGAGATCTAATTTGTCGGGTCTCAGAGAGTGTTCCATGCTTTAAAATTTACTGCGAATAAAACTGAGGCTCCTTCAATAATTCCAAAAGACTGAAGTAGGGTAAATACTGAAAGGCTTTTATTCGCAGTAAGATGTGACCTCCATGCTGAGTGTCTGCCCTTGGTCTGAGGGGGAGGAGCAGGGCGAAAACGCCTTTATTCAGGGATATGTGGGAGGAGCCACAGAGGCAGTCAGCAGAGGGGCGTGTCCAGACAGTTAACCCAGTTACAACATATATATATGGTTTACCACACTCTTATGTTTATAAAGTCATCCTTCAGCTTTCTACTCAGTCTTTGCCACCTAAATTTGTATCCCTAAATCTAACACAGGTCAAGAATCATACTGAAACAGTTGAGCAGTTCTGCCCCACTTACCATATAGCTGTCCAGTATCATGTTACCTTCCTGCTATGAATTTAAGTCCGTTTTCAGAGTATGAGGAAGGACAGAGACAAAGTTATGTCAATTCCTGAATGAGTACCCATTATTAACATGATATAGACATAATTAATGATGAAACAAGTAGCTGCGGTCTCAAGTTTGCACAATAAGTTATATTTTGCTTAAATTCTCTGTTATTTCTTTATTCCCTGTCATCTCTGCCTTATCAGTAGCCATGACCACCCTGAAATAGCTTTGACGTCCTTTCACTATTTATCTCATTTGTGCAACTTTTCTCTTTCATTGTCCCATGACTGTCTTTCCCCAGAGCTTAATTTTGATTTCAACCATCAGCCTGTTTCCCACAGTTAATATTGTGTGATTAAAGAGGCTGTGATTGGTGATTTGAAATTGTCTACATTTCATGATTCTGGTTTCATTGTGCCAGACTATTCTCAATCTGGGCCTTCGCCTATTCACCACACTTTCCTGTGAGCTCACTGACCTTCTGTGGCCCTGCTGCTGATTGACAGCTCTCATAGACCTTATCAACTGCTTTTGATAACCAGAGTCCAAATCAACTAACTGGATTCAAAGAATTTAAAAAAAACTAAAAAGTAAACATGCTGAATTGATAGAAGTCAATTTAAAATGTGGAGAAAATAAACTGGGATTAATGTAGGATACGTTCTTAGTATGAACTTAATGAGCTGAAAGGACTGATTTTTATGTGTATGAATCTATGACATTACAATTAAGTAAGGTAAAGATAAAAACAATCATCTGTTCTTACCATTTTAGTCTTGTACAACAGGTCCATTCAATGAATTGGCCTGCAATATATATGCTAGTGTATGCTAACCTAAAGTGAAGGGTCTGGATGCAAAGTGTATCCATTCCTCCCCCTCCCCCCCAGTACAACCAAGCTCTATCCCAGTGCTGAGCTCCATCCAGAGCTGAATTCCATCCCAGTGCTATCATTCATCCAATATTCTTTTCCTGTTCAATTGTGTAATGATCTGTGGCTGTTTGCTCGATGTGTGACAGGAAACTGTAATTATTTATGATACTATAAATAAATGCTTTCTTAGAACAAGTGAATGTTTTGTCAAGTGTTTATTAGGTCTGAGGAGGTGGGTAGAAATGTGAAGTGATAGGACCAATTGGACACTTGCAAATGATGGAAATTTTAAAACATAGTGATTTGGAAGAATGAACTGAAATAAGCCAGTGAAAGGTTTAAGATTTGGAGAGAAGAAATTTGGATTTGCTCAAACTTATGGAAGTAGAAAATGGAATATGGCAGTAAAGGACTCATCATAAAGGTGGGGATTTCAGCAGCAGTTGGACTGAGATAGGACGAGTGGATGATGTAGATTAGGCAATGTTGTTCAAATGGATGGCAGCAGTCATGGTGATGCAGAAGAATGGAGATTAGAACAACAATTAGCAATGTTGTAAATGCCCTGACACACCTTCAGCTGATATCCAAGGAGCATGATGGAAACAGTGTGCAGAGAACAGAGTATGTGATGAGTATCAAAGATAATGACTGAGATAAAATGGCTTTTGTCTGTTCTGAACAAACCATAGGAATTCGTATAAGTTATGAACTGGGGCTACATAATTTAGAAACAATTGAGACACTGGGAAAAGAGTAGACTGAAGCTACAAACTTGGAACTGATGTGCTTTTGTACTTAGTTACTGAAGATCAGAGATAGAAGTGGATGGGTGGGGGTGGGTGGTGCATCGTTGAGAGAACATTTAGTTACTCCAGAATTTTACAACAGTTCAGATTGGGAAGAGAAACCATTTACAGGTTAATTTGCCAGCAGAAGCACCCAACCCCTTTCCATTATGCTTTCTTTCAATCTTTCCAAGGATCTATTTCAGCTCTACAGGAAGGATGTTGTATGCTGTTCAATTCTGGCGTTAGACCAATCCCTGCTAGTTACTGTAAACAGGGATAATGATGAAGATGTTGATGATTCCAGTAATGGTGATATAATGATTTGAAAGTCCCTATTTTAAAGATCATGGTTTTAATAAGAGTAATGGGGAAAGAATATCTGTCACTCAGCTCCTTGGTGAAGTGAAAATTACTTTAGCTGGGTGAGATCCTGGTGCCAAAGTTAAGAGTTTTAGAATTTAAGCGTATCCAGAAAGAGATAGAACTTGAATATTCATAGCTTATTCTAGCCTAATAGAATAGTGGTGAGATCAACAGTGAAATAATTTGAGTGTTAAAGAAATTTGTTAGGTTGAAAGGCTGCAAATGGTGGCAAGGTATATTGTTAACTGACAGTGCTTGCGGAATAATATATTTTTCAAATTTGGCTGCCCTCACAAATTCATATCCATCTGAAATCCATTGGATGATTGCATGTGAGCTGTCTGTCACAGAACCAATAACATTGCAGACTGATATTTACAGAAGTTGTGTTACAGAAGCTCCATCTCCTTTCTCAATTATTCACCCTATCCATCTTCCTGCTGGAGTGGAGATAATCTGCAGGAAAAATGGAACACTCTTCAATCTACTTTTGTACTTGGTCCACAGCCAGGACCACCATGGCCTGCTTCAGACTACAGAGCACAGATAATACCAGTATTTGTACATATTTGGGGGCCAAGTTCCAAGATGTGATTGGCTTGTTCACTGAAGCTTAGGAGAAATGAGTCTTACACATTCACAATTCAAAAGTCTTCTGTTAGTCAATTGCAACTGCACAATACCGAGCCCTCACAAAGTGGTCCATGATGAGACTTTGGAAAAACATGGACCACTATTGAAGCTTTGGGTGTCAGCTGTCAGTGAAGAAATAAAACATCACCTTCAGCTCCCCAGCATTTGGCAAACTGGAGCACAGCTTGTGGTTTACAGAGTAACTTTCCTGCCCTCATCTTTCTTTAAGAGACATAAAGTCAAAGCATGTTTCAGATTAATGTTTCAAAGTATCACCAATGTTGGTTCTGTAAAATGTTAGATTCACCGATAGGTTAAGTCATAGAGTCACAGTCATAGAGTACTATAGCACAGAAACTAGCCTACTCAACCAGCCAAAGTTGATGATTGAGTAGCTCCTCTATCAATCACTCTTGGTCACAACACTGCTGTAATTCAGTAAGATTTTACACACATGATTATTTGCAACTAACAATTGGAGTAAATTGATTTTATTTGCTGAGTCATATGCTCAGTCACTCCACTACACATAACATGCTCTGCCAGAACACCAGGATCTCCTGTCTCACTAGATCAAGTCTCATTGAGCCATCTTCTTCAAAGGAAAATGGATGTTCAGATGGTGATGCATTAGTCCTTTGGTTACCAGTTCTATGACCAACATCAAATAACATCACCAAATAAAATTACATCCTTTTCCTGTTGCTAATGCACAGTCACACACCATTTACAGGCAATGTATTTAGAAAAGAAAGCGTATCAGTTTGTTCTCACCAAAGTTCCATATTTTAATCTCACAGCTCACAGACTGCAGGAAGCCAATCAACCTTTGGTCAGGGGTTGACATTTGCTTCGAAATATTTTCTACATTGACTTCATTAAAGGTGATCTTCTGATTGGGCTATATAAATTCTGCAGCAGATGAGATAATGTACTGGTAATGTAAGAAAGGTTTTCTGTGGCTAAATATTCTTCTGCTTTCTGTTCCTCCTGCTTGTTTATCTATATCATCTTTAGACTTGGTTGCTGAAATTACAATATATTAAAATTTAAAATTCAATGTTATGAAAGTCAGAGGAACTGATATCCATATATACTTGATAAAAGTATTCAAAGTCCTTCCTCAAAAGAGTTTATAAAGGGAAATACTATTAGACCATAAGGCCATGCATCATGGGAACATGATTAGGCTATTCAGTCTGTTGAGTCTGCTCCATCATTCTATCATGGCTGATTTATTATCCCTCTCAACCCCATTCACCTGCCTTCTTCCTGTAACTTTTGACACTCTTATTAATCAAGAGCCTATCAACCTCCAATTCAAATATTCCCAATGAATTCCACAGATTCATTACCCTCTGTCCTAAGAAATTCCTCCTCATCCTTGTTCTGAAGTGACACCCTATTCTGAGGCTGTGCCCTCTGATCCTGAACTCCCCCACTATCAGAAACATCCTCTGCAAGTCTACTCTATCTAGCTCTTTTAATATTTTGTAGGTTTCAATAAGATCCCCTCTTATTCTTCTAAACTCCTCTAAGAACAGGTTTCTCATTGTTAAGCTTTCTGGGGATCATTCTTGTGAACCTGTTGTGGACCCGTCTAAGCCATTACATCCTTTCTTAGATATTGAGCTGCTCACAATATTTCAAATGCAGTGTGATCAATGCCTTATAAATCCTCAGCATTATATCTTTGCTTCTATACTCTAGTCCTCTCAAAATGAATGCTAACATTGCGTTTGCCTTCCTTAACACCGACCCAACTTGCAAGTTAACCTTCAGTGAATCCTACACTGGGACTCCCAAGCACCACACACGAAATGCCGAAGGAACTCAGCAGGCCAGGCAGTATCTACGAAAGAGTAAACTGTTGACACTTTGGCCTGAGACCCTTCATCAGGACTTAGTGAAGGATCTCGGCCTGAAATGTTGACTGTTTACTCTTCTCCATAGATGCTGCCTGGCCTGCTGAGTTCCTCCAGTATTTTATACGTGTTGCTTTAGATTTCCAGCATCTGCAGATTTTTTTGTCTAACACCCCCAAGTCCATGGGCACCTCCAATTTCTGAATCACTCCCTTTTTAAAAGTACCTTGGAAGTAGCATGATAAATACTTGGAAACAGACTTGTAAAGCAGTATACTCCACTGTGACTGGGTTTCTATTGGATTATTTTTGGAACAAATCTAGAAAACATTTTCATCATCCTGACACTGAAAACCACAAATCAGACTGGACCCGTTATTATAAATGAGGAGTTTATCAGACCTGCTGTAGTTTGGTATATCAACATTCATCGTCCACTTGCTGCATTTCAGGTACGTCCTCTGCAGCTACACACATTCTAATGTCCTGAACATTATATGGACACTGAAGTCCCATCACATGCAAGTCCCCACAGAACTGATACACTTTCGATGTGATTAGGCCAGAGCAACCACTCAATACAATCATCTTTTAGAGAGAAAAAAATATATAGTACAGAGTTACAGGAAAGTTGGAGCATAAAAGAAGTTTATGTGACTTATCAAGATCATGGTGGATCTATCAAGAGCAATCCAACTGATCACACTTCCCTACATCCTCCCCATTGCCCTACAAAATAGTTTCCTTTCATATACGTACCCAATTCCCTTTTTGATGTACAGTGGGATCCATGGGGTCAAGCCTATAGTTCCCTGAAAGTGGCTACACAGGTAGATAGACACAAGAGAGTTCACAGATGCTGGAAAACTAAAGGGACACACAAATCACTAGAGGAATTCAGCAGGTCAGGCAGCATCTATGAAGGGGAGTGAATGGTTGATATCTGAGGCCAAGACCCTTCATCAGGACTTGAAACAAAAGTGGGCAGAGTGCAGAATAAAAAGCTGGGGATAGGGGTAGGAGCACAAATTGGCAGATGATAGGTCAATCCAGATGAGAAAAGGAAGGGAATAGGTGGAGAGGAAGGGCTGGTAGTGGAAATTATGTAAGAAGCTGTGAAATAACAGGTGGAAAGGGCAAAGGGCTGAACAAAGTGGAATCTGATAGGAGAGGGCAGTGGGTCATGGAATAAAGGGAAGCAGGCAGAGAACCAGAGGGAGGAAGTTGAGGGTGATGGACATGTTGTGCAGATAGTGTAGGGGAAAGAAGGGGTGAAGGAGCTAGAGGAATAAGGAAAAACAAAGGGTAGGGACTGGGGAACAGAAAGAAGTGTGTACTGGAAGTTTGAAAAATCTCCAACCTAATGGCATCAACAAACACCACCTTATAATCTGTATTGGTTGTCTCCAAGCTGGCAGCATCAACATCAATTTCTCTAAATTCTGGTAATAACTTTCCTCTGTTTTGAACACTTCTCCCCTTTGGGTTTCTCTCATTCCTCTGGCCCCTTCACCCCTTCTCATTCCCTTCCTGCACATGACCTACATCTTCCCCCCTCTGGTTCCCCATCTCCTTCCCTTTCTTCTGTGTTCTGCTATCCTCCCTATCAGATTTCATCTTGTTTATCCTATTTCCTCTTCCATCTATCAACACCCTGATCCTCATATTATGCCCACTTCCCCACCTACTTACCTCCCTCTCTCACATAGATTCACCACTCATCTGTCAGCTCCTGTTTCTCCTCTCCCGCATCCTTCTATTCTGGCTTCTGCCCTCTTCTAGTTCTGATGATGGGTCTTGACCTGAAAATTTTACTCCACCGATGCTGCCTGATCTGCTAAGTCCCTCTAGCATTTTGTGTGTTGTACATGTCGCTTGGACAGTAAAGAAGATGCCTACTTGAATTACTAGCTGAGAATTAGGAAGTTATGTTGTAGCTTCCCAAAATGCTGGTTTGACTAAATCCAGACTATTGTGTTCAGTTCAGTTTGCTCCACTATAGGAAGTATGTGGATACTTTGAAGAGGGTGCTGAAATGCTTTACCAGGATGCTGTCTGGTACAGAGGGCATGGAGAGATTGGATAAACTTGAGTTACTTTCTCTTGAGTGACAGAGGTTGAGCAAAGACAAGTTTATAAGATTATGAGATGTGTAGATAGAGTCCAACAGCCAGGGTCAAAATATATAATACTAGAGGGCATGGATTTAAGGCAAAAGGGGATAAATTCAAAGGAAATATGTGGGACAAGTTTTTTATATGGAGAGTGGTGGCTTCCTGGAATACATTTCCAGGGGTAGAGGTGGAGGCAAATATGTTAGAATAATTTCAGAGGCTCTGGGATAGGCTTATAAATATTCAGAGAATGGAGGGATATGAATATTGTGTAGGCTGAATGGGTTAGTTTAGACTTTTAATTAGCATTTTAAGTAGTTTGGCACAACATCATGGGCTGAAGGGCCTATTCCTGTTCTGTACGTTGTGTTACGAGAATACACATAAAATTAAGATGTTTGCTGGCCTGGGCTAGCATCAGTGGCATCAGCAGTTGGTCTGCCACCTGCCCTCAGGGGAAGGAGAGATAAGGAACAATGGAGCAGCGTCTGGAGATGTGTAATGAAGGGATGTGGGAGGAAGAGCTGTCTGGAGCGGCTCCCCCCTTTGAACCCTGAACTGTTTGAAGTGATGGACAGGCGATACCCCAGCAGGGGGATAAAAAGGGACAGGTTCGCTAAGACAGACACACACGCCACCCGAGGTAACGAGACCCTGGAAGCGGTGCGCTTCTCACGAGTGGGTGAGAAGTCCCAGACAACGACAAGGGTGGAAAGGTACGATCAGCGGGAACCCGGTGTGTGTCCGCCCTTGCCTGGGTGCCGGGTTCACTGCAGAGGATCGACCGCATCTGGAGGAGGGGTCACAGTCGGTGACCTCAGGTGACATCACCAAGGACCCGCCCAAAAGCTGTTTGTGAGCCATCTCGCTGGTCTGTGAGCCATCTTGCTGGTCTGTGAGTGAAGCCGTTCTGAATGATGAGTTGTTCCTATTCTATCTCTCTCTTCCCCCACGTTGTCCACCGCCATGGCAACGATTACTGCGAACTGAACTACTAAACTGGACTGAACTTTGAGTCATTTTGAAATTGGTCATTTACCCCTAGACAACGATAGAGCTTGATTGATGCTGTTATCTTAATTCTGTGCACATGTGTGTTTATCATCACTGAACTGTTGCATTTATTATCCTTTCGATTACTGTGTTGCTTGTTTCTTTAATAAAACTTTCTTAGTTCTAGTACTCCAGACTCCAACTGAGTGATCCATTTCTGCTGGTTTGGCAACCCAGTTACGGGGTACGTAACAGTTGTGTGTCTTAATGTTCCAGTTGAATTTTCCTTTAAAACCTCTCCCAGCAGAGCAATTTATAATCTAAATCCAGCTGTGTAAAAAAAAAAATCTGCTCTGTGTCCCTTTCTTTTAGTGGGCACTGCGGAATAGATTCCTTAACTTTACATGCATAATATGTGATTTCTTTACATAGTAACAGTGTGGAAATTGAATTGATGACTGGATTATAAACTTCTGTGAAGGAAGCCTACGGGGCAAAATGCAAAACTGAGCCTCTCTATTTTAACTTGCGATTTATTGAAGCTTTATATTGTAGAGAGTTACAGTGTATATTCCACATGAGTAAAGTGGACCACTATTATACAGGTAGTTATGCACAAGGCAAATGTATTCTTGTAAATAACAACACGACACATAATAACAGATAACCCTAGATTTACTGCATGCATAACTAATCTGAAAAGGCATATTCATGAATCTAAGATGAATGGAACATTACCTAAATGATCCTTCTGAAAGATTTAGCACATTGCCCAAGTGTTAATGTTGCTTATTTTCATTCAGCATATTTTTCATCTTCTCACACTCTTAGTATATAACCATTAGGAAAACGACTTGGTTAAATGTCAAAGACATATTGTTGCAACATATTACTACTGATTAGAAAATTATAAAGAACAAATTCATGCACATTTCAGAATAAAACATTATCCATGAAAGATTGAATTATACAAACAGTAATTAAGAAACGGAACAGTCAAATAAATTACATAGGACTTGAAAGGACATTTCATTCCAGAAGAAGGAAGGCAGCAGGGATGATTTTAAGAGGATGCATTGCCGCCGACAAGCTATACTTGCTAGTAGCACATTGCAGGAGTCTGGAAAGTGCAATCAATGATCTCCTGACTATTTAGATGGAGGAAAAATCTAATGAAGCCCTTTCACATATCTGATCTGTGCTTCCATTTGTTGCTCGGTTGCTTCTGCAGTCACAATGATGAGGTCAATAGCAAACGAGCTTTCTGTATTTTTAGGCTGATAGCTGTCTGTTCAGCAGCAATCAGAGAAGATGATCACAAAGAGTGATGAAAAATCATTCTACTAAACAGAGCCAGCCCTTTCCAACAATACAAGTGCCATTATGATTTTTTTAAGTTATTTAAGCTTTTGAGTAGGGTAACTGCTAGAAAAAATAAACCTCAAAAAAAAATTTTCACTGAACTGTAAAGTAATCCAGTGAAGCATTAGGATAGCAATCTATTATAATCTATATTTCTACAACTCTTTAAAGCTTGGGATGATCTGTCCTCGATATAATTATGTACGGCATGATGCACCTGAATGGCATGCTAAACAAAGCCTTTTCACTTTATCTCATTACATATGACAATAAAGTGAATCTTACACCATATCCACACCTTTACACGTAATTTTGATCATCGTCTATGAAAACCTTTAAAACACCATAAGACATATGGTCAGAATTAGGCCATTCAGCCCATTGAGTCTGCTCTCCCATTCCACTAAGGCTGATTTATTATACCTCTCAATCCTATTCTCCTGCCTTTGCCCTGTAACTTCCGATGCCTTGACTAATCAAGAACCTATCAACCTCCACTTTACATATGCTCAAAGATTTGGCCACCACAGATTCATTACCCTCTGACTAAAGAAATTCCTCTTCACCTCTTTTATAAATGGACGTCCCTGTATTCTGAAGCTGTGCCCTCTGGTCATACACTCACCCACTATAGGAAATATCTTCCCCACATCCACTCAATCCAGACGTTTTAATATTCAATAGGTCTCAATGAGATCCCCACTCATTCTTTAAACTCCAGTGAGTACAGGCCCAGAGCATCAAACCTTCCTCATATGTTAACCCTTTCATTCATGAAATCAATCTCATCAATCTCCTCTGGACTCTTTTCAATGTCAGCTCATCTTTTCTTAGATAAGAGAGCCAAAACTGCTCACAATACGCGAAGTGCAATCTGACTAATACCTTATAATGCGTCAGTAATACATCCTTGCTCTTATATTCTAGTCCTTTAGAAATGAATGCTAACATTGCACTTGTCTTCCTTACACTGGATCGCCTTGCAAGTTAACCTTTAGAGAATCCTGCATAAGGACTCCCAAGTCCCTTTACACCTCTGATTTTTGAATTTTCTCCCCATTTAGAAATTAGTCTACACCTTTATTCCTTCTACCAATGTGCATGACCATACAATTTCCTACACTATATCCTTTGCCGTTCTCCCAATCTAAGACCTTCTGCAGACTCCCTGCTTCCTCCACACAACCAGCTCCTTCACTTATCATCTGCAAACTTAGTCACAACACCATCAATTCCATCATCAAAATCAGTAATATCATACAATTCCATCATTTGTCAGGCCAGATTTCCCCTTAAGGAAACAATGCTCATTTTGATTGATTTTATCATGTGTCTCCAAACCTCATCCTTGATAATGGACTCCAACATCTTTCCAATCACTGAAGTCAGTCTACCTGGCCTATAATTTCCTTTCTTCTGCCTCTTCCCGTTCTTGAAGATGGAAGTGATATTTGCAATTTTCAAGTCCTCTGGAACTATTCCAGATTCTTGTGATTTTTGAAGGATCATTATTAATGCTTCCACAATCACTTCAGCTACCTCTTTCAGAAATTTGAGGTGTAATACATCTGGTCCAGGTGACTTATCTACCTTCAGAACTTTCAGCTTCCCAAACACCATCTCTTAAGTAGTAGTAACTACATTCACTTCTGCCCCCTGACACTCTCGAATTTTGGTCATACTGCTAATATCTTCCATAGTGAAAACTGATGCTGTTGTGTATGTGGCCTGGTTACACAACAATGCTATTAATAAAAACGCTGGAGGCGGGAGGTAAAGTTCATGGTTCTTTACTGGCAGAAACTGAACTCGACACACACGTACAGATCAATATGTGCCTAATAGCACATGTTCAATATGCGCTTAATAGTTCAATCAATAACGAGTTACTAAAACATAAAGTAGTCCCTTATTATACTGTAGGCTATATGGGTACACTCCTCTCCTTTTATTTTAATAGTGTATCAACTGTTTTTTTTACTGGGGCACAATGCTAAACAAATATGTTTACCCTTAACATACAAACACCTACCATTTGTTTATTTAGTAACTTAATAATATCAAATTATAACAAAGTAACATAATAATATCAAATTATAATAAGCCTTTTTTTTTATTTTTGGTCTAAGACCCATTTATAACTCAAGTCTCTGCGAGTCTTCTCTGCCTCTCTGGGTAACGTCCGTCAATATAGTTTTTATATAGATTTCCATATAAAAATCATGAAAAGTTGACTTCTGAGCATAGGGAGTTAAGAAGATATGCACCTCCAACTTGCTAAGAGTTCTAGGCAGCAGATTGCCTCCATATAATGAAGACTCCTCTGTGCAGCTGTCCTAGGTATATACGCATCTTTGTACTATCACTTGTCTTCCTTACCCATATCTCATTTGTTCCAGCTGAGCTAATTACACAGCCAATCTTCGTACTCTCCTTAGATTCCAAATAGATAGCCTAACCTTTATGATACCATCTCTTAGCATAATATAACTTTCCATCTTCTATTCGTGCTTCATATCTTTGTGCTGGTGATTCAGCAGGACTGCTGGGAAGATGCTCAGGAGAAGACGGAGATGCTGGTCTTTTTGGATATTTACGCTTATTGAGGGTTCGCGGATCTTCCATTATCTGTTCATCTGTTAATAAGTAATTTAGCTGCGCAGGTGCAGGTTTTCGTCTTTTGTCTGTAATTGGAATAGGGTCATTAGGTCTCCTCCTTAGCTTCCTAGTCATTATTGGCTTTACCTCCATAGAATCTCCTGTGAGTTCCATTGTTAGCCTCTCATTCTCAATCATTTTTTTCTTTTCTTTTAACTCAAACTTTTTATCTTCAAATTCCTTCACTGCTGCTTTCTTCTCTTTAATATAATTCCTTTCCACTTGTTCTGTCTCCAGTTGCAGAAAAACTCTGCATTTCGTATTCTTTCCTTATATGGTTGATCTAGTTTCTTCATCCTTTTCTGATACCCCTGCAAAATGCCTTCCTGTAACTGCTGTAGCTATCTTTTGAGAGATGTCAATTTCTCCAGGTACATCTGCTCTTTTACTTCCAGGTAGTCTTTATCATCCTGCTTATTGGCAATATCTGTCTCCCTTAAGTCCTCTGTATCTTCATCTGAGTAGCGGCCACAGATACTGCGTTCCTCCTCATCGTTCACGCTGTCTAGCTCCTCCTCATCATTGTAATAGTCAACAATGGGTGAGAGGAGAGCTGCTGATATCTTCCCCGCCGAGCTGCCCTCCTTTGTTGACACATCTAGTGCCTTGATGGTGTGCCAATCCAACTCTATTTTCCTGAGCCTTTCACATCCCAGCAACAGTGGTCCTCCAATTTTCAGTACATAGAGGTTCAGTTGCTGTGTTTTGACTCCATAGGTCACTGTCACTTTAATTTTACCTTTAGGACGCACTTTCTGTCCTGTAGCAATAGTTTAGTTCGTTTCAGAAGTATGTGAGAAAACAGTCATTTGTCGATGTGTACAAAGATCACTGTTAAAGCTGAGCCTGTGTTCAACTCCATTTTCAGTCTCACACCTGCCACTTGTGGAGTGATCCTTATTACTCTTCGATCATCTGTCTCTTTCAAGCTGTGAAGTTGCAGACAAGACAATTCACTTTTGTCTGAGTCGTTTTCATCAGAACTGCTTTCTTCGATTTTGTGTACATTGTTGTGTTTTCCTTTCTGGGGTTTCTTGTTTCTCTGTATTTTGTCCTTTTTCTGCTGTTTACTAGCTTTGCATACTCTGCAAGTGTGGCCCTGTTTGCCACAGTTTCTACATTCTTTGTCTTTAAACCAGCAATCACCAGGGTCATGTGACATGTTCTCACAACGGTAACATTTCTTTCCTTCATTTCTGTTCAGTGACATTTTATTTTTGGCATATTCCAGAGATTTCTGTTGTATCTCAGAAGCACCCTGTGCTGCTGTTTCCAATGATATTGCAATGTTTAGCGCTTTTTTGAATATAAGGTCTTTTTCACACAGAAGCTTCTTCTGTGTGGTTTCACAGTGCATGCCACACACTAACCTGTCCCTCAATGCACCCAAGAGATCAGCTCCAAATTGACAATGTTCCAATAATTTGTGCAATTCAGCACAATATTCAGAAATGCTTTCATTTTTGCTCTGATTCTAATTGTGAAATTTAAATCTTTCAGCAATGACCAGTGGTTTGGGGTTTAAATGCTGTTGGAGAGTGTCTACTATTTGCTTGAACATTTTGTCAGCTGGCTTTCCAGGGGTTAACAAGCTCTGTAGCAGGCCGTTTGTTTTTGCTCCCATAAGTAGGACGCTGGCTTTCTTTTCATCCTTAACACCATTAGCCTCACAATATAAGTCCATTCTTTCAATGTAAGTTGCCCAGTCTTCAATGCCACTATCAAATGCTGTAATGGTTCCAATAATCGCCAGCTTTGTTATATTAATTTAGCCCCGTTTTCCCCTTATTTTCTTTTCGACTCGTGTCCTTTTTGCTAGCGCCATGAGCGTACCCCGTTTGGATGTGTGTGTGTCACTCCTTTTTATCTCCCTTCTGGGACAGGCAGACCCTCAGCCCCTGGGTCTCGCCTGGACGTGCTGCGGCTTCGACTGTGTCTCTGGTCTCCTGACGTTCCCAACCCCGGCTACGCTCCTGCTTCCTTTCAGACTCGTGGCCTCGCTCTGCCTCCTTCTGCCACTCCTTGGCTCATTCCTTGCGCTCTCCTTCCAAGTGTTGTTATCAATTAAAACACGGCGTTCCAATACGATGCAGATTTATTAACCTCGTTGCCAATTTGTTGTGTATGTGGCCTGGTTACACAACAATGCTATTACTAAAAACACTGGAGACGGAAGCTAAGGTTCATGATTCTATACTGGCAGAAAGCAAACTCGATACAATTGTACTGATCAATAAGCGCCTAATAATGCATGCTCAATATGTGCCTAATAGTGCATTCAACGACGTGTTACTAAAACATAAAGTAGTCCCTTATTATACTGTAGGCTATACGGTACAGATGCAAAATACTTTTTATGTTCATCATCATTTCTTTGTCCCCCATTACTCCCTTCTCAGCTGTCCAATACCCACTCTCATACTCTCATCTCTCTTTAACTCTATATATTTGAAAAATACTTTGGTGTCTTGGCTAACTTAACTTAATATTTCATCTTTTTTCTCCTTATGGCTCTTTTAGTTGCCTTCTGTTGTTTTTTAAAGCTTCCCAATCCTCTAACATCCCAATAACTTTTCCTTTATTCTGTATTTGACTTCCTTTGTCAGCCACATTTGCCTCAGTCTCCATTTAGAATACTTCTTCATCTTTAGTATGCATCTAGCTACACCTTCCAAATTGCCTTGAGAAACTCCAACCATTGCTGTTCTGCTGTCATCCCTGCTAGTGTCCCATTTCAATCAACTTTGGCCAGCACCTCTCTCATGCCTCTGGAATTCTCTTTACTCCACTGGAATGCTGATATATCTGACTTTATCTTTTCCCTCTCAAATAGCAGAGTGAATTCTATCAAATTATGATATCTCACTCCTAAGGGTTCCTTTACTTTAAGCTCCCTAATGAAATCTAGTTCATTACACAATGCACAATCCAGAGATCCCCCAGTGGGCTCAAATATAAGCTGCTCTAAAAAACATTCTATAAATTCCCTCTCTTGGGATCCAGCACCAACTTAATTTTCCCAATCTACACACATATTGAAATTCACCATAACTAGCATCACATTGATTTTTTTACATGTCTTTTCTATTTCCTGTTCTAATTTGTATCCCACATTCTGGTTACTATTTGGAGGCCTGCGTATTACTCTCATCATGGTCTTTTTTACCCTTGTGGTTTCTTAACTCTACCCTCAAAGATTCTACATCTTCTGATCCTCTGTCACCTCCTTCTGAATTTTGATTTCATTTTTTCCCAGCAGAACCACCTCAACCCCTTTAGCAAGCTGCCTGTCCTTTTGATACAAGGTGTATCCTTGGATGTTAAGTTCACAACTATGATTTTCCTTCAGCAATGATTCAGTGATGCCCACAATGTCATACCTGCCAATCTCTAATTACACTACAAGATCATCTACCTTATTCAGTATACTGCACGTATTCAAATATAACACTTCCAGTCATTTATTCATTACCCTTTTTGAAGCATGCTGCACTGCAGCTCATCCCACTGACTACAATGTTGCCCTATGACCTGCCTGTCCTTCCTCAATGTCTCACCACACACTGTATCCTCTTGTATCTACTTACTCTATCCTCAGCCCTATCTTTCTGGTTCCCATCCCCCGCCAAATTATATTAAACTCTCTCCAACGGCTTAAGAAAATCCGCCCACAAGGATATTGTTCCCCCTCATGTTCAGGTGTACAGTAACCTGTCCTTTTTGTACAGGTTATACCTTTCCATTAATAGATCCCAATGATCCTGATATCATCAACCCTACCGCTGCACTAGTTCCTTAGCCACAAACTTATCTACCAAATCATCTTATTCATATCCTTACTGGTGCATGGCACAGACAACATTCCAGGGGTTACTACCCTGGAGGTCCTGCTTTTCAGGTTTCTACCTAACTTCCTATATTCTCTCTTCAGGACCACCTCTCTTTTCCTACCTATGGCATTTGTGCCAATATGCCAGGGACCTCATCTGAAACATCCATGACCCTGACACCTGGGAGGTAAAATACCATCCGGGTTTCATTATCACATCCACAGAATGTCCTGTCTGCTCCTCCAACTATGGAAATCCCCTAACACCACTGCACTCCTCCTCTCTCTCTTGGTTTCTGAGCCACAGAGTGAGACTCAGTGCCAGATACCTGCTTACTGCAGCTTCTCCTTGGTGGGCTGTTCCCCTCCCCCCAACAGTATCCAAACTGGTGTACTGATTATTGAGGGGTATGGCCATAGGGGTACTCTGCATTGGCTGCCTATTTCCTTTCCCTCTCTTAATAGTCACCCAGGAACCTGCATCCTGCAGCTTCGGGCTGGTTACCTCTCTGCAACTCCTCTCGATCACCTCCTCATTCTCCCATATGAGCTGCAGGTCATTAAGCTGCAGCTCCAGTTTCTTGACGCAGTCTCTAAGGAGCTGCAGTTCGATGCACTTTGTGTAGATGTAATTGTCAGGGGGACTAGAGATCTCTCAGCATTCCCACATCTCACACAAAGAACATACCACTAATTCTGGATCCATTTTCAGTTTCCCAGCAGAGTACTAATGGACAAAAGAAGCGAAAAAATAACTTACTAGAATCTTACTTAGGATCCTCATCTATGCTATCCCTAATTTCAAAATCCTGGCAGGTTAAGAATGATGCAGGAAAGCTCTGATGCATGATCTTAACCCAAAATGTTGACAATTCCTCCCCACCTCGACAGAGGTTGCTTGATCTGGACTTCCTTCCTGCAGTTGTCCTTTGCTTAAAGCCCTGTCACCCCACTCTACAGCTTATTCCAGGGCTCCTCCTGCTTCCTATCCCAAAGATAGTCACTAGTAGTCGGAAGGAAGCAGTTCAGAACTTACCAGAATGATCACTACTTTCAAGAACGTTCAATGCTAGATGATCGAATATGCCGACTCATTTCTTTACACTACAAGAAGGGAAACAGCGAAAGAGATAAAAATGTCTGTGAGTCAGTTACCATCAAGTTAATGACCTTTGAAATGGGAGGTATTTCACTAGATACTGAAGGATCCTTTCCCTTCTTATCACTAGTAACATCTGTTTCCTATTTATGCATTAAAACAGTTATAGCATTCTGTCTGAATGCATAATGGCTTGTATAGCAATCTGCTCTGCACATGACTGCAAGAGACTGCATAAAGCTGTGGACGCAACTCAGCAGATCATGGAAACCGGCCTCCTCTCCAAGGGCTCTGTCTATATCACTTGCTGCCTCAGTAGAGCAGCCAACATAACCAGAGTTCACCCACCCCTGACATTCTCTCTTCTCTCCGCTCCCATTGGGCAGAAGATACAAGAGCCAGAAAGAACATACAACTGGGCTCAAGGACAGCTCTATCGCATCGTTATCATTCTTTTGAATGGACTTCTTATACAATAAAAAGGATTATTGACCTTGTTGTGATCTTGCACTTTATTGTTTAGACCATAAGACATGGGAGCAGAATTAGGCCATCTGGCCCAACAAGTCTGCTCCACCATTCAATCATGATGATCCTTTTTTTCTTTCTCCTCCTCAACCCCAGTTCCTGGCCTTCTCCCTATAACCTTTGACACCATGTCCAATCAGGAATCTATTAATCTCTGTCTTAAATAAACCCAACGACCTGGCCTCCACAGCTGCATGTGGCAACAGATTTCACAAGTTCACCACCCTTTGGCTAAAGAAATTTCTCCGTATCTGTTTTGAAAGGGTGCCTCTTTATCCTGACGCTGTGCCCTCTTGTCCTAGACTCTCTCACCATGGGAAACATCCTTTCCATATCTTCTCTGTCTATGCCTTTTAACATTTAAAAGGTTTCAATGAGACCGCCCCCCCCCCCCACCATCCTTCTGAATTCCAGTGAATACAGACCCAGAGCCATCAAATGTTCCTAGTATGATAACCCTTTCATTCCTGGAATCATCCTTGTGAACCTCTCTGAACATTCTCCGATGCCAGCACATCTTATCTTAGATAAGGATCTCAAAACTGTTCACAATACCTAAGGTGAGGCCTCACCAGAGCCTTATAAAGCCTTAGCATCACATCCCTGCTCTTGTATTCTAGACTTCTTGAAATGAATGCTACCATGGCATTTGCCTTCCTCACCACCAACTCATCCTGCAAGTTAACCTTCAAGATGTTCTGCAGAAGGACTCCCAGGTCCCTCTGCACCTCAGGTTCCTGGATTTTCTCCCCATTCAGAAAATAGTCCGGACATTTATTTCTACTACCAAAGTGCATGACCATGCATTTTCCAACATTGTATTTCATTTGCTACTTTCTTGCCCATTCTCCTAATCTGTCTAAGTCCTTCTGCATTCTACCTGTTTCCTCAACACCTCCTGCCCCTCCACCATTTTTCATATCATCTTCAAACTTGGCTACAAAGCAATCTATTCCATCATCTAACAACAGGAATTCTGCAGATGCTGGAAATTCAAGCAACACACATCAAAGTTGCTGGTGAACGCAGCAGGCCAAGCAGCATCTGTAGGAAGAGGTGCAGTCGACGTTTCAGGCCGAGACCCTTCATCAGGAAGATCATTTATAAACAAAAGTGGTCCCAAAACCAACCCCTGCTGAACATCACTTGTCCCTGGCAGTCAACCAGAAAATGATCCTTTTATTCCCACTCGCAGCCTCCTACCAATGAGTTAATGCTCTAACCATGATAGTAACTTTCCTGTAATACCATGGGCTCCTAACTTGGTAAGCAGCCTCGTGTAGCACCTTGTCAAAGGCCTTCTGAAAGTCCAAATATACAGTATCCACTGCATCACCTTTATTTATCCTACTTGTAATCTCGTCAAAGAATTCCAACAGGTTCATCAGGCAGGATTTTCCCTGAAGGAAACCATGATTTCTTTGTACTATCTTGTCCTGTGTCACCAAGTACTCCATCGCCTCATCCTTAACAATTGACTCTTACATTTCTCCAACCATTGAGGTCAAGCTAACTGGTCTATAATATTCTTTCTGCTGCCTTCCTCCTTTCTTAAAGAGTGGAGTGACATTTGCAATTTTCCAGTCCTCTGGCACCATGCCAGAGTCCAATGATTTTTGAAAGATCATTTCTAATGCCACCACAATTTCTAATGCTACCTTTTTCAGAACCCTAGGGTGCAGTTCATCTGGTCGAGGTGACTTGTGCACCTTCAGGTCTTTCAGCTTTTTGAGCACCTTCCCTCTTGTAATAGTAAATGTACCTGCTTCTCTTCCTTCACACACTACAACATCAGCCATACTGATAGTGTCCTCCACAGTGAAGCCTGATGCAAGATACTCCTTTAGCTCATCAGCCATCTCCTTTTCCCTCATTATTATTTCTCCTGGCTCATTTTTTAGCGGTCCTATATCCACCCTTATTTCATTTTTATTTTTAACATACTTGAAAAAAAACTTTTACTATCCATGTTGATATAATTTGCTATCTTACTTTCATATTTAATTTTTTTCCTTTCTAATGATTTTTTTTATTTGCTCCCTGTCAGTTTATAAAACTTACCAATCCTCTATCTTCCCACTAATTTTTGCTTTGTTGTATGCCCTTTCTTTTGCTTTTACAATGGCTTTGACTTCCCTGTCAGCCACAGTTGTACTATCTTACCATTTGAGTATCTCTTCATGTTTGGAATACATGTGTCCAGCACCTTCCTCATTTCCCCCAGAAACGCACGCCATTGCTGCTCTGCTGACATCCTTGCCATCAGTTCCTTCCAATTTAGTTTAGCCAACTCCTCTCTCATACCACTGTAATTTCCCTTACTCCACTGAAATACTGCTACATCAGACTTCACTCTCTCCTTTCAAATTTCAAATTGAACTCAATCATATTGTGATCACTGGTTCCTAAGGGCTCTTTTACCTTAATGTCACTAATCACCTCCAGTTCATTTCATAACACCCAACCCAATATAACTGATCCCCTAGTAGGCTCAATGATAAACTGCTCTAAAAAGCTACCTCTTAGGCATTCAACAAACTCACTCTCCTGAGATCCTTTACCAACCTGATTTTCCCCATCGACTTGCATGTTAAAATCTCCCATGACTACCATAACATTACCCTTTTGACTTGCCTTTTCTATTTCCTGTTGTAACCTGTGATCCACCTCCCAGCCACTGTTGGGAGGCCTGTATATAACAACCATCAGTGTCCTTCTATCCTTGCAGTTTCTTAACTCAACCCACAAGGATTCAACATCTTCCGATACTATGTCACATATTTCTACTGATTTGGTGCCATTCTTTACCAGTAGAGCTACGTCACCCCCTCTGCCTGCCTTCCTATCCCTTCGAAGTAACGTGTAACTTTGAACAGTCAGCTCCCAAATACAACCATCCTTCAGCCACGATTTAGTGATGGTCTCAACATATACCTGGCATTCTATAACATTGCAACAAGATTATCCACCTTATTTTTTATATGTGCATTTAGACACAACCCCTTGAGCACCGCATTTAGATAGAACACCTTGAGTACAGTATTTGTTTACCTGTACTCAACTTTCTCTGTAAACTTTACACTTTATTCTACATTGTTACTGTTTTACCTTAATGCACTGTGTAATATTTTGATCCATATGAACAAAGTTTAAATTTATTATCCAAGTACCTACCATACAATACCTTGAGATTCATTTTCTTGCAGACATTTATAGGGAAAAAGAAATGCAATAGAATTTTATGAAAAACTACATAAACAGATAAAGACCAATGTTGAAAAGAAGACAAATTGTATATATAAAAATAGTATTGAGAACCTGAGTTGTTAAAAGTCCTTGGAAGTCAGTTTGTAGGTCACAGAATCAGCTTACAATAGTAGTGAGTGAAGTTAACCATATCAGTTTAGGTGCCTGATTGTTACAAAGAAATAAAGAAACCCTACAGCACAATACAGGCCCTTCGGCCCACAAAGTTGTGCCGAACATGTCCCTACCTTAGAACTTACCAGACTTACCCATAGCCCTCTATTTTTCGAAGCTCCAAGTACCTATCCAAAAGTCTCTTAAAAGACCCTATTGTATCCGCCTCCACCACTGTTGCCAGCAGCCCATTCCACGAAGGGTAATAACTATTTCTGAATATGGTGGTATGGGCCCTAAGGTTCCCATATTGCTTGCCTGGTAGTAGTAGTGAAAAGAGCGCATGGTCTTGATGGAGGAGGTCTTTGAAGATGGAGGCTGCTTTCTTATGGCAGTGCTCCTTGTAAACGTACTTGTTTGCACATTGGTTGTTTGTCTGTCTTTGTGTGTAGTTTCTCATTGACTCTGTTGTATTTCTTTGTACCTATTGTGAATGCCCATAAGAAGATGAATCTCAGGATAGTATATGGTGACACCAACGCACTTTGGGATAATAAATTTACTGTGAACTTTAAACTTTGAACTTTGATGCAGCCAGTTAGGATACTCCCCACTGTGCATCTATAAAAAATTGTTAAGGTTTTGGTGACATACTGAATCAGTGCAAACTTCTAAGAAGGTAGCGGCTCTGTTGTTCTTTATTTTTGATGATATTTATGTGTTGGTCCCAGGACAAATCCTCCGATATGTTAACGCCAATGAATTTAAATGTACTGACGCTCTCCTCCTAGTGAGGACTGGCTCATGAACAGCATGTAAGACAAGCTTTTCACTGTATCTTGGTAAATGTGAAAGCAATAAACAATAACAATACCAACTGTGCAATTTTAAACCCCTGTTCATAACTAGAGAGACCAACTAATGTTTAGGGTAAAAATACCACCAGAAAATGACCAATTCTCCAATCTAATTCTATTTTATGCATTAAAAAATACAATTCAGGACCCAGTTATTTTAAAACAGACTTTTAGCTCTGAGTATTTTTCACATAGCTACTCCTCTTTGGGGAAAACATTTTCTAAATCTTTAACTTATAGCTACATAGAAACATAGAACACTTACAACACAATACAGGCCCTTCGGCCCATAAAGTTGTACTGAACATATCCCTACCTTAGAAATTACTAGGCTTACCCATAGCCCTCTATTTTTCTAAGCTCCATGTACCGATCCAAAAGTCTCTTAAAAGGCCCTATCGTATCCGCCTCCACCACTGTTGCTGGCAGCCCATTCCACACACTCATCACTCTCTGAGTAAAAAACGTACCCCTGACATCTCCTCTGTACATACTCCCCAGCACCTTAAACCTGCGTCCCCTTGTGGCAACCATTTCAGCCCTGGGAAAAAGCCTCTGACAATCCACACGATCAATGCCTCTCATTATCTTATACCTGTCTATCAGGTCACCTCTCATCCTCCGTTGCTCCAAGAAGAAAAGGCCGAGTTCGCTCAACCTATTCTCATAAGGCATGCTCCCCAATCCAGGCAACATCCTTGTAAGTCGCCTCTGCACCCTTTCTATGGCTTCCACGTCCTTCCTGTAGTGAGGTGAACAGAAATGAGCACAGTACTCCAAGTGGGGCCTGACCAAGGTCCTATATAGCTGCAACATTACCTGTCAGCACCGAAATTCAATTCCATGATTGATGAAGGCCAATACCTTCTTAACCACAGAGTCAACCTGCGCAGCTGCTGTGAGCGTCCTATGGACTCAGATCCCAAGACCCCTCTGATTCTCCACACTGCCAAGAGTCTTAGCATTAATACTATATTCTGCCATCATATTTGACCTACCAAGATGAACCACTTCACACTTATCTGGGTTGAACTCCATCTGCCACTTCACAGCCCAGTTTTGCATTCTATTAATGTCCCGCTGTAACCTCTGACAGCCCTCCACACTATCCACAACACCTCCAACCTTTGTGTCATCAGCAAACTTTCTAACCCATCCCTCCACTTCCTCATCCAGGTCATTTATAAATATGACAAAGAGTTAGGGTCCCAGAACAGGTCTCTGAGGCACTCCACTGGTGACCAACCTACATGCAGAATATGACCCATCTAAAACCACTCTTTGCCTTCTGTGGGCAAGCCAGGTCTGGATCCACAAAGCAATGTCCCCTTGGATCCCATAGCTCCTTACTTTCTCAATAAGCCTTACATGGGGTACCTTATCAAGTGCCTTGCTGAAATTCATATACTGTACATCTACTACTCTTCCTCCATCAATGTTGGTTAATAAGATATTAGTTGGTTAATTAATAGTTGGTTAATAAGATATTCATGCTCTCAATTTCCAAGATCACAGAGCAAATAATCCACTCATATCCTTTTAACCAGTGTGTTTGAGCATTTTAGATATCTGAATTATGTAGTCTGAATTTACTGGCAAAACTTAATTTTCCACCCTTACATCTTTATGACTGCTGCTCTTGGAGTCATTTGATAAGGTATCAAAGAAAGACAACAAGGACTAAAGTTATTTTACATGAACCTTTTAGGAATTCCAAAGGAATTTTGTTGGCTAATATTGACAATTGAAGTGTGGTCACTGTTGGAATGAGCTAATCTGTTTAGTAAGCTCCTACGAACAGAAATGTGACAATAGTTAGATTATGTAATATAGATAATGTACAGTGCAAGATCAGGGTCAACTATTAAATTGGATGCCTCCTCATCTATAGTAAATCCACTGAAAAGCAGAAAGGAACTGCCTTATCTTACAGCTAACAACTTTTTAAAGAATGTTTAACATTAACTTTATTCATAACAAAAAAAAGTATATAAAAAAGAGCACATTGTGAACTGTTTGCATTCTTAATGTCATACAATCTATACATTCAGACTTGCTGGTTCTATCTGTGCAGTGTTAGCAGATCTCTCTCTGTACATAACACCATTGCTGGTCTTCTTCCAATGTTTGATGGGCTTTTCAGGAGTAAAGTTTGAAAACATATCTATACCCAAAGGATGGTAGAAATATGGGACTTTTCTGTGAATGCCACTTGAGGCTAGGCCAATTATTAATTTTAAAACTTAGATTGAAGGATTTCTGCAACCACACAGGTTAAGTAATTGCTCTATGGAATTAGATCATAGAACAGGCATGAAGAGAAGTGTCAGAACACTATTGCAGGTTTAAAGTTCCTATTCCTAATTCTGTGTTCCATTCTTTTCTGTATTTCATTCTTCATATTGTTTTAACTCATTCTTATTCACAAAGGTCCCTGTTTAATGAATGGTATTTCTTTACTTTGCATTGCATTGGTCAGAATCAGCAGCCAGACCTGTCAAGATGCCAAGGTGCAGCACAGTGAGGAAATAACTCAGAGATTCTACATGACACAGACATAGAACCCCAGCCAAGGTTATAACTATTTTACAAGTCAAAGTGTAAATTTGCCCCACTAATTAAGCCAGAGCTGGAACACAGGATAAATCTAGTCAGCTCCATCTTGGGTACGACCCTACAAAGTACCAAGGACACCTTTAGCGAGCTGAGTCTCCGAAAGGCAGTGTCCATTAGTAAGGACCTCTAGCATCCAGGGCATGCTCTTTTCTCACTGTTACCATCGGGTAGGAGGTACAGAAGCCTGAAAGCACACACTCAGCGATTCAGGGACAGCTTCTTTTCCTCTGCCATCCAATTCCTAAATGGACATTGAATCTTTGGACACTACCTCACCTTTTTTTAATATACAGTCTTTCTGTTTTTGCATGTTTTTTAAATCTATTCAATATACATAATTGAGTTACTTGTTTATTTATTATTATTTTTTTCTCTCTCTGCTAGATATGTATTGTATTGAACTACTGCTGCTAAGTTAACAAAGTTCATGTCACATGCTGGTGTTAATAAACCTGATTTTGGTAAGAGATATCAGTATGCTCATAATAAATGTGTAACCCATGGACAAGGAGATATCTTAGGGTGAAGACAACCAGACCCCAGCCAGAGGCGTGGGTCTGTAAGTGAACATGAGATGATTATGAAGGTGATATTTGAAGCAATTGATGACATGCCATCTCATCTTATGTTAGTTAAGAATTGTTTGCTGATATCTATACATTGGTGAAGATCCTGTCCTTCATTTTGGAATGTGAATAAATATGCATTCTTTGTACAGTCAAAGAGAATGGGGATCACTCTGACATAGAAAATGAGCTTCTCTCTCACTCCTCAAGCAGAAGACTAACTGAATGAATTTGTTTCTGTTTGACATGAGAATGGATTGTGAGAGTGAATCCCCCACTCCATGACACACGGATCAAGCATTGAAAAAAAGCACATTTGGTTATTTTTCATTGTATTCTTTTACCACATAAAAAACTCAGAAGCATTATACCATCACTGAGTTCTTACTTTAAGTGGCAACCTCACATTACATTCAAGAGTTCAAAGTATGTGAAGTCGGAAACATTTTGTCTTCCCTGCTTGCTGTTGATGCCCTGAAACTACATTTATTAATAAATTATTTTGTGCTCTACTGCATTCGTGAATGAAATATAACCTCTGAGTGACAGGCTTTTCTCACAGTATTTGTGTAACTGAATTTAGAATTCAACATCGAGATCTGCTGGAATGGAAGATTGGCAGAAACATTAGTAAAGGGCAATGCAAGTAGCAGAACACCAAATGTCTTTCTGAGGATCCTGTTTACCAAAAGATACTTATCAGACAGGTTAGAGAAATATGTGCAATGCAACAGCTAACTTAGGAAGTAGCCAACACAAGTAGAGAAAGCTCGTTTAAGTAGTGATTTATATTCAGTGACCACTTTATTAGACCATCAACCAAAGCAGTAGTCAGGATGTGGTAGACCATTCTTCACTTGCATAAATGAGTCCAACAGCAGCTGAGAAACCCAACAGCACTCAAGACAAAGCAATTTGCTTAAACATATGTTCAGTTTTCACTTTATCAGGTACACCTGGTCATTAATGAAGATATCAAATCAGCCAATCATGTGGCAGCAATTCAATGCATAAAAGTATGCAGCTATAGTTAAGAGGTTCAGCTGTTGTTCAGACCAAATAACAGAATGGGGAAGAAATGTGGTCTAAGTGACTTTGACCGTGGGAAGATCATTAGTGCCAGATGGGGTGTTTTGAGTATCTCAGAATCTGCTGATATTCTGGAATTTTCATGCACAACAGTCTCTAGAGTTTACAGAGAATGGCATGAGAAACTAAAAAACATCCAGTGAGCGGCAATTCTGTGTGTGAAAATGCCTTGTTAATGAGCGAGGTCATGGGAGAATGACCAGACTGGTTCAAGCTGACAAGAAGGTAACAGTAACTCAAATAACCACACGTTACAACAGTGGTGTACAGAAGAGCATCTCTGAATGCACAACACATTGAACCTTGAAGTGTGTGGGCTACAGCAGCAGAAGACCATGAACGTATACACAGTGGCCACTTCATTAGGTGTAGGAGGTACCTAATAACAAGGCCACAGAGTACAAAATGAATGAGCAAACAGATTAGTGAAAAAGTTGCAAAACACAGTTAAACTCAGAAAATGATTGTAAGTTGTCCATGGAAGGACTTGCCACTCCTCAAGAATAAGGGTTCTAACCATTTGAAGTAGATGAAGTAAACAGTTACCTAACAAATACAAGGCACTGCCCATTAAATCTGTCATAACTCTGCAATTTTATTCAGAAGTACCATGAATGATTGCACTTGCAACACTTTTTTACAATTCCAGTGTGAACTGACAACTTCAAAATCAAATCTTGTAATCTCAGCCATCCCGATATTTCAACGAGGTTTGCAGTGCTGTCGGAAGAAAAGTAGGGAACATGAGAAAAATGGGCATAGGAGTAGAGGAGTCCATTCAGCTCTTTGAGAACACAAGGTTGTTTAATCAGATCGTGGTTGATCTCTATCTCAAGCACCATTTTTCTGCCTTATCACAATAGTGTTGCATTCCTTAAATATTAAAAATCTCTTGTTTCTGTTTGAATGCTATTGTGGTGACTGAGCCACATGGAAACTGTATCTGAAGGATATAAAATGTTTTGATTTCACCATCAGTGTCCCCACAATCTATATTATTATGATCTTGCCCCTTATTGTCAATTTACTCTGCACTTTCACTGTAACAGTAAAACTTTATTCTGCTGTAGGTTATTGTTCTCCCTTGTGCTACCTCAATGCACTATTGTAATTAATAATTAATTGATCTGTGAGAACTCTATGCAAAACAAGGTTTTCACTGTATTTCAGTACATGTGACAACAATATACTGGTTTACCAATTTACCTAGTCTCTCTTCATTTCAGTCATAATTTTCTCTTTATTATGAGACTGACACCTAGCTCTAGTTTGGAGAAATATTCTCACCATATCTGTCCTGTCAAGCTCTTTAAGCATTTTGTACACCTCTAGGAAGTCACCCATCATTCTTCTAAACCTCAGATATCACAGATTCAAAATACCCTCAGTTGACATATCAGCCTCCTAGGAAAGGATCTGGTGAATCTGTGCTGCACTTCCTCTATAGTAATTATATCTTCTTTAGGTAAGAAGACAAACATTGTTATCCATGCTCTACGTCTCACCAAGTCATTATATGATTATGATAAGGCACCCTTACTCTTCTACGCCAATGTTTTTGCAATAATGCTTGACATTCCATTAGCCTTTATAAATGGTACTGCATGTGAGCCTACAGTAACAAGGACAAGGCCATCCAGATTTCCTCTAGCAATATTTCCCAATCTTTCATCATTTAAAAAATATTCAATATTACATTGTTTTTACAGAGTTGTTTCTTTTTAAATTATTTGTGGCTTGTTGATACTTCCAGTTTTTTGAAAATGTTTTAAAAAAATGTTTTAAATTAACATCACTTATTTCCCTAAATATGTTTAATGAAGCATATTATTTTTAATTTCTTCATTTCTACTGGTCATTAATGCCGAAAAGCATTTTAAAATTCTGACAAATTTGACAGCTGGCAAATCATTTTAATTCTGTGTCAAAAGCAGTGTGGAACCATGCCACACAATTGACTAATGCAAGTTTATTCTTTTGACAAGGAATTCAGGTCGTCTTCTACTCCAAAATCCACAATAACTCACCTAAAGTCATGTTCCAGCAAAATATATTGAGAACATTACCGAAAAGGAGTTCTTGTCAGGTAAGTTAAAAGCTAGCAAGACATCTCTTCGCTGTTTATTTTATTACAGACTTAAATGCTTCAGTTGAGTGAATTAGTTGCCTAGTTCTCTTAATCCGCAAAGAATCCTTCAGGTGCTCCAACACGTTTTGTAGCCAAGGAAATGCTTCTGAGATAATATATGCATATGTATAAAATGTAGCAGCAAATTTGTGCATAGCAAGATCCAACAACAGCAAATGTTAATAACCATATAATAATAATCTTTCTGTGTGATGCTGAATGGGGAATAAATGTTAACCATGTTTAGAGGAACATTTACTTTGTCTTATGTGGACTCTTTTACGCCAACTTTGGAAAAGAATTTGATGTCGCAGTTGAGAAACTGGATGTCTAGCAATAAAGCAATTTCCTCGTGCCATATTCATTGGTAGTTTATCTTCAACATGTTTAGTTTTTTTTCAGGATGCACGGTTGCTATTATTGTTTGCCAACAGAACATAATGTAAGAATTGAGTATTGTAATTGTTATTTGAAGATTATTCAGTTCTTCAGATACATATCTCATCACAAACTGTGGGGCTAGTGTGTGAGCTTCTTGGTATAATTATTAGTAGAGAATGTGTGCAGTTGAGAAGCCCGGTCTATAAATGTCATGTTCAAAATGAGAGTGCAAGAGATAACAGAGTAAGTTTACATTACAAGAACTAAACTAAAGGTGATACGATACTTGTCAGGAGATGCCGTATGTCATGAAGTGATGTCTGTTGTGTCACATTTCAGAGCAGGAGGTACAAGTAGTAATTTGTCATGGTGCCTAAATGTATCTAGTCAATTTTATGCCCTGTGATAAACTCACTCAAGCAAAAAAAGGTGCTTCAAGTAAATATTGATTATAGAAGAATGCAACAGCCTATCAATGTAAAGAATTGTGTTCCTTTTTAAGGGAGCATCAGTATAAGGATAAAGGAGTTATTTATTTATTTATTGACATAGTGCAGAAAAGGCCCTTTCAGCCCTTTGAGCTGCACAGTCCAGCAAACCCCGATTTAACCCTAGGCTAATCATGGGACAATTTACAATGACCAATTAAACTACCAAGTGGTACATCTTTGGACCTCAGAGGAAACTGAAGCACCTGGAAAAATCTCATGTCATTGCAGGGAGAACGTACAAACTGCTTACAGACAGATCCACTCATAGTTTCTAAATAGACTTTGGCAGAGTAGAAGACTTAACTTACCAATATTTAATGATGAAATAAATAGTAAATTAGGAAATTGGCTGGTACGAGAGCAACTCAAGAAGAGGTGGTGATACAGCACGGAATATTTTATCAATATCAAGAGCATTCCAGACTTCTGAAAATGAAACTGACTTTGTTCCAAGTGATGGGCATTGCATTCCTTTAGGACAGAAGATAAGAATATCCCTCTTGCATTCCTTTAGGACAGAAGATAAGAATATCCCTCTTGCATTACATCTGCTCTGGAAATACATTGCAAATCCATCCATCTTTAATATGTATGCATATCAGTGCAGAGTTCAAAAGTATATGAAATTATAAAAGCGTTAACCTGAAAATTAATGAGAATAAATTAGTATTTGGAGTTACTGAGTAATTGTTGGTATTACTGTTGACACATGAATTAGGACTGGCATCGAAAATCTCTGTGACAGTGCCCGTGTCATAAGCAATATACTAGAAGGACATATAGGTATTCTAGTTTTTACCAGTTATGAAGGGAATTTTGTAGGAGAAGCAGCTTCTCTAAGAAAATTGCTGTAGAAAAGGTCACTAAATGGAATCAAAATCATGTATACAATTAAACAAAGGAAGTCTGGAGAGTGGCAGGTAAGATAGAGACAGAAGTACACAGAGATTAAGAGACAGAGACACAGGGGCATGCATGGATAGATGGATGCAAATAGGGAGATGTGGAGAGAAATGGAGATAGAAAAAGAGTCAGAAGAAAAGGGAGAAAGAGGGAATGACAGAGATAAGGTGGGACTGCGAGAAAAGAAGTGCGGTAACCCACACTGTTGCTGTTTCCCAGGGATCCAATGTTGCTATTGATCAAAGATTTGAACCTAAACTCAGACACTGTGTATCTTTCCTGTGACAGCACTGGTTTCTGGTTTCTGGTATCCTCCCATATTACTAGGATATGCTGATGATTTAATCAATAGCTGTAAATTACACCTTAGTGTAGATGGCAAAAGGTACTGAAGCATTTGGGCTCTCACGACCAGACTATGCAACAGTTTTTTCCCCCAAGCCATCAGACTCTTCAATACTCAGAGTCTAGACTGACATCTACATCATTTATTATTATATTGAAATTGTCCTCTACTGTGCCAATTGTCTTGTTCATTATTTATTTATTTATTTATTAATTATTGTGCTGCCCTGCACTGTTTTGTGCACTTGATGAAGTCCTGTGTAGGTCTGTAGTCTAATGTAGCTTTTCTGTTGTTTTATGTAGTCTAGTGTAGCATTGGGTTGTCTCATACAGTCTGGTGTAGTTTTGTGTGGTTTCATGTAGCACCAGGGTCCTGGAGGAACGTTGTTTCGTTTTTACTGTGTACTGTACCAGCAGCTTATGGTAGAAATGACAATAAAAAGTGACTTGACTTGACTTGACTTGACTTGAAAAAGAACCAAAGGGGGAGTTAATGGGTATGTGAAAGGGAATGAACTCCAAGGCAACAAGGAACTGAGGAGGAGAAATAGGACTGATGGGATTGTTCTGCTAGGGGGCCAAATGAGCTCGATAGTCTGAATAGCTTCCTCCTGTCTGGTAATGAGTAAGGCTGGTTATAGGGAACAAGTTTTGAATATCTGTAGTACTCAAAGATGAACAAAAATGTGAGTTGATGCATAACTGAACGAGTAGAAGCATCACTGCTACATCAGCTATTTAAAATAATGTGTGCAGTGATCAAGAAGAATCCATTAATGTTTGCACAGTAAAACAAATTGTATCTCTCTGTTTCCTCTTTGTTGACATTTTCTCTGTCACATCTAAGTATGTCAATGGTGTTTTGTAGAAAATATCCTCTTGCTGGTGTGACAGCCGGCCTGTTGCAGTTTTTTTTTTACAATTTCCCACACCATCCCTGAGATGTAAATTGTTTCCATCAGGTGCTGAAGGAGAAACCTTCGAGGTCAATTTGAATAATTCAACCATGAGTTGTGTAACAATGCAGGAATGATGAATGCTTAGAGTGTCTTAGATTATCAGCAATGGCATATCGGGATATTATGACTTAATCTGGATGAAACTATTCCATTCTCCCTCAGTCTGCACACAGGCTGCCCACAAGGTCTTTCATCTACCAGGTGTATATGATTTTAATTTTGAAACTAAAAACAAAGAATTAAAAAAGCAACGGCCAGTACCCAGGTCTGTACAAGAAGACCAGGTATGACTTCCGGAGGGCTATTTCAAGAGCTAAGAAATTCTGAGTGAGGTTGGAGGTGACATTGGATGCACAACAACTCTGGCAGGGTTTGCAGGTCATTATTTCCTACAAAGCGAAACTCAATAGCATGAATGGCCTCTCAGATGAGCTCAATGCTTTCTATGCTTACTTTGAAAGGGAGAACAAAACTACATCTATGAGGATCCCTGCAGCACCCGGTGATGCTGCGATCTCTGTCTTACAGGTCGACATCAGGCTGTCCTTGAGGGTGAACCCTCACATTGTGGCAGGCCGCAATAGAGTGTCTGGTGAGGCTCTGAAAACTTGTGCCAACCAACTGGTGTACATATTCAAGGACATTTTCAATCTCCCACTGCTGCATATGGAAGTTCCCACCTCCTTCAAAAGGCCAACAATCATACCAGTTCCCAAGAGCAGCATGAGCTGCCTTAATGACTATCGTCCAGTACCACTCACATCTACAGTGATGAAGTGCCTTAAGAAGTTGGTCATGGCTAGAATCAACTCCTGGCTCTCAAAGACTTGGAAACATTGCAATTTGCCTATTTAGGGGAGGAACTTAGGAGAGCCAATGGCACCTCCCCCTTGTACCCCATCCGTTATTTATTTTTATACACACATTCTTTCTCTCACTCTCCTATTTCTCCCTCTGTCCCTCTGACTATACCCTTTGCCCATCCTCTGGTTCCCCCCCGCTTGTCTTTCTCCCCGGACCTCCTGCCCCATGATCCTCTGATATCCCCTTTGCCAATCACCTGTCCAGCTCTTGGCTCCATCCCTCCCCCTCCTGTCTTCTCCTATTATTTTGGATCTCCCCCTCCCACTTTCAAATCTCTTACTAACTCTTCCTTCAGTTAGTCCTGATGAAGGGTCTCGGCCTGAAACATCGATTGTACCTCTTCCTAGAGATACTGCCTGGCCTGCTGCGTTCACCAGCAACTTTGATGTGTGTTGCTTGAATTTCCAGTATCTGCAGAATTCCTGTTGTGTGCCTAATGGCGACTTCTTTGACTGCATCTTCTGAAATAGCTCTATTTCTATCTTTACTATCTCTATTTTTCCCTTTCAGGGTACTTTTGAAGACCCTGACCTGGAGTTACATGCTGACTTCAGTTCTTTGCAGGAATGGGACCGCTATCGGGGCTTCTCGACTAGCTGTTATTCAACATGCCAAGAGCTTGGCCTACGATCTTCGCTTACCTAGGGAGGTCCGAGATTTTGTGGCTCTGGAGACAGACGGATCAAAGGTTGGTGTTACGGCAGGAGATCAGTATGTCATCATGGGAGTCGAAAGATCTACGGCTGTATGCCTAGAGACCCAAGATCTTTGGGCACAGAGCTTGGAAAAAGTGACGCAACGGACTTTTAACACTGTAAACCAGTGAGATGTTTGTTATGTCTCCCCTCTCACTGTGAAACAGAGACACCTCCTTTTCCCTTATTAGGGAGAGAGAGAGCCTGTGGTATGTCGAACACCAGATGAATGAGTAGCACTTGGGGTACTGCAAGTCTGTGTATTTGCTGTTGCTTTGCTGCACGCTTGCGTGCTTGGTGGTGAGCGCCAATGCTTTTTTTTTGCTGGTGGGGGACGGGAGAATCATTGCTTGCTGCTGTTTACGTGCGGAAGGGAAAGGAGCTGGGGGGTGAATTTTGGGGTTCTAATGTTTGACAGCCATTCATTCCTTGGGGGCACTCTCTGTTTTTGTGGATGGTTGTGAAGAAAAAGCATTTCAGGATGTATATTGTATACATTTCTCTGACTTTAAATGTATCTTTGAAACCTTTGTTACAATAAGTCTTTGGTGGATACAATCTCATTGGCTCTACCTGTGGTCTTGGATCACCTGAACAATACAAATACCTCTGTCAGAATGCTGTTTGTTGACTTTGCTCAGTGTTTAACACTTTCATTCCTACAGTCCTGATTGAAAAGGTACAGAATCTGGGCTTCTGTACCTCCCTCTGCAACTGGATCCTTGACTTCCTAACCAGATCACCACAATCTGTGTGGATTGGTAATAACATCTCCATCTTGCTGACAATCAACACTGGCACTCCTAAGAGATGTGTGCTTAGCTCACTACTCTAATCTTTCCACATCCATGACTGCGTGGCTAGGCACAGCTCACGTGTCATCTACAAAATTTGCTGATGACGCAACTGTTATTGGCAGAGTCTCAAATGGTGCTGAGGGGGCATACAGGTGTAACCCTCAGGCTTGGCCAGCACGCGTTCATCTAGGGGGAAACAACTCCTGGCCCCGCCAAACTGACAAATCCCGTTTGTGTGGATGCTGCGTGATGTGTTGCCTGGTTACAAATCCACACCACAAAATATCAGATAGTACACCATATGCAATTAAATGATTGAACTTTATAAATCTTAATCTGAATAAAGGGTTAGTAAGGAAAATAAAAAAAGAAAAAGGGCCCATTTTAGGGAAGAAAGTCAAAAGTGCACGTTGGAGCCTCACTGATACGGCCATTCATCAACCATCAACCTTCTTCGAGTGTCGCTGGTCCTTGGACCCTCGTTCCTCAGTTCAGTCCGTCCGGTGGTCTTCTGACTCTCTCCATTCGTGTCCTCTCTCTCCATCACTCCCCGATGAAAGACTGCGAAAAACCTGGCTTCCAGACACACAGGAAAGAACAACATTTCCTCATTGGCTAACCCCTGTATTCCAAAGTCCCGTTATCTCTAGCCATAACCCAAACATTGCTGCTACAGAGAAGCCATTACATTTGCAATGAAACATTACATAGAAGCCATTACATTAGCCTTAGCAGTGAAACCTTACAGTGTGTTACACAGGAGCAAGGTACATCAGCTAGTCAAGTGGTGTTGCATTAACACCCTTGCACTCATTGTCAGTAAGACCAAAGAACTGACTGTAGACTTCGGAAGGGGTAAGATGAGGGTACACACACCAATCTGTATAGAGGGAGCAGAAGTGGAGAAAATGAGCAATTTCAAGTTCCTGCGTGTTAATATCTAACCTTGTCCTAGCATATCAATAAAGAAGGCAAGACAGTAGATATATTTCATTTGGAATTTGAGGAGGTTTGGAATGTCATCTAAAATACTTGAAATTTTCTATGGATATACCATGGAGAGCATTCTGATTGCCTGCATCACAGTCTGGTATTGGGGGAGGGGCAACTGCACAGGATCAAGGTTAGCAGCAGAGAGTGGTAAAATTAGTCAGCTTCATGATGGGTACCAGCTTCCAGAGCATCCAAGGCACCTTCACGGAGTGGTGTCTAGGAAGTTGGTGTCCATCGTTGAGGATCCGCATCACCCAGGACATGCCCTCTTCACATTGTTACCATTGGGAAGGAGGTACAGAAGCCTGAAGACACACACTCAGTGATTCAGGAACTGTTTCTGCCCCTCTGCCATCTGATTTCTAAATGCACATTGAACCCATGAACACTCCCTCACCACTTCTTTTATTTCTGCTATTTTGCACTACTAATTTTAACTTTACTATTTAATAGAAATATATATACTTAATGTAACTCAGTTTTTTTCTATATATTTCATTATACTGCTGCCGCAAAGTTAGCAAATTTCATGACATATGCCAATAATTTTAAATCTAATTCTTGTTCTAATTCTGATTATGGATGACTTATTTTCCCCCTCAACCTCATTCTCCTGCTTTCTTCCCAGAACGTTTGACACTTAAGAACCTATCAACCTCCACTATAAATATACCCACAGACTGTCTGTGGCAATGAATTCCACAGATTCACCACCCTCTGGCTAGAGAAATTCCTTCTCATCTCTGTTCTTGTATTTTGAGGTTGTATAAGAAGGTGCCACACCACAGGATATGTGCGACTGCAAAATCGTCACTTTGTACAAGAAGAAGGATGATAGGAGTGACTGCAACAACTACAGGGGTAACTCCCTCCTGGGTATTGTCGGCAAAGTCTTTGCTCGTGTAACTCTGGCATGCCTACAAACTCTGGCAGAATGGGTCTACCCTGAGTCCCAATGTGGTTTTCGTGCAAGGAGATCAACTGTCAACATGATTTTCTCACTCCGTCAACTCCGGAAGTGCAGGGAACAACAGAAACCCCCCTGTGTCGCTTTCATCGACTTGACCAAGGCATTCGAACTTGTCAGCAGGGAGGGCTCTTTCAGATTCTCCTCAAGATCGGCCGTCCCCCAAAACTCCAAAGTATCATCAAGTCATTCCGTGACGACATAAGGGCTACTGGTCAGTATGATGGCAGCTCATCAGAACCCTTCGCTATTCATATTGGAGTCAAAAAAGGATGCGTGTTGGCCCCAACATTATTCGGCATCTTCTTCTCTCTGCTATTGAAGCACGTGTTTGGGACGTCGACTGAAGGCATCTACATGGACACCAGGTCTGATGGGCGGCTGTTCAACCCTGCGTGCCTGAGAGCAAGAACAAAAATGTGAAAGATCTGAATACGTGACATGCTCTTTGCCGATGAGGCTGCTATAACCTCACACACCAAACAGCAACTACAAACTCTCATGGACCGCTTCTTCTAAGGCACGCAAGGACTTCGGGCTTACCATCAGCCTAAAGAAAACAAATGTCCCTGCCCAGAACATAGTGGAAACACCAGTCATTACCATCGACAATGCTGATCTAGAAGTGGTCCACGAGTTCACACACTTGGGGTCAACCATTAGCAACACTCTCTCCCTCGATGCTGAAATCAATAGGCATATCGGCAAAGCAGCATCGATCCTTGCTCAATTCTCCTCATGGGTCTGGAAGAATCCGAAACTCGCTACAAAGACCAAGACTGCTGTGTACAATGCATGCGTTATCAGCACCCTCCTGTATGGTAGCGAGACTTGGACCATCTACTCCAAGCAGGAGAGAGAACTCAATAGTTTTCACTTGCGCAGCCTTCACCGCATCCTTGGCATCACCTGGAGAGACAAAGTCCCAAGCTCTGAGGTCCTCTCCCGCGTTGTACTTCCCACAATGTTCATGCTTTTAAGACCACACAGACTGCACTGGCTGGGCCACGTCCGTCATATGAAGGATGGTAAACTGCTAAAGGACATCCTCTACGGAAAACTAGCAACAGGCAAGAGGAACGTTGGTAGACCCCAGCTTTGCTTCAAGGACCTCTGCAAGCCTGACATAAAAGCCTTAAAAATCAGAGTGCTGGGACGATACAGCAGATGACTGCAACAAATGGCGAGGTACTCTTCAGCAACACCTAGAGCAAGGCGAAAGAGTGATCCTGAGTCAGGTTGAGGAGCGGAGAGCTGAACGGAGAGCACAGCGAAGAGCGGACAACAATTCCATGACACCCTATACATGCAGCAACTGTGGCAGAGCCTGCCGTTCCAGGATCAGCCTCAATAACCACAGTCAACGTTGCTCGACAAACCTGTGACTACCAGAGGTGAAGTACCCATGGTCGACCACAACCGACGGAGGCCACACACACATTCTCATCGTGGACTCTCCCACTATTGGATATATCTGCTTCGCGTATGGTAGTGTCTGCAGGATTTCCTCTTTAAAAAGGTGATGATGCCTGTAATATTTTCCTCTTACTATTTTAAAATCTTTGCTGAAGGTACAATTTAGGTTTGTGTTTTGAAAGTCAGTGCACTATTTTTAATGTCTTTATTGTATTTCATAGTCACACACTGTTTCCCGTTGAGGTGAAGCTGTGGAACTGCTCCCAAGCCAGTTAGCATTGTTTATGGCATTTGCTAAGATGCATGGGGGGCAGGCTGTGGCTTTAGATTTGCCTTTTTCTTATTGTATCACCCCACCCCACCCCCAGGCCAGTCAGCTAAGACTGGGGGGTAAACCAGAACGCTAAAGGCATGGCCACTCTTTTGTGCATGGAGTTCTAGAGGTGCCAATTGGTGGTTAGGAAATAAAGCCAAAATAATCATTTAACTGAAGCCTGAATCTCAAGCTAGTATCACTCTCCTATTCTCAGGACATGGTAATATTCTCTATCTTCGGCTGACTGCAATGAATAGTTACTGCTTTCAGGAGCTCTGCCAACTCCTCATACTCTCAAGAGAAAGGCAGTTTGTGTTGACTCCAGAATCTGCAGTGTTCCTGTCTGTGTATTTGTTGGATTGCTTGGTGCATTTTCTGCAGTATATAATTCCAAAAGATAAACTACCTTTGAGCAAAACTGCACAGTGGTGGAAGGCTGGTATCTGAGGGCAAGTGATAATGAAACTCCCTCTCTCCCTTTCTGAGCTCATCACTGTAGCCTTGACTGCATTATTAGGTTTCTACCAAGAGGATAAAAATGAAGCTGAATAGAAATTTTATTTGCTTGAGAAATTACTTTCACAAAACAAAAGCTTCAAGATTTGATAATATTATATTGAAATTAGTTTAATCAAGTCCTTTCTTTTTAACAATAGCAGCTATTATGTACTCTAACTCTTTTGGAGGTCAATGGATATCTGTTAATATCAGGTGAGCCGACAATCCTTTCTGTTGAAATAATTTATTTTCTATCTATAACTGTAAAGGGGAATAAGTTTATTGTGAATGAGTGTTGCCTAACCTAGGTGATTGTAACAAAATGAATTCAGTTCTTGCTGTCTGTGCTTGGTAACCACATGATGAATATATACTGCACTGGAAAGTCCTTGGGAGAGAAGACAACTATGCTTATAGCAAATATTATGGATTTCTTTCATAATAAAAAAATTGCATTACATACACATTAAATTGATTCTGGAACGTGGCTTACCTCAAATTATTCAATATGTCCTAAGTTTCCAGCTACCAAAGGTGTTCAAAACTGATCTTACTGAAGAGCAATTTCCTTAAACTATTTCTTATCCTTCCACCCAACCCTCAATCATGATATTTTATAAATACACTTCTGCAATACACTTTATGTTAAGTACAGGTTAACAGGTGGTAGATTGCAAATTTAATCACAGCTTAGTCAAGTTGACTGATGTAATGCAATAGTCCTCTGGGTAGTTTTTACTGTAGAATCAACAACCTTTCTATAGAATGCTCACAGAAAAGCAAGCAGCTATTTTAATTATTAACTTTCTACAGAGTTAGGAGAAACCTTGTCCATTCTTGGCTCCGTAAAATTAATAATATTGTATACCCTCCAGGAACCCAGGAATAAACAATTAATCTGTGGGAGACTCTTCTGAATAATCTAGCAGCAAATCACAGTGATGCTGTAAAACAGGAAGATAATATGCTTTTAATTTTAGTGTATTTTACTGAAATTAATTAAGGGCTAAATGTTTGCCAAAAACAAGGAGCTTGCTGAGGCAAATACCAACAGATATGTGAAGACTCAGTGGCCATTTTATTAGGTACACTGGCTCATTCATGCAAATATCTAATCATGGAACCCAATGCATAAAAGCAGGCAGGCATGGTTAAGAAGGTCAGTTCTTGTTCAGATCAAACATTAGAAAGGGGAAACATAGAAACATAGAAAATAGGTGCAGAGGTAGGCCATTTGGCCCTTTGAGCCTGCACCGCCATTCAGTATGATCATGTCTGATCATCCAACTCAGACCCCTGTACCTGCTTTCTCTCCATACCCTCTGATCCCTTTAGTCACAAGGGCCATATCTAACTCCCTCTTAAATATAGCCAATAAACTGGCCTCAACTGTTTCCTGTGGTAGAGAATTCCACAGATTCACCACTCTCTGTGTGAAGAAGTTTTTCCTCATCTCAGTCCTAAAAGGCTTCCCCGTTATCCTTAAACTGTGATCCCTTGTTCTGGACTTCCCCAACATTGGGAACAATCTCCCTGCATCTAGCCTGTTCAATCCCTTTAGAATTTTATACGTTTCAATAAGATCCCCCCTCAATCTTCTAAATTCCAGCGAGTATAAGCCTAGTCGATCCAGGCTAACTTCATATGAAAGTCCTGCCACCCCAGGAATCAATCTGGTGAACCTACTTTGTACTCCCTCTATGGCAAGGATGTCTTTCCTCAGATTAGGGGACCAAAACTGCACACAATAGAAGAAATGTGATCTAAGTGACTTTGTAAAATAATTATTTGGGCCGAATAGGGAGGTTTTAGTATTTCAGAAACTGCTGATCCTCTGGGATTTTCACACGCAACTGTCTCTAAAGTTTACAGAGAATGGCACAATAAACAAAGAAAAATGTCCAGACATCCAGTAAACAGCAGTTCTGTGGGTAAAAATACCTGGTTAACAATGGAGGTCAGAGGAAAATGGCCAGACTGGTTCAAGCTGACAGGAAGGCGAGAGTAACTCAAATAACCATGTGTTAATACAACAGTGGTATGTTGAATACAGAATACATTGAATCTTGAAGTGGCTGGGCTACAGCAGGGAAGACCATGCACATACAGTAAGTGGCCACTATATTAATCACAGGAGCTGTGTGTAGATGTAGGCTAATGGTCATGTGGCCAGCTCTAATCTAGGAATACATTTACAAACATATTAGTAATGCTGATAATTCAGGCTTGCACCTCTCCTTTTTAAGATCTTGTCTAGTGAAGTAGCTTGTACTGTCTGCAGCTCTCCAAGTTAATTGAGAATGGGTCAATGTAGACTTTGACTCAGACTTCTCAAATTTACTTACTTACTGCTCATTACACCGCTGGCATTTGGGGAAGCAATGAAGATCCTCCATCTCTGTCCGTATAGAAGGATTCTTAATCCCTGTTTCCGTAACAATTTTTTTTGCACAGCCAAGGTTGTTGGCCCTGAGCTGAAGCCCTGAACCTGGAGGACTGGTGGATCCCTCTTAGTCTGGATTCGACACTTGTTTGGCATGAGTGACTCTACCTAGAGCCAACATTATAAGAGCCTAACTCCAGCCAAAGTGCTCCCCTGGTCATTCAGGTAGGCAAGCCTCCAATCCCGACAACAAGTGTGGTCTTCTTTGAGGAGGCTTGTCAAAGATGCTATCAAATTAACACTGTAATCACAACAAAATGCAAACTTCACCCATACGGGTAGCACAGTACTGTTAGCAAATAGTGCAATGCTTTATAGTGCTTTCTGTAAAGAGTTTGTATGTTCTCCCTGTGACTGTGTGGGTTTCCTCCAAGTGCTCTGTTTTCCTCCTACATTCCAAACGTGTACGGGTTTGGGTTAGTAGGTTGTGGCCTCACTCTGCTGGCACAGGAAGCATAGTGAGATTTATGGGCTGCCCAGCACATCTTTGGGCTGCATTGGCTGTTGATGCAAATGACGCATCTTTTGATGTAATGTACATGTGACAAGTAAAGTTAATACTTATGAAAATGAAGAAAACCGATAATGCATAGGGTGAAATTTGTTCACTGTTGAATGTGTGAAGCATCAAATGGAGCAGAAACCTAAATTTCTGAATTTTGGTTCACGTGAACAGGGTATAAATAGCACATGCAAGTGAAGTTAGATTTTTACTTGTATCTGATAACAACCTGAGCAACTTCCAGAATTAGTACACCTGTGGAATGTGCCTTGTCAGCTCTTATTATTTCAATGAAATATTCAATAAACTTTCCCGCAATGTAATCAAAAAAGGAGCAGGTCTTGACTTAAGGAATTGGGGGTGGGGCAGGGATTCAAAATTTATGTTTATTTATCAAGTTCAAGATCAAATTTATTTTCATCTGACTGTACATGTGTGCAACAAAATGAAACAACATTCCTCCAGACCATGGTGCAACTACAATACATATATTACACACAGCACATAAAGCAAAATAATACCACAGATAAATTAATAAAATATGCATGTGAAGTGTGCAGCACAGGTAAACAGTAAACAGTACAATAAACAGTAAACTGCTCACAGTCCTATTGACGATACTTTGGTGAAGGCATCACTGGTCTCACAGCCTGGAGGAAGAAGTTGTTCCCCAGTTTGGCATTCCTACTTTTGATGCTTCTGTACCTCCTTCCTGAAGGTTGAGGGTCAAAGAGATTGTGGGATGGGTGGTAGGGATTCTCAACAATACCATTTGCACACAACCCTCCCAGTAAATGTCATAAATAAAAGCATAAGATACAGGAGCAGAACTGGCCCGTCGAGTCTGCTCCATCACTCCATCACGGCTGATATATTATCCCTCTCAACCCCATTCTCCTGCCTTCTCCTTGTAACATTTGACACACTGACTAACCAAGAATATATCAAACTCAGCTTTAAATATATTCAATTACTTGGAACACAATCGACATCATCAAACACTACTCCCATTCTGATCACTCCCTCCCCTCTCTCCTTCCACTGGCCAGGAAATAGAAATGCTTGAAAACATGTAAAACTAGGCTTTAAGGCAGCTTCTAGCCCACTTTTATCAGACTCATGAACAAACATATCATGTGCTAAAAGATGAAGTCATGATCTCCCAATGTCTTTCATTTTTGCCCTCGTACCTTATTTGTCTACCTGCAGAGCATTTCTCTGTAACCTTAATAGCATATTTGGCACTGTTTTCCTTTTTCATGCCTCATTGTCCTTATGTACAGAATGATCTGTCTGGATGGCATGGAAACCATGTTTTTCACTGTATTGTGGAACATGTGACAAAAATAAGCTGGTTCTTGACATTTTAGTTATTCTACTGAAATGAACTTACTGGATTTGTGGTAATATTTTGTTTTATGTAACACACATAAAAATTGCTGGTGAACGCAGCAGGCCTGGCAGCATCTATAAGGAGAGGTACAGTCGACATTTCGAGTCAAGGCCCTTCGTCAGGACTAACTGAAAGAGGAGATAGTAAGAGATTTGAAAGGGGGAGGGGGATATCCAAAATGATAGGAGAAGACAGGAGGGGGAGGGATGGAGCTAGGAGCTGGAAAGTTGATTGGGAAAAGGGATATGAGAGGATCATGGAACAGGAGGCCTAGGGAGAAAGAAAGGGGGGGAAAAGCCCAGAGGATGGGCAAGGAGTAGGGTAAGGGGGATAAAGGAAGAAAAAGGAGACAGAGAAAGAAACAAAAATTAATAATAAATAAATAAATCAATAAATAACGGATGGGTTATGAAGGGGAGGTGAGGCAAATGGTCTGTTTGGGGAGCCTCCAACCTGATGGCATGAGTATTGACTTCTCTAGCTTCCGTTAATGCCCCTCATCCCCCTCGTACCCCATCCGTTATTTATTTATTATTATTATTAATTTTTTTCTTTCTCTCTCCTTTTTTCCCCTCTGTCCCTCTCACTATACTCCTTGCCCATCCTCTGGGCTTCCCCCCTCCCCCTTTCTTTCTCCCTAGGCCTCCCATCCCATGACCCTCTCATATTCCTTTTCCCAATCAACTTTCTAGCTCTTAGCTCCATCCCTCCCCCTCCTGTCTTCTCCTATCATTTTGGATCTCCTCCTCCCCCTCCCACTTCAAATCTCTTACTATCTCTTCTTTCAGTTAGTCCTGATGAAGGGTCTCGGCCCGAAACGTCGACTGTATCTCTTTCTATAGATGCTGCCTGACCTGCTGCGTTCACCAGCAATTTTTATGTGTGTTGCTTGAAATTCCAGCATCTGCAGATTTCCTTGTGTTTTTGTTTTATGTGCTGTGTGTGATATATGTTTTGTAGTTGCACCATGGTCCAGAGGAATGTTGTTTCATTTTGTTGTATATATGTACAGTCAAATGAAAATAAATTTGAACTTGATAAGTAAACTTGAATCTTGAATCTCTGCTGTAAAAGCCCAAGTTAGTCTTATGGAATCAATATATCCTGTGAAGAATTTCAGAAGTTACTTTACATATAAAAACATGTTTATGAAGAGCATGAAGCTTGTGGCACTAATATTGAATGGATTGATTGACTGGAAGACTGGGTCAGCACCAACAAAGGTCTACATATCTTTGAAAGGCCCTGATTTTTAGTATTTGTAGGTGGTAATATGCAAATACTGTTTTCCACTCTAAGCGAGCATTATAACCTGGAATATCAGGGAGCTCTTATTCAAAGCCTTAATTACATTTCCAGCATTTTAATGTAATCAAAAACTTGTATAATTAATTTTGTCTTCAATTGATGACAGTGGGAAAGATCATATATAAAACACCATAGGGAAGAGCCAGAGATGAACAGGATTTGCATTTAAGTTTGCTGCCTGGAATTTTCAAAATATAACCTAATTTTATTACACTTTTCTTGTTACAGAACTGGGAAAACTAAATTCAGTTAGAAAAAACCTTTAAAAGTCTCCTGGAGTAGTGAATGTAGGCTTGATACAGGACAATGGTTCAATCATAGGAAACAGCTGTGGCCCTCCATGAGATAAGGTTTCTTGCTGTTGCAAGTGGAGGAAGTCAAAGTTAAAGCAGCAGACATTCCCTATATGGTGCACACAGCCTCAGGAGTAGGTCCATGCTCAACTGATCAATGGTGCATGGCTCTGAACTAAAACTTATTAAAAAGCAGTACGGTGACATTCAAGATGCAAACTATATTTTATGCTTTTCATTCCATGTGTTTCTTTAGATGCCAAATACTGAGAGATACAGTAGGCGAGATTAGAAGAGGTGCATATGCTCCTCTTGGTGTTGCCTCCTCTGCATCAGTGATACCAAGCACAGATGAGGCAATTGGTTTGCAGAGCACCTGTAGTCTACCTCAATTACCTTCCTAAATGCTAGCTTGCATGACATTTCAACTCTCACACTGATCTGTCCACCCTTAACTTTCTCCATTGCCAAGGTGAAGCCAAACTCAAACTTGAAGAGCAACACTTCATACTCTGCCTGAACATCTATAACCCAATGGCATGAACACTGAATTTTCTGTAACTCTTATGCCCTGTCCTCCCTCTCTCAGTCACCCATGCTACCTCTATGATATCTCATTATCCTTCAAACACTACCATCAAGAAGGAAAAGAGTAACAGGTACATGGGAACATCTTTACTTTTAGATTCCGCCCCCCCACTAAGTCACCCGATATCCACTCAGAAATATCAGGTAAATCTAGGAAATCTCTATCCAATAGAACCAATAGATTACCTTTACCAGAGAAACTACAGCTTACCATTCTCTCTCTGTCCTCCCCACAGTTACATAAACATTTTCTGTTTAAGCTTGAATAGTTTTCTTAAGGGAAAATCCTGCTTGAAGAACCTGTTGAAATTCTTTGAGGAGATTACAAATAGGATAATAAAGTGGATGTTGTATACTGGGACTTTCAGAAGGCCTTTGACATGGTGCCACTCATGAGACTGCTTTCCAGGTTAAGAGCCCATGGTACTAAAGGAAGGTTACTAACACGGTTAGAGCATTGGATGATTGGTAGGAGGCAGCGAGTGGGAATTAAAAGGACCCCTGTCTGGTTGACTGCCAGTGACTAGTGGTGTTCGCACTTCTTTTTAAGCTGTATATCAATGATTTAGGTGATGGGATAGGTGAGTTTACTGCCAAGTTTGCAGATGATACGAAGATTGATGGAGGGTCAGGTAGTGTTGAGGAAACAGGTTAGCTGCTGCAGAAGGACTTAGACAGATTAGGAGAATGGGAAAGAAAGTGGCAAATGAAATACAATGTTGTAAAATGCATGTTCATGAACTTTGGTAATAGAAATAAATGTGGGGACAATTGCATAAACAGGGAAAGAATCGAAAAATCTGAGATGCAAAGGGGCTTGTGAGTCCTTGTGCAGAATATTCTAAAGGTTAACTTGCAGGGTTAGTTGGTGGTGAGGAAAGCAAATGCAATGTTAGCATTCATTTCAAGAGGTCTAGAATACAAGAGCAGAGATGTGATGCTGAGGCTTTATAAGGCACTGGTGAGGCCTCACCCTGAGTATTGTGAAAAGTTTTGGGCTCCTGATCTAAGAGAAGATATGCTGGCATTGAAGAATGTCAGAGAGGTTCACAAGGATGATTCCGGGGATGAACGGGTTATCATATGAGGAACGTTTGATTGCTCTGGGTCTGTACTCATTGGAATTTAGGATGAAGAGGAACTCATGGAAACATTTCAAATGTTGAAAGGGCTAGACAGAGTAGATGTGGAAAGGATGTTGCCCATGGTGGGGGAGTCTAGGACAAGAGAGCACAGCTTCAGAATAAAGGAGTGTCCATTTAAAACATAGATGCAGAGAAATTTCTTTAGGCAGAGGGTGGAGAATTTATGGAATTTGTTACCACAGGCAGGTCTTTGGGTGTGTTTTAAGGCAGAGATTGATAGGTTCCTGATTGGACACAGCACCAAAGGTTACAAGGAGTAGGCTGGGGAATGGGATTGAGGAGGGGATAAAGGATCAGCCATGAGTGAATGGTAGAATAGACTCAATCGGCCAAATGGCCTACTTCTGCTCCTATGTCTTACGGTCTTATGGCATCCATTTCCCTTTTTAATCCATCATTGAATCTGTACACATCATCTTCCTTGGCAGTACTTTCCAGTTACTAACTACAGACCATATAAATATGATTTTCTTCATGTTATTATTGGATCTTTTGCCAATTGACTTCATCCTGTATTCTCTAATTCTTTATCCTCCCACCAAAGGGAACTTCTAGCCATTTATGATTTTAAATAACTCTATCAGATCCCCTCTCAAGTTCCTCTGTCCCAGGACAAACAATTTTTCAGTTGATCCACATAATTAAAGTTCTCCATCCATTTGGAATATTTAAAGAGGAAGTTGATTATTCAGGGCATCAAGAGTTACACGAGAAGGCAGGAGAATGGGTTTGAGAGGGGTGATAAATCTGTCATGATGAAATGGTGGAGCATACCCAATGGGCTAAATGGCTTAATTCTGTTCTTACGTGAAATCATCTTATGGTCTATTCTTATAAATTTCTTTGGCACCCTCACCTTCTGGACATGACCCCAGTTTCTTCCTTTAATTGATTACACATTCTCTTGGATAACAAAGAGGTCCACACCTTTCTGGATCAATGACCAAATGCTAAAATTATCTTACAATGATATTGAGGAGGATACTACAAAGTCTCATATGAATTGGCTTTGCATCAGAATTGCTGCTTCAGCATCCCGTGGGTCCTGACCTAGAATGCACTGGGAAATGATGAAAATAATCAGTTCTCCCACAGCTGCAGAGCCTTCAGTGTGGCTCTCTGATCAGCAGATCTTAATGGCTTGGGAGTCTTTCACACAGCTGCTGTGTTTTCAGGATGGCAGATTAATGTCTTGTCACTTTCGGGACTTTGCGTGGATATTCACTCAAGTGAGATATTGCCATTGTACTACTCTGCAGAACTCAATGATTCTTTCTTTTCATTTACACAGAAGATAAATGGGCTAACACAGCAAGGCCAGCAGTTAATGTTGATAGTTTGCAAATAAGTCAACTACATTCATGGGACAGAGGTAACAAGGACAATGGTAAACCAGTTGGCATTTTATGACAATTCATTTGAATCAGGTCACCATTACAATTACTGCTATTTTACTGAAACCAGGTGAGCTTCTTTTATTTATAGAGATATAGTGTGGAGTAGGGCCTTCTGGCCCTTCGAGCCACACAGCCCAGCAATCTCCTGAGTTAATCCTAGTCTAATCACGGAATAATTTACAATGACTAATTAACTTACCAACTAGCAGTGGAGTGTAGGAGGAAACCAAAGCACCCAGAGGAAATCTACATGGTTCACAGGGAGAATGCACAAACTCCTTACAAGAAGTGACGGGAATTGGACCTGGGTCTCCTGCATTGTAAAGCATTGTGCCTTTTCTGCACCTCTCCAATGTAATAATATTCTTCTTATAGTGCGGCAACCAGAACTGCACACAATGTGTCAGAGATGGTCTAACTACTGCTTTTTATGGTAGTACTGTAACTAACCTGTTTGGTTACTCTATAAAGTGGCTAAGTATCCCACTGAATAAATACACTTCACCAATAAATTCACTGTTCCAATTTATCCATAAGGTAAACAACCTTGAGTGCTATACTTGTAGATGGACCAGATCAGTATAAAGAGAAGACAGAGTACTGCAAGGAGAGTGAGCGCCTGATGATATGGTGTTAGGACAAGAACCTTTCCCTCAAAGTCAGCATAACAGAAGAGCTGGTAATTGGCATTCAGGAAACAGAATAGAGTACACACTCCTGCCTGTATCAATGGGGCAGAGGTAGATATGGTTTAAAGTATCAAATCGCTATGTTTAGCCGAGAGTGTGAATCAGTACTTCTTCTTCTTCAGAAAGTTCTCAATTTTTATATATACACCAGAGAAAGCATCCTATATGGATGCATCATAGCTTGATGTGGTAACTGCTCTGACCGAGACTAGAAAAAATTGTAGAGTTATGGACAAACGCAGTCTATCTCAAAAACCATCCCCTTCCACTCCATTGCTCTGTCTACAATTCCTGCTGTCTTCGGAAAGCAATTAACAATTCAAATTGAGGACCTGAGGGCAAGATTAGCGTATTGGAGAGAAATGAGAGTTTGTTATGTTCTATGTCTGAGCTATACGTGGCTTTCTCCTAACACACCAGTTACAGTGATGACTCCTGAAGGCAAATAGCCCACATATCTAACAGTGGGGATGGGTCAGTAGTCCCACTTTGATAACTATAGAAGGTGATAGCTCTTCTAAAGTTTGTCTTGGTTTTGTGCCCAACAGCGACCAAGTCCTCAACTGATACCTATGTAATAGATATCAGTGCACAATTGCACAAGAGGAAAAAGGAAACAGGCCCTAATCTTTCTTCCTCAGTGGATTTTGGGATAAAAATTTTAAAACGTCCTTCCCTTTGGGAACAGCACCCCATTGAACCCCAATCCCCACTCCCAGGCCCTAAGCCAATAACCAGCTCTCATTTCTCTCTAATACGCCAATCTTGCCCTCAGGTCCCCAAATCTAGATCAAAGGAGTGCTTAGTTATTGTAGGTTTGAAAGGATGAAGTAACTACAACTTTCGCTGGAAGTAATACTCTGCATAAGTAAACTAATTTCAGAGATTCAAATCAATTGGTGGGAGATAAGACCATAAGACCATAAGACATAGGAGTAAGCCAGTTGGCTCCTTGAGTCTGCTCCACCATTCAGTCATGACTGATCCTTTTTGCCACTCCTCAGCCCCACTCCCCGGCCTTCTCCCCACAACCTTTGATGCCATGTCCAGTCAAGAAACATCAATCTCTGTCTTAAATACACCCAGTGGCCTAGCCTTCACAGTTGCCTGTGGTAACAAATTCCATAAATTCACCACCCTCTGGCTAAAGAAATTTCTCCACATATCTATTTTAAATGGACGCCCCTGCATCCTGAGGCTTTGCCCTCTTGTCTTAAACTCCCCCATCATAGGAAACATCCTCTCCACATCTGCTCTACCTTGCCATTCAACATTCAAAACTTTTCAATGAGATCTCCCCTTATCCTTCTATATTCCAGTGAGTACAGACCCAGTGTTATTAAGCATTCCTTATATGATAACCCTTTCATTCCTGGAATTACCCTTGTGACCCTCCACTGAACCCTCTCTAATGCCAGCTCATCTTTTCTTACATGAGGAGCCCCAGACTGTTCACAATACTCAAGGTGATGCCTCTCCAGTGCCTTATAAAGCCTCTGCATAACATCCCTGCTCTTATATTCTAAACCTCTTGAAATGGATGCTAATGGTGCATTTGCCCACCTGTTTCCACAACACTACCTGCCCCTCCACCAATCTTCATATCATCTGCAAATGTGGCAACATAGTCATCTATTCCATTATCTAAATCATTGATATACAGGAGAAAAAGAGACAGACCCAACACTGACCCCTGCAGATCACCCCTGCTCTGTGGCAGCCAATAAGAAAAGAATCCTTTTATTGCCACTCCCTACCTCTTACCAATCAGAATCAGAATCAGGTTTATTATCACCGGCATGTTTGTGAAATTTGTTAACTTAGCAGCAGCAGTTCAATGCAATACATAATATAGAAGAAGAAAAAAACAAAGATAATAAATAAATAAATAAATAAATAAATTATGGTATACATTAATTGAATAGATTTAAAAAATCATGCAAAAAACAGAAATAACATATATTTGAAAAGTGAGGTAGTTTTCAAGGGTTCAGTGTCGATTTAGGAATCAGATGGCAAAGGGGAAGAAGCTGTTTTTGAATCTCTGAGTGTGTGCCTTCAGGTTTCTGGTTGTCCTACCTGATGGTAACAGTGAGAAAAGGGCATGCCCTGGGTGCTGGAGGTCCTTAATAATGGATTTCTGAGGCACCGCTCCTTGAAGGTGTCCTGGGTACTTTGTAGGCTAGTACCCAAGATGGAGCCGACTAAATTTACAACCCTCTGCAGCTTCTTTTGGTCCTGTGCCATAGCTCCCCATACCAGACAGTATTGCAGCCTGTTAGAATGCTCTCCATGGTACATCTACAGAAGTTTTTGAGTGTATTTGTTGATTACCAAATTTCTTCAAACTCCTAATGAAGTATAGTCACTGTCTTGCCTTCGTTATAGCTGCATCAATATGTTGGAACCAGGTTAGGTCCTCAGAGATCTCGACACCCAGGATCTTGAAACTGCGCACTCTCTCCACTTCTGATCCCTCTATGAGGATTGGTATGTGTTCCTTCATCTTACACTTCCTGAAGTCCATAATCAGCTCTTTCATCTTACTGATGTTCAGTGCCAGGTTGTTGCTGCAGCAACACTCCACTAATTGGCATATCTCACTCCTCTGTGCCCTCTCGTCACCACCTGAGATTCTACCAATAATGGTTGTATCATCAGCAAATTTATAAATGGTATTTGAGCTATACCTAGCCACACAGTCATGGGTATAGAGTGAGTAGAGTAGTGGGCCAAGCACACACCCCTGAGGTGCACCAGTTTTGACCGTCAGTGAGGCAGAGATATTATCACCAATCTGCACAGATTGTGGTCTTCTGGTTAGGAAGCTGAGGGTCCAGTTGCAGAGGGAGGAACAGAGGCCCAGATTCTATAACTTCTCAATCAGGATTCTGGGAATGATGGTATTAAATGCTGAGCTATAGTCAATGAGCAGCATCCTGTCATAAGTGTTTGTGTTGTCCAGGTGGTCTAATTTCATGTGAAGAGCCACTGAGATTGCATCTGCTGTTGATCTGTTGTGGTGATAGGCAAATTGCAATGGATCCAGGTCCTTACTGAAGCAAGAGTTCAGTCTAGACATAACCAACCTCTCAAAGCATTCATCACTGTAGATGTGAGTGCAACCAGGCAATAGTCATTGAAACAGCTCAAAGTTCTTCTTCTTAGGCACTGGTATAACTGTTGCATTTTTGAAGCAAGTGGAAACTTTTGCCCGTAGCAGTGAGAGGTTGAAAATGTCCTTGAAAACTCCCACCAGTTGTTTTGCACAGGTTTTCAGAACCTTACCAGGTGCTCCACCGAGACCTTCCGCCTTGCGAGGGTTCACTCTCTTTATAGACAGCCTAACATTGGCCTCTGAAACAGAGATCACTGCGTCATCAGGTGCAGCAGGGATTTTCATAGCTCCTTTTCAAAGGAGGCATAGACGGCGTTGATTTCACCTGGTTGTGAAGCATCGCTGCCATTCATGCTATTGGGTTTCGCTTTATAGGAAGCAATGTCTTGCAAACCGTGCCAGAGTTGCTGTACATGTGATGTCACCTCCAACCTTGTTCAAAATTGTCTCTTTGCCTTTGAAATAGCCCTTTGCAAGTCATACCCAGTTTTCTAATACAGACCTTGATCGCCAGGCTTCAGGAGACGATGTACCTCTTGGTTCATCCATGGCTTTTGGTTTGGGAATGTACAGTAAGTCTTTGTAGGTGCACACTCATCCACATAGGTTTAATGAAGTTGGTAACAACTGTAGCATACTCACCCAGGTTCGAAGATGAATCCTTGATTACAGAAGAGTCCACCGATTCAAAGCAGTCCTGTAAGTTCTCCTGTGATTCACTTGTCCAAACCTTCTTGGACCTCACTACTGGTGCTGTAGTCTTCAGTCTCTGCCTATACTCAAGGAGTAGAAGTACAGCCAGGTGATCAGACTTCCCAAAGTGAGAGCGTGGAATAGCACGGTAGGCATTCATAATGGTAGTGTAACAATAGTCCAGTGTGTTGTTCCCTCTAGTATCACAAGTGATCTGTTGATGGTAATTGCTTAGTGATTTTTTCAGACTGACCTAGTTAAAATCACACAAAATGATGGTGAAGACATTAGGGTGTGCTGTTTCATGTATGTTGATCCCATTGCTCAGATCATCTAAAGCCTGATCGACATTGGCCTGAGGTGAAATGCATATTGCTACCAAAATGATCTCGGAGACCTCCTGCAGTTGGTAAAAGGACGGCACTTAACTGCTAGATATTCCAGGTCTGGTGAGCAGAATTAGGACAGCACTGATATATTTGTGCACCAAAAAGAGTTGATCATGAGACATACTCCTCCACCTCTGCTTTTGCGCGACTCTATCAATCTACCCTGATAGTGTATAGTAAACCCGTCGATCTGAATCGCTGCATCTGGTACAGTAGGGGTTAACCGGGATTCTGAGAAACAAAGGACACATATGGTCCTAATGTCCCTCTAATTCAGCACCCTAGCTCTGAGATCATTGATTTTATCCGCCAGAGACTGCACATTTACCAGCAAGATAGTTGGTATTGGGAGTTTAAAACCCCTTTTCTTTAAACGCACTTGTATCCCTGACTAGCAGTCACACTTCCTGTGTGCAATCCTATGAGGATGAATCTATCCACAATCAGCATTGAATCCATCAGTTTTAAGCAGTAATAGTTCATTTAAGTGCATTAAGACATCTTTGTTGACTGTACTGACCTTGGAAGCAGTTGTGCTTTTTAGCTGTAACAGGCTAAAATGAGAATATTTAATCATATGCATTGAGAGTTCTGTTGCTACATGAGTCACCCCGGGGTGCCCCGGAAGAGAATCAGCCAACCCTCTAACCATGCCAGTACCATTCTGTAGTACCATGGGTTTTTAACTTGGTAAACAGCCTCATATGTGCCGCCTTGTCAAACGCCTTCTAAAAGTCCAAATATACAACATCCACAACATTCCCTTTATTTATCCAATGTGTAATCTCAAAGAATTCCAACAGGTTTGTCAGGCATGATTTTCCCTTAAGGAAACCATGCTGACTTTGTCCTACCATGTCCTGTGTCTCCAAGTACTCCATAACTTCAGCCTTAACAATTGACTCTAACATCTTCCCAACCACTGAGGTCAGGCTTACTAGTCTATAATTTCCTTTCTGCTTCCTTCTTCCTTTCTTAAAGAGTGGAGTGACATTTGCAATTTTCCTGTCCTCTGTCAACATGCCAGAGTCCAATGATATTTGTAAGATCATTACTTATGCCTCCACAGTCTCTACTGCTACCTCTTTCGGAATCTTAGGGTGCAGATCATCTGATCCAGGTGACTTATGTACCCTTAGGTCTTTCAGCTTTTTGAGCACCTTCTCCCTTCTGGTTGTAATTGCACTCAGTTCTTTTCCCTCACACCTTTCAACACCTGGCATACTGCTAGTGTCTTCTACAGTGACACTAGAAAAGATCCCAATGATTCAAGAACCTGAAGCCCTGCCCCCTGCATCAGTTTGCAGCCACACATTAATTTGCCCATCCCTCCCCACTGATCTCCCTCCTGGCACTTATCCGTGTAAGCGGAACAAGTGCTACACATGCCCTTACACTTCCTCCCTTACCACCATTCAGGGCCCCAAACAGTCCTTCCAGGTGAGGCATCACTTCACCTGTGAGTCGACTGGGGTGATATATTGCGTCCGGTGCTCCCGATGTGGCCTTTTATATGTTGGTGAGACCCGACGCAGACTGGTAGACCGCTTTGCTGAACATCTACGCTCTGTCCGCCAGAGAAAGCAGGATCTCCCAGTGGCCACACATTTTAATTCCACATCCCATTCCCATTCTGACATGTCTATCCACGGCCTCCTCTACTGTAAAGATGAAGCCACACTCAGGTTGGAGGAACAACACCTTATATTCCGTCTGGGTAGCCTCCAACCTGATGGCATGAACATTGACTTCTCTAACTTCCGCTAGGCCCCACCTCCCCCTCGTACCTCATCTGTTACTCATTTTTATGCACACATTCTTTCTCTCACTCTCCTTTTTCTCCCTCTGTCCCTCTGAATATACCTCTTGCCCATCCTCTGGGTCACCCCCCCCCGTCTTTCTTCCCAGACCTCCTGTCCCATGATCCTCTCGTATCCCCTTTTGCCTATCACCTGTCCAGCTCTCGGCTCTATCCCTCCCCCTCCTGTCTTCTCCTATCATTTTGCATCTCCCCCTCCCCCTCCAGCTTTCAAATCCCTTACTCACTCTTCCTTCAGTTAGTCCTGACGAAGGGTCTCGGCCTGAAACGTCGACTGCGCCTCTTCCTATAGATGCTGCTTGGCCTGCTGCGTTCACCAGCAACTTTGATGTGTGTTGCTTGAATTTCCAGCATCTGCAGAATTCCTGTTAATTTGCCAAATCATCCTGTTTCTACCCTCAGTGGCATGTGGCACAGGCAACAATCCAGAAATTACCACCCACCCAGGATGTCGTGCTTCTCAGTTTTCTGTCTAGCTCTCTAAATTATCTTTTCAAGACTTCTTTGCTTTTCCTTCCTATGTCATTGGTACCAATATGTATCAAGACATCTGGCTGCTCTCCCTCCCTCGCCAAATCTTGTGGATGCAATTCGAGACGTCCCTGACCCGGGTACCTGGGAGGCAACATACCATCTGGGCGTCCTGTTCACATCCACAGAATTTCCTGTCCGTCTCCTGACTATTGAGCCCCCTATCACTACCGCTCCCCTCTTTCCTTCTGCACTGCAGTACCAGTTTCCCAGTCTACGTGGCTTTCCCCTGGAAGGTTATCCCCTACAACGGTATCCAAAGCAGTATACTTATTTTTGAGGAGATACACGGTGAATAATAGTTGTGATTGCAAGTTAAGGTAAGGAGGACCGGTCTGTGTCATGAAATTGATAATGGCATTATCCCCTATTATTCCCCAGGTGCATGTTAGAGAATTCTTGGTATTTCCTGAAATATCATCTGATATATTTGTTTTGTTCTCTTCTAAAAACAGTGCCTGGCTGCCGTTCAATATTAACTTTACTAAATTGGAGTTTTGTTTCTCCTTTACTAAAATTAGTAAGGAGAATTAATTTAATTTAAGATTTCTTTGTCGCTTGACTAGTTACGTAGAAACATAGAAACATAGAAAATAGGTGCAGGAGTAGGCCATTCGGCCCTGCGAGCCTGCACCGCCATTCAGTATGATCATGGCTGATCATCCAACTCAGAACCCTATACCAGCCTTCCCCCCATACCCCCTGATCCCTTTAGCCACAAGGGCCATATCTAACTCCCTATTAAATATAGCCAATGAACTGGCCTCAACTGTTTCCTGTGGCAGAGAATTCCACAGATTCACCACTCTCTGTGTGAAGAAGTTTTTCCTAATCTCGGTCCTAAAATGCTTCCCCTTTATCTTCAAACTGTGGCCCCTCGTTCTGGACTTAATTAATTCTTGAAGACTTCATTAATTCTTGAACAGGAACATCTTGTAGATAGGAACATAGGACAGATGCAAGGCATTTATTCTCATGCCTGATCCACCATTCAATGAGATTATGGTAGATCCATAACTCAAATCTAAATACTTGCCTATCCTGTTTCAGATTAAAAATATTAATTTCAGTTTTTAAGTTAAGAATTGACTGATGATTAATTGCTGTTTTGTGAAGAGAGGTAGTATTTTCTCTAACACTTCATGTTACTCATGCGAGCCTTGTTGCTTAATACGCTGTGTTCTTGAAGGTAGTTAACTAAACCTAGAGAAATAGTTTCCCACTTTCTACACTTTCAGTTCCTGTTGAATCCTACAGAGTCACAGAGTCACACTACAAAGAACCAGACCTTTTGGCCCACCTAGACTACGCAACTATTTCCATTCATGCTGGACTATTCCAATTTTATTCTCTCCATATTACCATCAACTCCTCCCAGGTTCCACCACAGTATAGTTTACAGTGGCCAATTAACCAATCAACTCACTTGTCTTTGGGGTGTGGGAGGAAATCCAACTGTTCAAGGGGAGAATGTGCAAACTCCATGCAGGCAGCACTGGAGGTGAGGGTAGAACCAGTGTTTCTGCAGCTGTGAGGAAGCAGTACTCCTAGCTGCCCCACTGTGCTGACTTGAAAATGTTAATAAACCATCCAACATACATCAAAGTTGCTGGTGAACGCAACAGGCCAAGCAACATCTGTAGGAAGAGGTGCAGTCGACGTTTCAGGCCGAGACCCTTTGTCAGGACTAACTGAAGGAAGAGTGAGTTACTCACTCTTCCTTCAGTTAGTCCTGACGAAGGGTCTCGGCCTGAAACGTCGACTGCACCTCTTCCTACAGATGTTGCTTGGCCTGCTGCGTTCACCAGCAACTTTGATGTATGTTGCTTGAATTTCCAGCGTCTGCAGAATTCCTGTTGTTTGCATTAATAAACCATCCCTTGTTTTTCTGAATGCCAGGGCTACAGTCTTAGTTTGTATTATCACCCCTTGTAATTTCACCCTGGGAATTATTGTGGTAAATATACAACAATACTCCAGTCCCTCCTCTCCCTGAAAAAAAAAGATATACTGCACAGAGTTGCTCAGTGTATTCCAGATGCGGTCGTTGGAAAGCTGAGCAAGCCTCCCTTCCCTTGTACTCTGGCGCTCTAATTATGAAGGTCAGCATTCCATTTGCTGTATGATAGTTTCCTCTATGTGCAATGATATTTTAATAGGATAGTAGGACATAGGATAGTACAACACTGGACAGGCCATTTAGCCCATGATGTGACACCATTCTTGATGCCAAAGGTTTATACCAAATGTCTTTTCCTGTGTAGCATCCATATCCCTCCAATCCTTCCATATGCATGCATCCACCTCAATGCCTCTGAACTCCACAAAACTATCTGCTTCTACTACTGCCTCTGATAACCCATTTCATGCACCAGCACATTCTACTTAAAGAAACTTGTTCCTCAGTTCTCTGCCCAAATCTAAAAAGCTGGTATTTGACATTTCTATCCTGGCATCACTACATCTTCATAATTATATAAAAAAAAGACCTCTATCAGGTCTCCTCTCAGCCTCTGACATTCTAGGGAGAGCAACTCAAATTTGTCCAAAATTTCCGTATAACTCATACACTCTATCTTGTCAGCATCATTCTAAATCTCTTGTGCACCCTCTCCACAATCTCCATATCATTCTTATAATGGGATGACCAGAACTGCACACTGTAGTCCCTTCAGTATGATTAAAGTTTTATATAGCTACAATACAACTTCTTAACTCTTAGCCTTAATACACCTTCCAATGAAGGCAAGCATGCCATACCACCTTATCCACTTGTCTTGCTCCTTTCAGTGAATTATGGACATGGATCCCAAGATCCCTCTGTACTTCAATGGTATTCAGTTTTTATTTGACCTTCCAAAGTGCAACACCTCACACTTGTCTAGATTAAAATTCATCTGCCACTTTTCTGCCCACATTTATTCCTGATCTATATCCCACTATATTCTTTGATGGTTCTTTACTTTGTCTCCAACCCTACCAATCTACCTGCTTGGATGCTTATGTCTCCTGTTTTGTACTATTTTTGTACTATTTCAGGTTTTTCACCATTTCAAAAGAGCTCTTTCTATCCATTGCACCTGAATCCAACTCCAACCCACTCTCTGGTATTTGAATGAAACTGAACCAGACTGATTGCAATTTTGGTGTCATAGTAACCCATGGATGAGATTCAGACTTTATTCAAAATTTGAGATTGTCTATTGTCATTTCTACAGTATATAAGTGAAAAGGAAAACATAACGATTGCTACTCTGGCTGTGATGCAGCATTAAAAAAACACAACAAGAATAAAGAATACAATAATAAGGAGCAATAATAAACTACAATAATAACATTGCTGAAGTCCCATGCCATTATAAGGCTGCTTGTTTGTAGAGAGCTAATGATACTGTAAAGTGCGTCCTTGATGTTAACCCTCATTGGGGTGGGGGGGTGGGGGTGGAGTGTGATGAAGACAGCAGTGATGAACCAGACAGTAAACTCCCAGAGCAGGCAACGGGGCTAAAACACTATTTTCCACCTTCGTAACACCATCTAACTCCACAACTGGTTTGCATTCCTCATTCTGTTCTCCATAAAGATGATGACATACAAAATTATCTTGCTTCTAACTCACACCATTTTCTTCACTATCACTCATGGACCACATTGGCACCTTGTGAAACAAAACCTGAATTTTCAAATTCTCATTTTACTGCATCTTGAATTAAATTTCCAATTCTTTACAAATAAAGGTCTGGTTGCCAAAAATACAAGATATGAGGTTGTCCTACGAAGTGAAATTTGAACGGAGTTACCTGCACTCACCGATGAAGGTGATATACAAGATTGTAAGGTGGATTCTGGATGGACTGACTGAGTTCCCTTAGGCTGGAATATAGAAAAATACAGGACATGAAAAGAAAAGCTTATGAAAAAGCTTGAATAGCCATGTTTTTAGTGAATGGTGGAGCAGTCTTCATCTATTTCTATGAACTATGATTTATGTTCTTAATATGAAAGGAATATCTCTTTCTCAACCATGATGTTACAAGAAGATCTTACATGACGTTCGGTTAAGTTATTCAGAACAGCTATTTCGGAATCAGAATCAGGTTTATTATCATGATATATATTGTAAAATTTGTTGCTTTGCAGCAGCAGTGCAATGCAGTACATAAAATAATACTTTAAGTTGTAATACTAAAAATAAATAAATAGTACAAAAAGAGTGCAAATTAGTGAAGTAGTGTTCAAGGATTTATGGACCATTCAGAAATCTGATAGAAGTTGTTTCTAAGATGTTGAGTGTGGGTCTTTGTGCTCCTGTACCTCCTCCCTGATGGTAGCACAGTTACTTCCTCCTTTACTTTACAATGTCACAAATATTAAAGTCTGTCCTTCAGCAAAGTTCCTGAAGTAAAGAGTCCAGTTTGGATATTGCAACTGCATGCATAATGAGTGAGCTTTAACCTTCATTTGAATGCTATTATTGATATTCTTATAAACAGAAATAAGTAAAACACTGTTGCAAGGATATTGCTTGACTGCTTCATCATCTGAATATCACAGTTGTTCTATCGGTTAATTATCTTCTCAGCAAAGTACTGCCTATGAGCCTTCATGAATTTTCCGCTCAATATAAAACAATTGGCTGCACTCCATTCTCCATTTAAACCGGTTGGCCTGTAATCAATTATATTGTGTTATGGTCATGAATGCCAAGGTCAATCTCAATTGAACTGGGACTGCACAATCCCACACCAATCACACAGCATATTCCCCTTGTATTCACTGCGTATGCGGAAAAGAAAACATTATGTCTTGTGTGGGATATACAGAAAAACTTTATTCTTTTTGACATGCAGTGTCATGCATATTCAAGTAGCTGCAAATGGTGAATGTTTACAGATAATGTTTACTAGTGATCGTTACAATGTCAGCCCAGAGATATTGTAACTCCTTTCATTGTGCATCAAGTATCAATATCAAGAAATATCAACCAGGAATCCAACATACTGAAGTTAAATCATTTCCCTCTGATTTACTATGATACTGGATTGTTTGCAGATCAAGTTTGTAGAATTGAGACCAACTATAAAAAAACTGGAAGTTAATCACAAAACAAGCTCACAGAACCATTGGATTTAATAAGTACTAGCTTTCTTTCAGATCAACAAGTTGTGGGCTGGAGCCAGATGCGAGGAGTGTCACAATGGGGACATTGATAGCGGACCCAAAGTGCAAGACACAGACACTGAAGTACAAGGAACAGGACTTGACTAGGGTAGGGACGTTACAGGATACAGGCAAGGAGCAGGGACAAGAATGCAGACTTGGGCTAGGACATGGACTAGACACAGGGAACCCAGACAAGGAACTATGAACTAGGAGCCTGGGCTTGGACTCCAAGTCAGAGACTGGACAAGGACCCAGGACCTGGATCTTGCCTCGGGCTCAGACCCCAGAACTAGGCAAGGATATGACATACCTTCAGGACAGGATGTGGCTGGGGTCTTGGCTCTTGGAATGCGGAGGCTGATAACTCGGAGGCTGGAGCTCGGAGACAGACTGGGAACTGTACATCAACATAGAGCCGGGACTATCCTTCGAAAAGCTGGGACCCATCTTTAACATGACACTAACATGAGACTGGACAGTACATAGAGCCGGGACTCATCCTTAGACAAGCCAGGACTCAACTTTATCTCCACACCAAGGTGGGACAGGTCCACCTGTTGGGTAACAGCAGAATGGCCAGACTTACCAACAGAGGCAAAGACAAGATAAGGCAGGTCCCCCCACAGGGCAACGGCAGAACAGCCTGACTTACCCTACAGAGGTGAGGACAAGACAAGACAATACAGATCCCCCTGCAGGGCAACAACAGAACAGCCTGACTTACCCCACGGAGGCAAGGATAAGAAGAGACAAACATCAAAGAACGACGGACAGTTCCATCTCTGCATCGGGCTTGCTCTGAGTAGCAGTTACAGCCAGCAACCTCAGCTGGCTACAGAAAGAGCCAAATCCCTACCTAGCTCAGAGTGGCTGATGGCCACTCAACTGGCCGAGGAAACGGTCGAATCCATACCACAAAGACAGCTCTGACTACTGACAGCAAGGCTCCATGAGGGGATGGTTCCCCAACGCAGCCTAAAGATGGCAAGTGGCTGCTCTAGGCTTCCACCAGCCGGTTGCTCCCAGGGGATCTTGACAAGACAAGCCAGCAGCCCACAGTCGTCCCCAAGGCTACTTATATTCCAAGCCCCAAGATGGGAATCAGGTGCCTATGATTAACTCAATCAAAGCAAGGGACAGCTGGAAAACGCAGAGTCCTGAGTCCACGGACCGGACCATGAACCGGAATGTGGACTTCACGGACCGAACCATGACAAGGAGCTGCCTAACTGATGAGCCAATTCTCTGCCTTTTGAAGCAAGTGAAACAATTTCAAAGTACTAATCAAAATAGGAAGGGACAATTTTGTTTGTTTTGGGTAATATTATCAATAAGACCATAAGGCATAGGAGCAGAATGAGGCCACTTGCTCCATTGAGTCTGCTCCACCATTCCATCATGGCTGATTTATTTTCCCTCATCCCACTCTCCTGCCTCCTCCCCATAACCTTTGATGCCCTTACTAATAAAGAAATGTACACAATGACTTGGCCTCCAAAGTCTTCTGTGGAAGTGAATTCCACAGATTCACCACACTGTAGCTGAAGAAGTACCTCTTCATCTCTGTTCTCAAAGGGATGTCCTTTGGTTGTGGGTCTGTGCCTTTTAGTCATAGAGTGTCCAACTATTGGAAATAGCCTACCCACACGAGTACAGGTTCAGCATCATTAAACACAGCTTTTCATTCCTTGGATCATTTTCATAAACTTCACCTAGACCCTTGCCAATGGCAGCACTCACTTTCTTAGATATGGTGCCAAATATGGTCTGACTAATTCCTTATAGAACCTTAGACTTTAAGCCTAGAAATTCTCCCTTGTAAACCCAGATTTTGTTATTAACTATTCAGTGAGGGATATAGAGAATGCACCGACTCTTTTCCTAACCATTCATTGCTTCTTTTATCCTCCGTGAAACAGTGAATGAGATTCTGTCTTTTTCCTTTGTGATAACAAAGCAATAGACATTGCTTTCTTGATTAATTTCTAGCCCAGAGATGGGCTAAATGCAATTTCATAAATAAAATCATAGAATACTTGAGCTGTTATGGTACAAAGGGAAGTATTTTTGTTCATTTCTTTCATGTTATCTCCCCATAGACCAATCTCATCAGTTTCATTCCCTTGCTCTTCTCCTGTAGCACTGCTAATTACTCTCCAGAATCATGGAATTATTGTAGGACTGAAGGATACCAGTTGGTTGACTGAATTCATGGAGAACACCCATTATCTAATATGTGAATGATCATTTTTAAACTATTCATCATCTTACCAAATGATCATTTGTTTTCTTTTTCTTCATGTAATTCTTTACAAACTCTTCAATTCAGATATTCTGGCAATTGTATAAAACCATAAATCCTACTATCCAATCATGCATCCTTATTCACATCCTTTTAAAGTATTTATCCAAATATTAAATGCTAGACAACATACTGTGGGTTTGATGCAAATATCAGTGAATGGGTGAACTGAGTACTGGAATTAGGAGAGCAGAAGGCAACATTGTGGTAGTTACGAGTTTGCAAAGGACCTCCACAGAGGCTGTAAAACTAAAGATTATTGATTGGTTCTTAGAACAGAATATTTATCTATCTTTGGCATTCTAAATTATCAAGATGTATAAATCCTCTGATATAATAGAAGAGAGGATTGGTGGATCTTTTCTGAGTTATGATTCAGTTCATATCATTTTCTGCTAACATCAGAAAATGTGATCATTGTTTTTTTCTGGGTATTTTGTAATAACTTTAGGAGACAAACCCTTCAAGGGGAAAATTAAAGAGTTGCTATGCTTTTTAAACCCATTGCACCTGCAATTTTATTTGGAATCCAGCATGTAGTTTATCTGTAATTTTTCTCTGTTCTGCTTTTTTAGTGTCTTCTTGGCTGATCAGCATTTTCCTCATGAAGTTCGCTCTGTGATTTACATATTTAGGAAGTATTGCTTTACGAACAAAGGCTGCATGACTGCCTGGTATGGAGGGGCTACTCCACAGGACCTAAAGAAGCTGCAGAAGGTTGTAAATCCAGTCAGCTCCATCTTGGGTGTAAGCCTACAAACTACCTAGGACATCTTCAGGGAGTGGTGTCTCAGAACAGCAGCGTCCATTATTAAGGGCCTGCAGCATGCAGGGCATGCCCCTTTCTTACTGTTATCATCAGATAGGAGGTACAGAAGCCTGAAGGCACACACTCAGCGATTCGGGAACAGCTTCTTCCCCTCTGGCATCTGATTCCTAAATGGACATTGAATCTTTGGACACTACCTCACTTTTTTTTAATATACAGTATTTCTGATTTTGCACATTTTTAAAAATCTATTCAATACACAAAATTGATTTACTTGTTTATTTATTATTACTATTTTATTTTATTTACTATTTTTTTCTCTGCTAGATTGTGTATTGTATTGAACTGCTGCTGATAAGTTAACAAATTTCACGTCACATGCCGGTGATAATAAACCTGATTCTGATTCTGATTCTGAAATTGCTGCTTAGCTACATGAACATGTTTTCTTATTTTAATTAACAATATCAATTAAAGTATGTGTTTTTTATAAATAAATTATTTGCATTCATAAAAATCCCGTCAGTTCACTCAACATGCTTGAAAATGTACCAGGACAATCCATTGGGTTTGGAAGTGTAATCAGTGTTATATAATTTAAAGTAGAACCTTTATACAGAGTCATATCCCAGAGACACAATAACACTTAAAGGAAGTGAAAGCTAAGTTCACTGTAAAATACAATTGCGGTTCATTATCACCCATACTGTGAAGCAACTGCAGGTAGTAGCTCAGTTGCTGAAAAATACTTGTAATTGTGCTGATGTATCAGTGGATTATGTGCTTACATAATTAAAAAGGATATTACATCTTATCAGAATCAGGTTTATAATGTCATGAAATTTGTGTTTTGTGGCAGCAGTACAGTGCCATAAATTACAGTACATATATAATGCATAAAAAGAATAAAATAATGAGGAGGTCTTCCTGTTTTTGTTGACCGTTCAGAACAAAATGTCATTTTGACTCAAAGATTGCCAAAATTGCCCATGAACCCAGTTTAATCCTTTCAAAATATGGTGATAAATATAACAATATGCCTAATAAACTCTTCTTGGGCTTCCAGCCGGGCAGAGGTATTGATTATAACCAATGTTTCCATGAAAAACTCTGCCACCTTCTCCAGGGATGATGCTTGGGTAGGTCTAGACCGGTGGTACTTATACCCCTGCAGTCCATTTCTTCTAATTGATTTGTCCTATTCCAATCAAGTTTCCACTCTCCCACATTACTTTCAATTGAATTTCAGTTCTTACATAGAGCAAGACCTTTGTCTTTGTTAAAATTTCTTTTCCTCTTGTTTAATTTCAATGGCTTCCTTTGCTAGGTGGTCCCAATAGCCATTGGCGGGCACAGTGATTCTAATACAACGCAAACCAGATGGTAGCCTCGGATATGGCATCTATTGGAAACCTACTCACTTGGACATACACCTCAATAATAACAGGTGCCATCATGCCTTCCAACCTAGAGCAGTTCCTTCTACTTTGATTTACCGTGTGAAAACTATTTCGGACCTGAGGAAATAAGATGTTTACTCACAATGTTCCTACAGAATGGATACAAGGTGACAAAAATCCATCAAGCCCTTAACAGGGCTGACAGAAAAACCAGGAAACGTAACAGCGAGGAGGAACTCTTCACTACCGCCTGTCTTCCCTATATTGCCATGGTTTCTGGAAGGATCGCCAGGATCCTGAAGAAATACCACATTAGTACCATCCACGAACCCATAAGGAAGCTCAAGTCACTGCTTACGTGGGTCAAAGATGACCTGGAACTCAGATTGGCTGGCGTTTACAGGATTCGTTTATCAACTAGACAGGATGCACAGTGGAAACCTGCATCAGGGATCACAGGTGTATCTGTTTGCGTTACCTGGAGAAATCAGTGGTAGCAGAACATTGCACTTGCAATGACCATAAGATTAACTTTGACGGCACAAAACTACTGTGTCGCGCAAATGGTTTTTGGGACCTCCTGGTGAAGGAAGCCATTGAAATAAAACTAGAGGAAAAGAATTTTAACAAAGACAAAAGTCTTGCTGCGATACAAATGTAAACAACGTGGTAGAGCAGAAACCTGATTGGACAAGGACTAATCAATCAGGAGGGATGGACTATGGAAGTATAAATACTACCAGACTAGACATGCCCATGCGTCTTCCCTGAAGAAGATGGCAGAGTTTATCATTGAAACATTGGTCATACTCGATACCTGTACCTGGCTGGAAGCCAGAGAAGAATTTATTCATTATTAAGCTCGGAAAGCACCAGATACTTTTTCATAACAAAACGCCTTTACAAAAGTGTGGTAAGTTAGTTTTACTGCTTTGACATTCAGAGTTTGAAAAATACATCAGTATACAGATTAACTAAGGCTATGTCCACACTATACCAGATAATTTTGAAAACAAAGCTTTTTCTCTTCATTTTGACCCTCTGTCCACATTGAAACAACGTTTTCATCCCCCGAAAACCGAGCTTTTCTAAAACACTCTCCAGAGTGTGTAAGTTTGAAAATGATTGTTGCACGTTCCAGTGGGGACAGGGTAAATGGAGATATTTAAAAAAGCTGTCATGACAACACCACAACAACAATGGTTTTTCTGCTTCTGCTTGGTACTGCGCAAGTACTGCCAAACGGCTGTTATAACGCGCAGTCGGTGTGAACGGCGTGAGAGTTAAATTGTAAAGTGAGCTTTTTTGACTAGATCCCCTAAATTGATTTCATTGAGTCTATCTTTAAAAATATTAATGTCAGAAATACTGCGCAGGTCTGGCAGCAGAAGAATCCACTCTATTGTTGATCTTGAGTAGAGGATGGCTTATTGCATGTGTTGTTTACTTTATTGTCAACATTAATAGCTTGTTTGGAGTTAAACATCTCCACGCTCTCCACTGCTTTGCTGACTTTGTAGTCGTTTGTAACTCACAGAAACAGCTCGACTTCATTGTCCGTCTCAACGAAGAAGTCCGGTCTGCTTTTCCCAGCGGAGGTTTTCTTTCTATTTCTTGATGACATTGTTGAAAAATTTTTTTCGTTGTTGTTGTTGGTACTCTAGTTTTTGACCAATGGAAATAGTGCAACACCACCGCGGAAACGTAAATATTATACCGTTTCCTCTTCGCTTGTTTTCTGTAGATGTGTCTGCGCATGCCCGGTAGGAGTAGATTTGCCCAAATATCCATTTTAATGTGGACAGAGATATTTTGAAAAACACCTAGTGTGGATGCCTGTTGTTTTTACTCAAAACCGGCGTTTTCAAAATGATCCAGTCTAGTGTGGACGTAGCCTAAAGAAGGAAAAGGAGAAGGTTGCTGTGTGTTACCCATTTGTCTTTTTTGACAATTTGTGTTGGATTTTACAAGGATGAACAGTCTGTGAAAATCATCTGTGTGGCTGCCTGACAACACATTCACCAATGAATGTATTATTTTGACTGTGCATGTAGGTGTTTGGGAGTTTGGTGTGAACAATTCGTATTGTTACAATGTCAACTACACATCATAAGGACTTTGTTGCTGCAAGGTGCTGTGACATGTCTTGAGGATGTGAAGGGTAATGCATAGGTGCAAATCTGTCATCATTGTAAAAGCTTTGGCCAGCGATATATCTGCAGTCAGACACAAATGTTCCAAAGCTCAATACTAATCATGGGATGCCTCCTTCTTCTTCTAAGGAGTCCGTCAGGGCTGTGGATAACATTCTTTGACTCTGGCTTTGTGGGAGGGAAGGGGGAAGGGGGTGTGGGAGAGAGAGAGAGAGAGAGAAAGTAGAAGGAAGAGAGAGCGAGAGAGAGAAAGAAGAGAGGAGTGAGAGAGTTTGTGTGTGTTAGAGAGAGGGAGAGACAGAGAGAATAAGAAGAGAGGAGAGAAAGAAGAGAAGACAGAGAAAGAGAGACAGAGAGAGAGAGATCACAACTTTTAGCAATTGCTAACTTATTTCACAGATCAAGATGGTTAACACTGCTATTAAGCCATTTTTAGTCCAGATACTCATTTGTTTATTTGTTTAGCATGGTAACAGGGATTTCCGGCCCAAAAAAGCCGCATCACCCAATTACTAATGTGACCAATTAACCTTCTAATGGTATGTCTTTGGAATGTGCGATGAAGCTGGAACACATGGGAAAACCCAGATGGTCCCAGGGAGAACATACATACTCCTTACAGGCAGTGGCAGGAATCGAACGTGGTTTGCTGGTGCTGTAATAGCATTATGCTAACCACTGCTCTACTGTGCAGCCCATTTCTTTTCTGCTCTAGTTGTAGAGTGATACAGCCCTTCAGCCCAGTACATCTATGCTGATCTTTGAGCCTAAATGCACTAATCCTATGTGCCCACATGAGTTGCACCCCAACTCTTGACTATTTCTCTTTCTATAGATGCTGCCTTACCTTTTGAAATTTCCCTCATGTTCTGTTTTTATTTCGGATTTTCAGCATCTGCATCTTTTTAAGGTGTTTCCTGTTGTTCTAGCTGTAAGCTGAGTCCTCCTTGTATTGATGAACAAGTAGCATAACAATCCAAACTGAAATAAACCCCTGAGCAAAACAGATGTCGGCCAGCATGAATAAGCTGATAACTTCCCACTGCCAAATTGTTGCAGACAATAATTAATGAAAAATATCAAACAATGACAACAATATACCTTCTCTTGTGTTTAAACCTTCTATAAATCTTCTTAGGCATAGTTCATAGACCTTAGACATGGGTTGATAACCATTATTATCAATAGATAAGATGTTTTCCGAGAAAGCTCATCTGTGTGAAAGGGTTTTCAAAATCAACTGTGACACTGCTACTAAATTGACATTAGGGACTGGAACATTTGATATTTTATCTTTGGATTGGAAGTGCTTAGTACACTTCTCTTGCATCTGTCAGATTCCTGCTAACAACACACAGATTGGTGGCTTTCAGTAATCAGCACTGACAGCTAATTTCATTTGAAAGGATTCCTTCCTTCTGGTGGTTATACTTCTCTAAAAGGAAGCCTGTAACTTTTAAACTATTGATCATCACTAGAATTGCTGTTGGAATGTTTTCTGGCAACTTCCCTTTGTTGTTTGATGGGGAGAGAAAGTGATCAACATGTCTGAGTCTTGAAACTAAAGGACTATGACAACTGCATGACTGCCTAATGCAGTGCATATTTGCTACTAGTAAAAAAAAGCGCTGCATAAATTCATAGATTTATGGAGTTACACAGCATGGCAATAGGCCGCTTGGCAGAATTAATCTGTGCTGAAAAGACTGAAGCACTGACTGTTTATTCCCCTCCACAGATGCTACCTAACCTGCTGAGTTCTTCCAGTTTTTTGGTTGTGTTGTGCAAGATATCTAGCATCTGCAGAATCTCTAGTGTTAATGTAGATTGTAAGTTGGTTTATTATTGTCACATGTGAAAACGTTTATTCTGCATGCCACACTCATCATTTCATCACAACAGCATGTTGGGATAGTACAAGGAAAATGCAGCACAGAAGCATAGTGATTAGCACAAAACTATTACAGCACCAGTGATCCAGGTTCAATTCCCACCATTGTCTTTAATGAGTTTGTACGTTCTCCCTGTGATTGCGTGGGTTTCCCCGCTCAGTCCAAATATGTATGTGTCAGTAAGCTACTTGGTCACATGGACACAATTGGATGGCGTGGACTCACTGGTCTGTTCCGGTGCTGTAAGAGAATGGTGTTACAGTTACAGAGAATGTGCAATACAGGCAGACAATAAGATTCAAGGCCTTTATCAGGTAGATTGTGTGGTCAAGAATCCATCTTATTGTACCAGGGGACTGTTCAATATAACAATGAGATAGAAGCTGTTCTTGAGCTTTCAGACTTTTGTCTCTTTTGCCCAATAGAGGGGCAAGAAGAGAGAACGTCTAGAATGGGTGGGATCTTTAATTACAGTACTGCTCATTAATCTTAGGCACCCTCACTATATACAGTATATGTGCCTAGGACTTTTTCACAATACTGTACTTTGATAATATTTACTTTGAACTTTGAACTTTAAACAGCCTATCACCCTGGAGGGAAAATTGGCTTAAAAATGCATGTATATTCATCAAACACTACATATAAATTATATTAAGCAGTTGTTAGTAATTAAACCCAAGATGGATGAACTTAAACCTCCAAACCTTTCAAGTGGTTGGCACATCAGTTTTTCTAACCACACACCAGCAATGGTACAGGAATGATATTTGGCCCTTTTTACCATTCTATGAGATCATGGGTGTGATGCTTATTCAGTTCATATATATGTTGTATCTCATTCTCCCTTAAGATCCTTCACTGGAAAAATTTAATCCAGTTCAGACTCCATCTGTCACTTGGGTTTACATCCATTGATTTGTCGAAGATAGTTACAACATTTTACCACCCAGAATTCCCTAACCCTGATTTTCAGGCTGCATTTCCACAGTCTATTTCATTCGGAATTCACAGAGATTTGGTAACTTCTAAATGTCTTGAGATATGCGAGAGCATTCTGACTTGTTGCATCACAGCCTGGTATGAAGGCCCCAATCCACAGTATTGCAAAAGTCTGCAGATGGTTGTAGGCTCAGTTAGATCCATCACAAGCACAAGCCTTGCCACCACCAAGGACATCTTCAAGAGGTGGTACCTCAAGAAGGTGGCATTCATCACTAAGGTCCTTCACCATTTGCAACATATACCTCTGTCATTACTGCCATCAAGGAGGAAGTGCAAGAACCTGAAAACCCACATTCAATGATTTTGGAATAATTTCCTCCCCACCCCCATCAAATTTCTGAATGATCCATGAACCCAAGCCTACCTCCTCTTTATTCCTTTTTTCGCAATATTTATTCAATATTGTGAAGTAATTTTTATGTCTTTGCACTGTACTGCTGCTGAAAAACAAGAAATTTCACATAACATATGTAAGTCAGTGATAGTAATCCTGATTTGGCCTCTGATTCAGTTGCTGAAAGAAGAATCACATATGAACTACCTGAAGACCCAAAGCTAAATAAGAAACAAATGGAATATCTGAGGCAATTCAAAATGATAATAAAATGGAAGATCTCATGGTTTTGAAGTTCAGTGAAATATACGTTGGTATCCTTCTGTCTCGAAAGATGGTGGATAGCACACAAGAAAGTCAGCTCATGACTCCAGGTGGCCTGATAGTCTTTAAAACCTTCCCAGTTGTTCACATCGATGTTGGCCAGCTTCAGATCATTTTTGCAGACATCCTTGAAGCAAAGCTGTGGGAGACCAACTGGGCATGCATCCTTTGCCAGAGCCCATTCTCTTGATATGTCTTAACCATCTGTGCTGCCTCTGGCTGAGGAGGGTGAACGTGCTGGGGATGCCTGCACATTGTAGGACCGCTGTATTAGTGGCTCTGTCCTGCCAAGGTATGTGCAGGATGGATCTGAGGCATCGGAAGTGAAAACTGGTCAGTTTCTTCTCTTGGCTAGCATAGATTGTCTGGGTTTTGCTGCTGCAGAGGAGAGTGCCAGGAATACAGGCATGGTACACTCGGAGCTTGGTAATCGCAGTCCGATGGCTGTTGCTCCTACTCTCTTGTTTAGCCTGAGAATGACAGCTGCAGTCTTGGCTATTCTGTTGCTCAACTCAGCATCAAGGGACAGAGTGTTTGTGATGGTTGACCCAAGATAGGTGAAGGAGTCAGCCACCTGTAGAGTGTGACCATCGATGGTGATGGATGGGAGGGAGTTAGTGTCCTGGGCCATGACGTTTGTTTTCTTCAAGCCCGAATTCCTTGCAGGTATGGGATGGGTGGCCAATGATATGCTATGGCTGGGCTTCTGTGTTGGACATCAGTGCTTCGTCGTCAGCGAACAACAGCTCATGAATGAACACCTCTCACATCTTGGTCTTGGAGCAAAGGTGCTAACAATAACAAACAGATAATTCAGCTTCTATGCCATAAACTGCAGTGGCAGCAGATAAATAGATTTTTGAGCACAGTTTTTGATTGATAACCTGTGCATTGATGTTGTCAGACCTTGTTTAATAATAACACACAATACTTATTCTGGATGATAGCAATTGACTGTACATATAGAGAAAAAGCTCTCTCATATATGAGTTCACACTATAGATGCAATTTCTTCATCAAGATTTTCCAAAATGTGGATCACTGCTTAGTGAACCAAGTGATCTAATGATTGACTGCAGCAAAGAAAAAAACGTAGATTTCAGAAGAGGTGTTTAAAAGATGAGTACAACACAAAGTTAAAGCCCTCCCCACAAATCAGCACATCTACATGAAATGCTACCACAGCGATCCCCACTACCAAGGTCATGCTCTCTTCTCACTGCTGTCGTCAGGAAGAAGGTACAGGAGCCTCAGGATTTGCACCACCAGGTTCAGGAACAGTTACCACCTCTAAATCATCAGGCTCTTGAACCAAAGGGGATAGCTTCACTCAACTTCATTTGCCTCATAATTGAAACGCTCCCAGACCTATGGACTCACTTCAAGGACTCTTCATCTCATGGTCTTGATATTTATTGCTTATTTATTACTATGTTTCTTCTTTTTGTATATGCACAGTTTGTTGTCTTCTGCATTCTGGTTGAATGCCCAAATTGGGTGGTCTTTCATTGATTCTATTGTAGTTGTTATTCAAACTAAGCAAATATGTGCCTTTGTAAATGGGAAGGTGTATACCTTGATTTGAAGATTAATACTAATGGTCTACAAGCCGGCTGGTAGTGTAGTTGCATCTGCACCAAACTTCAAGAGAAAGAAACTCTCAAGAAAAAAAAAGTTTTGTGGATGAGAAAATTGATAAGGATGCTGCTGGGTCTGGAGAACCTGAGTTATATGGAAAGATTGAATAGGTTAGGACTTCATTCCTTGAAACATAGAAGATTGAGAGGAGATTTGAAAGAGGTATACAAAATTATGAGGGATATAGATAGGGTATATGCAAGCAGGCTTTTTCCATTGAGGTTGGTTGGGACTACAACTAGAAATCATGGGTTAAAGGTGAAAGGTGAGAAGTTTAAGGGGAAAATAAGGGGAAACTTTTTCACTCAGAAGGTCATGAGAGTGTGGAATAAGCTGTAAGAGTGTTCCACACAGAAGAAGAAACATTGTTTGGTTGATTTCTTGATGGACTGTAGGACAACTCTGCATACTAGCACTGGCATGGAAAAGACATCGAAAGAACCTTTGATGAAGTGAAAACTGATGTTTATTCAAACAAATTAGGCTTTTGGTGGAATTAGTGAAAGGATATAACGATGGAAGAATTTTTTTTGCTCTGATTCTGATCTGCCCTACTTAAAACTTTCATAATCTTATAGATTTCTAACAAGTCTCCACTCAGCCTCTTTCACTCTAAGGAAAGGAAGTCAAGCCTACCCAGTCTCTTCCTCTGACTCAAGTCCTCCATTTCAGGCAACATCTTGGTGACTCTTCTTTGCATCCTCTCCAGTACAATCACTCAGTTCAATAGTATGGTGACCAGTACTCCTTGTGCAGACAAACCAGTGTTTCATAAAGTTGCAGCATAATGGCACATATGAGATAAAGAGACTCCCCAAAAGACCTTTATTTGGCTCAGGGTATAGATAGTGCTCATCGAATGTGAATGCACAATGTAAGTTATTTTTAACTGCCTGATGCTTTAAAAACAAAGGTGAGAAATAAAGCCTATCTTTAAACATTGCCTTTCTGGGTGTACCTACGTGCTTGTTTACCGCACGATCCTGATTTGACGGGAAATATACGTGTGACTGCCTGTTTTTTTAACAATATAAAGGGTTAAACAATTTTCCATTTAAAAATCTATGAAGAAAAACAGTTCAAATATGCGGCCTTATGAACAAAGCGTATTCACTTTTCACTGGATCCACAGTTGTGTAGCACAGAACAGACCCTTTGGCCCACCATATCTATACCCACCATCATGCCTATTGATACTAATCCTACTTGCCTGCATTAATTGCATATCCCTGTATCACCCACTCATACACTTCCTGTACAGGTGCTTCTTAAGTTACTTGCTACTGTTCCTGCCTCCACCACCTCTTCTGGTAGCTCTTTACAGTTACCTACTACATTTTGTATGAAAAATTTCCACTCCCCCGCCCAAGATTCCCTTTAAACTCCCCCTTCAACTGAAAGGCGAGATCAGTTAGAAAAATTGGCAAAGACCCATCACTGGTTTATTCCACTGATGATTTATACTGTAGGTCATACCTGGGATGCTCGAACTTTCCAATACTACTACAGGTGATTAGATGTCTCAAAATATGAAATTATATTGTCCAAATTGCTCTTCCTTGTAAATTTTGCTGAGTTAATACCCCATAAACAAATCGCAAGGTGTAATATTCGTCAAGTGTTTTGAAATCTGCACTTTGATATAGTTAGCTACTCACCTCTGACAGTGCAATCTTTTTTTTCCTGTTCCCATAATATTTACAAACCTGGGTTAATTCCTTTTGTTTACTCATGGCAATTTAATTCAACTTTCTTCACCAGCACAGTGTTATACCATTATTAATTATGATTATGTTAAAATTACACCCGTGGCTGTTTGCCGGTGATGTTGGCTCATTTCATCAGCTGCAAATGCAGCAGTGGGATTTTCCCTCGGCTACTGTAACAGATTCCAAATTAAGTGCGCTCCAAACAATAGGTCGTGGCAGTGGAGTTAATTTATTACTTCAGAATGCCTGTTGGGAAGGACGTGATGCAGCCTCATTAGCAACTGAAGAAGGCTCTGCTGTGATTGCAGCATGGGGAAGGGGAAGAGAAACAGTAGATTCTTTGTAGAGAAGCATACTTTATGGAGACAAATTATTGTGACCCAGTGGTTAGCTCCCATAACTTTTGAGGTGATCTCTATCAATTCTTATTGAGATTCCTAAACTGATATGACAGCCTTTCACAAAGTAAATATCTCACACAGCTGCTGTGCCCATATGGTGCAGTGAGGTCTCTGCACTGTGCATCTGAGATGTCAACAGTGTTTCATTTTTATTTTGCATTGAATTCTGCTGAAAATTATACTCATAAAATAAGCAAGATCATTAAAAGCCAAAACCTCTCACCAAACAGAGTTTCTCAGGAAAAGATGTGACTGATAAACAGAGTGAGAAGACCAGTAATCTGGTTCAGGGAGATAATTTTAATAGGATGGATGAGTGATTAATAGATTGGATTGGATGTTAAGAGCAACAATGGGAAATCCAGAACAAGAAGACATAGAATAAAAATAAAACGTGCTTGAAACACTCAGCAAGTCAGGCAGCAATTGTGGAAAGAGCAATAATGTTAATTTTTCAGCTCAAAGATCCTTTGTAGGAAATAGGAAAGAGGAAAAAGATTCGACAGAGAGAATGTGGAGGGTCAGGGAGGATAAAGGGAATACCTGCGATAAGGTCATTCCAGGGTTGCCTTGAGGAAGAGAGACCACCCCTTTGATGGACATAAGAATATAAAGCAACTATCAAATTAGGACAGTTGGAGACTGAGGACGTAGGTAGAGGAATGTAGACATTGCAAAATCCTGAACTGTCCAGACATGCCTGACAATAGGTTGTGCTGATGTAGAGAGGAAAAAATAAACTAAACCTGTATCACAAGTACTGTAGATCAGCCAATTCCATTATGGGAAGTGAAGTGGTAAAAGGACAAGTGTTATGCCTCCTATGGTTACATGACAAAATGTATAGAATATAGGGATGGTTGATGGTGATGAAAGAGCGGAACACAAAGTTATGGAGAGACCAGTCTCTTCAGATGCTGAAAGGGAATGCATCTGTTGGTGGAATTTCATTGAAGGGAGCAGTAATTACGAAGGATGATCTGTTGAATGTGAAGACTGGTAGGATGGAATTTGAGGACCAGGAAGAGAGTGGATAGGAGCAGGAAACAGGTGAGATTCAGTCGAAGGTTTTGTCAACTATATTAGAAAGGAAAACATGGCTCAGGAAAGAAAGCAAACATTTCAGAGGAATGTGTGCAGAGTCTAATCATCAGAACAAACACGATGAAGGCAGAAGGACTGAGACGATGGAGTGGATTCCTTGCAGGTGAGAAGTTGTAAAGAAGTCCTGACTGCAGTAGCATTATATACGTTTGTATTAGATACGTCTTTAGTATATCTCCTGTGACAGACACAGCAATCCAGGAAGGAAAGATGAGAGAAGGGTAATGACATTTTGAATTCTGTTTGAGTGTAGGAAGTGCCAATGCAATTATTGATACATTGAGTAAAGAGTTGGGGAGCATCAGATTTTCTCTTCCTGTTCGCAAGGAAGCATATCATAAAAAGGCAAGTGGAAATTTGAAACACTTTCCTTACTCCTGCATGATCTGGATGCAAATCCCACAGCCTGCCTCTCAGAACCTCTGTGGATTTCCACCTCCTTGATACTGGAAATGAGCACTTCATCTTGATCCCTCCTTACTTTAAATGTCCTCAGCTATCTCCTGTGCTGGTTATGACTGTATATGCAATTCAATTTGTATATAAAATACCAAAACATCCTTTCTGTTCACCACCTCAGGGCAACTGCAGATCTTCTCATAGCCAAGGTGATCAAATGTGAAATATCTGTCCTCTTACTTTTGCCGTCTGCAATCTACAATATGATCCCCATGGCACTTTCTGATTCTAGTTCGTGATTTCCATTTTGTGTTTTCAATCTCTGTCCAGTTCTTTTGCAATTCATTATTTCTTCTTTTTACAGAGCCTGGATTTTCCCCGGCACTTTCCTCTATATGTTTATTTAAGATTTTTACCAACGTCTGAGTTTTGTGACTCACAGCTGAATCATGGGCTTTTCTTGCTTCTCTGCTGTTTGGACCTAGTACAGACAGACTGGCTGCAATTACCAAGCCTTCCTTGCCATCTCTCAACCAATACCAATCTATGTCTAATAAAGTGGGCACTGAGTGTATGTTCATGGCCTTCTGCTGCTGTAGCACACCTATTTGAAGGATTGATGCATTGTGCATTCAGACATGCTCTTCGACACACCACTGTTAGAATGTGTGGTTATTTGAGCTACTATTGCCTTCCTGTCAGCATGAACCAGTTTGGCCATTCTCTTCTTACCTCTCTCATTAACAAGATATTTTCACCCACAAAAGTGTCACTCACTGAATGCTTTTTGTTTTTCGCACCATTTCCTGTAAACTCTAGAGACTGTAGTATGTGAATATCCCAGGATATCAGTAATTTCTGAGATATTCAAACCTCCCTGTCTGGCACCAACAATCATTCCACAGTAGTGGGTGCCACAGTAGCACAGTGGTTAATGTAGCCCTATTACAGCTTGGGGTGTCGGAGTTCAGAGTTCAATTCTGGCATCCTCTATAAGGAGTTTGTATATCCTCCCCGTGAACACATGGGTTGCCTCTGGGTGCAATGGTTTCCTCTCATAGTCCAAATACATACCGGTTAGTAGGTTAATTGGTCATTGTAAATTGTCCTGTAATTAAACCAGGGTTAAAAGGATGGGCTGCTGGCTTGTGCGGCTCATTGGGCCAGAAGGGCTGTTATATATCTCTAAGTTAATAAGTCAAAGTCACTTGGATCACATTTCTTCCCCATTCTGATATTTGCTCTGAACAACAACTGAATCTTTTGACCACTTCTGCCTGCTTTTGCGCAGTGAGTTTCTCTCACATAATTAGCTGATTATACATTTGCATTAACGAGCATGTGTAGAGGTATACCTAACAAGGTGGCCACTGAGTGTATGGCCTATCACTAGCATTCCATTCAGTCTCTCCATTCTTTCTGCTACCTAAATTTCTGTGTTTTAATTTTTTCCAGTTCTGACAAAAACTTTGATTTACTCGCAGGCATAGCTCTGGGTCTGTACTTGCTGGAATTTAGAAGTGTAAGGGGTTTCTTCTTTTATATTACTGTGTAGGCTAATTAAAATGGCTTCTTTGTTATGTTATAATTAAAATGGCTTCTCTGTGATGTTAACTGCTGAGACAGTAGTTCTCTTTCTAGCAGTTTGTTTGGGTTATATTACTGATAAGGAGAATTATATCCGTTTGTTAACCAATTGGGATAGGTGTTATTCTTTCTTGTGTGTCTGTAAGCTATTGTGATGCACGTGTTTTTGGGCAGAAGGCACGATGGGGAGGGAGAGAGTGGACGCGAAGCTGTGAGCTGGCCGACGGGTCGGACCCTGAGCTGGAGTCCGAGGCCCAGGGTCTTCGGTGAGGAGAGGAGACGAAGACAGACTTGTGTGGAGTGTCTGGTCAACCACCGTGGTTGGTCCCAGGCGGCGAGTTGAGGTGGTCAGAGGGGATCGAATAGAGAAGAGAGGATCGTTACTATAGCTCCAACTGTTTGTGCATGGAGATTGAACTTTGATAAGTTTGGCACCTTTTATTTTCCTTTTATATTTTATGTCTATTAATTATATAGTTCCAGTAATATAGAAACATAGAAAATAGGTGCAGGAGTAGGCCATTCAGCCCTTCGAGCCTGCACCGCCATTTATTATGATCATGGCTGATCACCCAACTCAGAACCCTGCACCAGCCTTATCTATATCTAATATCTATAAATTGTAATCAATTAATTGTATATGGTGTTTTGTCTGTTATTTGGCGGGGTGGGGTACAATCACACAGCATCTACACAAACTTTTTAAACTTAATTACCCAGTTTGGTGGGGCCGAGGGCTGCTTTCCCTAGACAGCAAGTTGAGTGAGCCTGAGGCTTACCGGGGTGCTACAGAAGAATGGAGGGTGGATCTCATTGAAACCTTTCTAGTGTTGAAGAGCCTAGACGGAATAGATATGGAAGGGATGTTTTCCATACTGAGGGAGTCTAGGACAAGAGGGCACAGACTCAGGGTAGAGAGGGTGTCCATTTAAAACAATGTGGAGAAATATCTTTAGCTAGAGGATGGTGAATTTGTGGAATTTATCATCACAGGAGGCCAGGGTGTTGGGTGTATTTAAGGCAGAGCTTGATAGCTTTTTGATTGGATATGGCATCAAAGGTTATGGGGAGAAGGCTGGGGAGAGGGGCTGAGGAGGGGAAAAGAGGATCAGCCATGATTGAATGAAGGAACAGACTTGATGAGACAAATGGCCTAATTCTGTTCTATGTCTTATGGTCCAATGGACTTACTTTCAGGAAAAAAGTAAATAGAACTGAATTTTATGTAAAACCGTACTCAAGCAGACAAAGACCAACAAACACCCAATGTACAAGTGAAGACCAGCAATGCAAATAAAAATATCATTGAAAACATACGTTGTAATGAGTCCTTGAAAATGAACCTGTAGATTGTATTATTAGCTCAGGGCAATGGCAAATAAGTTATCAATGTCTGATGGTTGCTTGTATGTCAACGTGATAGATGTACATTAATAACAATTCATAAACCTGGTCATGTTGGACCAGAGGCTTCTGTACCTCCTACCCAACGTCAAAAATCAGCTCATTTTCTCACTCCATTGATACTGCCCAGCCTGCTGAACATTTCCAGTATTTTCTGTTTTTATTCCTGCTTCCCTTCTTTCTGGTTACTGGCCATCAGTGGGATGTGGAGGGAGAAGAGCTTTCTACCACTAACTTGAGATGTCACACTATCCTCTTTAGAGCTTCCTGTCCTGTCACTGACACATACTCACCCTAGCTGACTTCTGATTTTCAGAAATGATGAAAGAACAGTTACTCCAGGAACCCACTTATGCTGAAATCCTAGTGCGTGAGGAAGAGAGAAGAATATGTTGCATGGTGGGATAAGTCAACAGTTTTCATAACAACCAAAGTCATGCTATAATCACTGTCTCATTTTTAGAATGTATTTCCTTCTAACATGTCCTGAAAGATTTCAGACTTTCATTGTAGAGCACAACCAGAGTCTTGGCCTGAATTGACATCTGTTTATTCTTTTCCAAAGATGCTGTCTATCCCGCTAAGCTCCTCTAGCATTTTGTGTGTGTTGCTTTGGACTTCCAGCATTTGCAAATATTCTTGTGTTTGTTAATGCAGTTGTGCAGCCTTAAGTTCAACTGTGCCATATGCAATGAAGTTATATCTTTAAAACATATTTGCCATTGCTTAAAATTTATGTAATTATTTTCAAAATCAGTTTCTGAGTAATGAAGGCAATTCAGATGCTGTTGAATTAAGTGCAATTGCTAATGAGTTTCTCCTGGTTCAGGACCTTGGTGGTTCCAACATTCTCCTAGGGACTTCCATGCAGACGTTACATGTTGGGAGCAGGACATGGCTGTGATAGCTGTTAAAAGTTATTTTCTTGCTTGCCTACATGTGCAGGTTGATAAGATATGACCAAGGATAAACTGTGGAGATAAATCCTAATCTAGCAATAATCAAGTGATTGAAAGATAAGTGAGTCATTTTTAGTGTCGTCTTATGACACTGAAGGGGAAATTCTTGATAATCAGAACTTGTTCCAGGCCGCCAGGCAAATAGAGTGATCAGAGGCACGAGGGAAATGGAAAATATTAATCATGGGTGTTTTTAATTACTGTTTAATGGATTGAAGGTGAGGCCCTTTCAGAAGAGGAATTTTACGCATGGAATTTAGTTCATGTCTGCTTCCTAATGCACAGCAGAATGAACACAAGTTTCATATTGTTTATTCTAAAGAAAGTGAAATATGTGGAATTTTGTGAGCTTTACTGTTATAATTATAATCTCTTTGCCCTCACTACTTAGTGTGGGAAAAGAAAAAAATATATAACATTCCAGGTTTGAATGTCCACTTTTAAAGTAGTGAGTGAAATATTGGGGGGACTATTAGGAAATGTAACAGAATAGGTGGGAGGGAAGCAGTAAAAAATTGCTTTAGATCAAATGTAAGAGATAGTAAATAAGATATATAAGTAAAGAAAAGAATATCAACATGGGTTTGAAATTGTGAAAAAATTGTAGACACCAATTGATCATTCAATATTTTGCATGATTGCACCCAATTCGTGGCCAGAAGTCTGAGGATTGTGAATTTACAAAAGATTCCTATCTTCATTCCCAGCAGAGCTTTTTAAATGTGAGCATGACTTCACTGAACATCAGGATCCATTTTTACAATGGCTCTATGTCTTTGCTTTTAACAGATTAAAGTCCTGAGAAATATGCAATTTTTATGACTTCAGAAAAGTGAAAATTCTAAGCATCAAAAAAATGATCTTTGAAATCATAGGGTTCCTGACCTAGCTTTAGGACTTGATTTGAAAGATTATATAACACTGCCTTTTAGAAATTTGCTTTAGGACTTGATTTGAAAGACTATATAACACTGCCTTTTAGAAATTTGCTAGTTAAGCTAATGAAGCAGCAGTGACCACCAGAGACTGGGGATACTGATCCCTTTACTCCCATTATTCACAGTGATATTTACTTATTCGCAAATGCCAATAAATGTAGACACACTATCTGAAATTGTGAAGAGTAGAATATATCTTGATTGTATAGCTGAAGGAAATTATAAAGAAATCAGAAGGGTTGTAACAGGTTAGCTCTTGTTTGTACTACTTAGGCAGAACTTTGGGGATGAAGATCACTTAATTCCACTCCAAATTTATGAATTCTGAGAACTAATGAGACCAATGTGTTAAATGTGGGCTGTTTCCTTGATGGTTCGGGTCAAGGCTGACTTGATGGATAGGTGTATAGTTTGTGAGGTGATGTGCTTCTTCCGTCTCTTACAATAGGCTTCCAGTGCACATCCTGAATACTCAGCCACTTTGGATGATCACAGAACAGAGATTAGATTAGATTGTTAGATTATGAGGACACTCAGTCCTCATTTATTGTCATTTAGAAATTTAGAAATGCATGCATGATACAATGTTCCTCCAGAGTGATATCACAAAAAAAACAAGACAAACCAAAGACTAACACTGACAAGACCATATAATTATAACATATAGTTACAGCAGTGCAAAGCAGTACCATAATTTGATAAAGAGCAAACCATGGGAACGGTTAAAAAAAAATCTCAAAGTTCTGATTGATTCCCGATAGTCCCTGATAGCAGGCGGAAGAAGGGAGAAACTCTCTCTGCCATAAACCTCCAGGCACCGACAACTGTCGATGCATTGGAAGCACCCGACCTCAGCTGACTCTGAGTCTGTCCGAAAACTTTGAGCCTTCGACCAGCCCTTTGACACTGAGCACCGAGCACCATCTCTGCCGAACACTTTGACCCCGTCCCGGCTGCTGAGCAACAAGCAAAGCCAAGGATTCGGGGCCTTCCCCTCTAGAGATTTTAGATCACACAGTAACAGCGGCAGCGAGAAAGGCATTTCAGAAGCTTCTCCAGATGTTTCTCCGTTCTCTCAGGTCTGTCTGCATCAAATCAGGATTGTGCACGTCCCCCTACCTGACAGATAGCAGATATCATTGAGATGATGAGGCAATGAGAACAAGGAGGCTTTGTGCCTCCATAGATATGCCTTCCATAGGGGAAGAGACATCATTTATTTGCACGATTATTTTCTGAATACTGGTGTTATAGAAAATCAGTGATACAGAATGTGGACATTTGGCTTTGCTGGTTGGAAAAGAACTACCCAAAGTTCTAGCATTTGAACAGAGGATGTCAAGATACAGATTCCAGAAATCCAGAGCAACACACGAAATACTGGAGGAAGTCAACAGGTCAGGTAGCATCTATGAAGAGAAGAAAGTATTCAATATTTCGGGCTGAGGTCCCTTATCAGGACTCTTTACCAGTATCTTGCAGGTCATGGCTCTTGGTGTGCACATCATCTATCTTTCAAAACGTGATGAGTGTTTCTGCCTCCGCCTTTCTTTCAGCAAGTGTGTTCAAGACCCCTACCACTCTCTGAATAAAAAAGAAGAGATCCTCATCTCTCTGTAATTCTTCTGACATTTAAATTGGTATTACCTTGGCTAAAGGAAATAGAGATATCTGCGGACACCTTTTATAATTTTATGCACTTACTAAATCTCTCTTCAGCTATCTTTCAACCTATGTTTTTCCAATCTTTTTTTCATAGCTCAAAGTTCTTGACAAGATCTTTTAAAATCCCGTCTGCAGCATCTCCAGTGCAATCTTTCCTGACATGAGATGATTGATATTTTATACAGTAATCAAGTTATGGCTGAACAAATGTTAATTACTGTATGCACAAGGAGGTTATGGTAAAGCAGTGTGTTCTCAGCTGATAAAGAAAGGCATTTCACATACTTTTATATCTACCTTACTTGCTTGTTCTTCTGTCTTTAAGGATTGAGAGATTTACACTGCAAGTCCACAAGAACATTGTAAAATAGAATCAGAAGGAGACTGCCCAGCCCTTCGAGATTGTCCTCCCTCCCATTCAAAATTATTATAGCCAATCTGCCCCAGGTCTCAACACTGCCAAATCATTATAGTCCTTATTTTCTTACTGTTTTCAAAAATTCATATACTTCTCTTCAAAAATTTTCAGTGATCAACTATTCTCAACTAAGAAGTCCAGTAATTCACAACCTCCTGCAAGAAGAAATTTCCAATTACCTTAGCTTTACATGATGACTGCTTCGATATCCTGTAATGTAATCCCATAGTTCAGACTCAACCTTTCGAAGGGCCTTCCTCCACACCTCTTAATATTGTCCTGCTCATTCTGTACTCTGTAGTCTCATTATATCTCCTTATTTTCTTGTTTAGATTTAGTGCCATTTGACCTCTTTCTTGCCCAACTTCTGGCTGGCCTGCAGTTTAACCCTTTCTGTAATGTATGGATCTATTTCTTTTAACACAATGACACCACTTAGCACTAATTATTGACTGATAACTTACACATGTGCATTGATTTGTTTCTCTCTCTGCAAAAGGAATATACATGTTAACTTCACCTCCGAGTGTTTGCCCTTATTTATTTAACATGTAGCTGTACAGACACAACAAATTGGCGATGAGTACGAACCTGAATATCAGAGAATATCACTAACTGCGCCAACAGTTACGAGATGACAGAATTTGGAGGAAGGGAGAGAGACAGTGAGTGGAAAGAGTGAACTAATAGGGAGAGGGCAGTCATGGAGCTAGAAAAGGGCACGTGAGCAACAGTGCATGGTACACAGTGAGAGACACACAACTAGCTTCTTAAGTGAGAGTTATTATTAAGTGAAAATAATGTGACAATGGACTTAGTCAGGGAAGTTGACAAATTTGATAGTGCTAATGAGGACTGGGAATCGTATATCGAGATGGTTGAACTGTATTGTAATGCTAATGATGCAGATGAGGTAAAGAAAGTCTCCACACTTCTTAGCTTAATGGGTACTAGAATGTATGGTCTCTTATACAACTTAGTAACTCTTGAACAGCTAGCAAACAAGACGTTCGATGAAATTGTTGCAATTTTATAGAATCATTTGAGCCCAAATCCGTTAGTAATAGCTGAGATGCTTCGGTTTCACAAAAGGAACCAGTCAAAGGATGAAAGCCTTTCTGAATACATTGCAGAACTGTGCAAGTTTTCCCAGTACCGTGACCTTGGAAGTTGACTTTCTGATGCATTAAGGGATAGGCTTTTATGTGGCATGCATATTCAAACCACTCAAAAGATGCTACTGTCAGAAAGACCTAACCTTAGAATGAGCATTGAACATTGCAATATCATTAGAGACTACAGCAAAGGATGCAGCAGAACTACAGAAAAAGAGTTTAGAAAGTGAAATGCACAAAATGTCCTTGAAGAGTACAAAAATCCAAAAATGTTATTGATGTGGCAAATCCTCCCATGATGCAAATGAATCTTGGTTCAAAGAAAAAGTTAGTATGAAATTTCACAGACCGGGTCATGTAGAGACTGAAAGTGAGATAAAATGCACAACCAAGGTGAAAAAATCACACAGTGAAAAGTTTCAAACAAAACTGAACAGGTGTATAAAGTGATAGAAGCTGAAACTAAATAAGACAACATAGGGTCTGACAAAGGTGAGCTGTCATGCTTGGAGCTGCATAGTATTACTGAAACAGATTGCAAAATCATATGGATCACAACAGATATGTCTGGTGTAAACAGAAAATGGAGATGGATACAGGGTCAGCTTTCTCTGTAATTCCAGAGGCTGACTACAACAGCCTGTTTCTTAGATACCATTAGAAAAGACCTCTCTGATGCTAAAGGCCTACACAGGAAAAAAAGTGTCTCCCAAAGGCAAACTGAAAGTGAAGGTGATGCATGGAGGCCAAGCACAGCAGTTAGAGCTTTATGTGTTGAAAAATGGAGGGCCAGCACTTTTCAGATGTGAGTGGTTGAGACTGGCACACAATCAGAGCTCTCAATGTATCATCAACAGGCAACTGTAGCCCAAATTGTAGTACTAGCCAGATACTGTCACAGCAGCTTAATGCTAATGAGAAGGTGTTTGAGAATGGTGTTGGTAAACTCAAAGGCATGAAGGTCAGAATTGAACTGGATGAAACAGCAACACCAAGATTCCATAAAGAACATCCAGTGCCTTATACATTACTGTCATGGTCCGGCCCGTGAAGTCCGCATTCCGGTTCACGGTCCGGTCCACCGACCCTTGCTCCAGGTTTTCCTGTCTACCCTGTTTCTGTCCCTGTTGAGCACTAATTGAGCCAGCTGATGCTAGTTGGGGCTGGCTGCATAAATACCTCCAGAGACCAGGGCGTGGTTGCTGGATTGTTCTTGTCCTTGTGTCCCTTCCCCTGCCTTCTGTTTCCTCGTCTGAAGCCTTGCCTTGCCTTGCCTTGCCTTGCTGGTAGCTCTCGCCTTGCCTGAAGTTCTTGTCTCGCCTCGCATTGCTTGAAGCCTTGCCTTATCTTGCTGGTAACTCTTGCCTTGCATTGCCTGAAGCCTTGCCTTGTCTTGCCGGTAACTCTCGCCTTGCCTGAAGTCTTGTCTTGGAGCCACCCTGTATCTATGTCCCTTCCTGTCCCTTGCCTCCGTCGGGTAAGTCAGACCAGATTGCCGTTACTCTGTGGATGGTTCTGTCCCTTCCTGTCCCTTGCCTCTGTCGGGTAAGCTAGGCCAGATTGCCATTACCCTGCGGTGGGCCCTGTCCCGTGCCTCCGTTGGGTGGAGTACTGCACCCTGCCCAGGAGTACCGCGACCTGCCCAGGAGGAGCTGCAAGACCTCAAGTCTCTAGCCAAGCCTCGCCTCAAGTCTCTAGCCAAGACTCGCGCCTTGCCTCTCAAGCCTCTAGTCTCAAGCCTCGCCTCCAGCCTGAAGACTCCAGTCTCATCCTGCCTGCCAACCAAGTCGCATCCTTGCCTAGTTCTGGGGTCCGAGCCAGAGGCAAGACCCAGGTACTGGCTTCTTGTCCAGTTTCTGGCTCGGAGTCCAAGCCTGGGCTCCTAGCTCTCTTGTCCAGTCCTGCTCCAGGTTCCTGGTTTTCATGTCCATGTCCTTGCTCTCACCCTGTATCCTAGTCCTGTCCCTAGTACTTCAGTGTCTGTGTCTTGCACTTGGGTCTGTTCCCAACCACTTCCTTATGACAATTACATGTTAATGTGGATGCTGAATTTCAGAGCTTGGAGACACCTGGCATCCTCTCCAAAGTTGAGTGGAGTGATTGGGCTATGCCCATTGTCCCGGTGATCAAGAAAGAGAAGGCTGGAGCTGTTCACATATGTGAGGACTTCAAAGTGAACATTGACCCTGTGCTATGTGCTGGGCTGTACCCTCTGCCATGAATAAAAGACACTTTTGAATCTTTTGCAGGGCAGGGAGATGTTTTCAAAAATTGACATGTCTTAAGCCTATCTTCAAATGGAGATTGAGGAGTCAAGCAGGAATTTCCTCACTACCAATGCTCACAAGTAACTGTTCCAGTATAATTGTCTCGCCTTTGCCATCATACTTACTCCGGTAATTAAGCAAAGGATGAAGTACTGCAAGGTATCCCAGGAACACAATGTTACCTAGATGACGTCCTCGTAACTGGCAAGGATGATGAAGAGCACCTCCAGAACCTTGGTAAAGTGCTTACCAGCCTGAGTGGGTATTGTCTGCAAGCAAAGAGCCAACATGAGTTTTTTGAGAATGAAATCTCATTGTGGATATGTCATTGACAGGCATGGCTTACATAAGTTACAAGAGAAGATTGAAGCAGTGCTACAGGCACACACACTGGAAAATGTGTCTCAACTCACGCCATACTTGGGCCTTGTAAACTACTACCACAGGTTTCTTCAAAGTCTCACTGCAGTCCTGCACCCACTGAATGCGCTGCTACAGTCAGGAGAAAAGTGGGAATGGTCAGAAAAATGTGAAAAAGCATTCAAGGGAACAAAGAGACTAATAACATCTGATGAACTGCTCACCCATTATGACTCATCTCTGCCCATCTGTATGGTGTATAATGTGCTCCCTTATGGCATTGGTGCTGTTTGTCGCGGTCTATGAAAGATGGAGCTGAACGCCCGATTGCGTTTACTTCAAGATCTCTGACAAGTGAGGAACGCAACTATGCACTGATCATCCGAGAGGCCCTTGGTCTAGTAGGGGGAATAAAAGTTTATCAGATCTCTCACTGTTGACAACAGAAAAATTAAAGTCTTCATTCGTTGACCCAGCAGAAGTGTTTCACACAGCATTGGTGGACCAGTTGCTGATAACAAATTCTGAAATACAAAGAGAAACAAGGAATGACCTGACATTGTCAAAAACCTATGACATCACCATGCAAGGATGTCCAGCTCGTGGTAATCTTATGGTTCCCGAGTTCTCAGTGAGAAGAGACCAACTGCCTGTGTGTCAAAGAAGGCTGATGTGTGGACCTTGTAAACTTGAGGAAATCTGCAGATGCTGGAAATTCAAGCAACACACATTAAAAAAATTGCTGGTGAACAGGCCAGGCAGCATCTCTAGGAAGAGGTACAGTCGCTGAATGCCCCACCTCCCCCTCATACCCCATCCATTATTTATTTATTTGTATACACACATTCTTTTTCTCTCTCTCGTTTTTCTCCCTCTGACCCTCTCACTATACCTCTTGCCCATTCTCTGGGTTCCCCCCTCCCCCTTTTCTTTCTCCCCGGGCCTCCTGTCCCATGATCCTCTCTTTTGCCAATCAACTTTCCAGCTCTTGGTTCCATCCCTCCCCCTCCTGTCTTCTCCTATCATTTCGGATCTCCCCCTCCCCCCCCCCACCACTTTCAAATCTCTTACTAGCTTTTCTTTCAGCTAGTCCTGATGAAGGGTCTAGGCCCAAAACGTCAACTGTACCTTTTCCTAGAGATGCTGCCTGGCCTGCTGCATTCACCAGCAATTTTTTTATGTGTGTTGTGTGGATCTCATGTTATGTGGATCTCGTGTTGTGTTTCCCTCTAAATTGCACACCAGAGAGTTAGAAAATTTGCATAAAAGACACTTGGGTACAGTCAAGATGAAGAGTGTCACCCAGAGCTATGTGTGGTGGCTGGGAATAGACCAATAGATGAACACTTGACAAAATGATATTTGGATACCACAAAGTTCAAAATGCACCCCCACTGACACCGTAAAGTGGCCATCCTTACCATGGCAAAGAGTGCCTATCGACTTTGCTGGGCCACTTATGAACTCCATGTTTCTGATTGCTATGGATGCTCATTCAAAATGGCCAGAGATCATATCAATGAAGTCAGCCACATCAGAAAGGTTTCTGCTCTGAGGACCTCCTTCTCCAGAAATGGCTTACCAGTACAAATTGTGAGTGACAACGGACCACAATACACATCAGAAGAGTTCAGACTATTCACAAAAAAAATGGCATTCAACATTTCATGTCAGCTCCTCACCACCCTGTAATGTATGTGTTGCCTGAAAGGTTTATCCATACCTTTAAGAAGTCCATTAAAGAGATGGACAAGGAGGACGTTTCTGTACAGCATAGGTGCAGAACTTCCTTTTTATGTATCAAAACTCTGGTCACGTGACAACAAATCAAACACCTGCAATGCTATTCATGAACAGAAGTCTGAGACCTCGTATAGACCTATTGAAACCAGATCTACAGAGGGAAGTGCAGAATACACAGTTCAGCCAATTATCAAGTAAATCAGCAAGGTGCTTTGAAGTTGGACAGGGAGTCCTAGCACGTGATTACCAAGGAGGCAAGCAGACACCTGGTCGGATAGCTACAAGAACTGGACCACTGATGTCCACAGTCGATGTTGAAGGTCAGAAGTGGAGACATCATGTGGAACAGATACTGGACGTTCAGTCAAAGGGCACACCTGAGTCGATGGCATCCAACAAGATGAACATATTACAGTCCCTGGAATTACCTCTCAGTGATGATCATGTCACCAACAGCAACGTGACACCTGCAACAGAGAAAGTTGTCTTTGACTGGACAAACCTGATGTCACTCCACAGGTCCAGAGACACTATACTGATAGAAACAGAGTACCACACAAAGGACTGGATCTTTAGTACATGTATAGCGAAGTTAGTTATGGATGGTTATTTAAAAAGAAAAAAATCAAGAAAACACTGTTAATGTGAAAGCATGTTTATTTGAATCTCCTCCGTTAAAGGGAAATTGAATGTTTTGTTACATATATGCATTTGCTTTGATTCGTTGCTCTCTCTGCAAAGGGGATATATACGTTAACTTCATTTCTGAGTGTACGTATCCCTTTATTTATTTGATATGTAATTGTACAGATACAGCACTTTCCTTCTTACTCTCAACTACAGAGTGAATTTTTGTTTCATTTGGAGAGCTCATCATTACCGAAAACACTGAAATATCTGACAAAAAGCATGGGACTTTATCTTTAGAAACCTGCTGGTAATTGTATACCAGACACAAAAGTACTCATTAACAATAATCAGTTTTTCACTACTGAGCCAATTTTGAATCCAGTTGGTGACTATCATTTGGATTTCATCGACTTTTTCTTATCTGACCAGCAGCCTGCCATGAGGAAGTCGTTTGGAATGCAGTGCCTGGACGGGCAGCTGAGGCAGAAACTGTCATCACATTTAAAATCTATCTAAATTAGAACATCATGTGAACCGAGAGATATGAACTGAGAGCTGGATAGCCACAGAAGAACAAAAAAAAAGCACTTCGCTCTTTTCTTTGATTCTAAGGGTAAGATGTCAAGAAATATTCATGAAAAGCATCCTGGAGTGGAAAGTGATGCATCATTGTCAGCTCTGGAAGCCAAGTCACAGAGTTAATGCGCATATTGAATGAGTAAGGTGTTGTGTGATTGTAACAGGAACAAAAAACGACACACATTTGTTAAATGATTAAAGAAATGAGTTTTTAATTCCATGTAAGTATATCAGGATACAGGTTTCTTACTAAAGACTATAATAATCCACAAAGCAAATAACAGAGGAATGCACCCATTCCAAATATTTCTATTACTGTTAAAATCTATGAAGAGAGGCGTAATATAGTGGAGGATTAGATTTTACTGAACTACATCAAATGTTTCTTGATGGTAAAATAGGAGTGGAAGAAAATGAGTAGAAGGAAAGTGAAAGAAGAAACCTTTATTCTGAACGACTGAAGGTACTCTCTTGCACCTTAACCTTTTCATTGTTACCCTATCAGATGTGCCTGTGGCCTACTTGAAAGATAAATTAGTAATTTAGAACCCATTTGGGTTGCATTCTAGGCTGCTTTGTATTATGGATTTGCATCAATAAAAATAGCACGATTCTATTTGCAAGCTAATGGATTAGGTGATGGGCCAAACAGGTAATTACCTGGTAATCATTTTGTAATTTCAAGCTTATAACTTTAAATTAAAATTTCTCTTCATGGATGCTAATCTATCTGGTGTGTACTCACAGAATTTTCAGCTTTATTTCAGAGTTTATTTGTTATATGAAGGTTTCCATAGAAATATTTTCCTCCATTACCACGGTGACTGCCTGCCTAAAATCTCATTTGTGTATGAACTGTTGAGGAACTTGTGTGTCATGAAAGTTCAATTTCATTGTTACGATGACCTATGCTGGATAGTCTGAATACTACATCAGAAGCATTACCTCCTGCGTTAGTTACTTTGATAAAGGAACAATTGCCAGTCATACTTCAGCAGGTTTGTATATAGAGGAGTTAGTAATATAGGAAAGTGACAACACTATGAATGTGGTCTACCCGAAACTTCGTGTGAAGCACTAAAGAGGCCATACGTCACACTATATTAAGTTGACATCAGCTCCTACATTCAGCAACATAGTTATGGAATAATCTATGACAGAGTTTGCAGCACTTGCCTGAAGTGGTGGATACAGCCCAGACCATCACAGGAAAAGCCCTCCTCACCAACGAGCACACATACAAGAAGTGCTGCACAAGAAAGCACCGTGCATTTATCATCCAGGCCATGTTCTCTTGTTGCTGCAAGTATTGGAAAGGAGGTACAGGAACCTTAGGTCCCACCCAGTTTCAAAAACAGTTATTACCTTTCATCTGCTAGACCCCTTGTTATGTTTTGAAACTTCAGAACAGTAAATTAATTCAGAGGAAGACATGGGAGTCTGGGAACACAGGTGTAACTTCGTCCTTAGGCAGGTGTAGCCTAAAAATATATGCAATCAATGGATTTTTACATATAACGTGTAATTAGTTATTTAAACAAATAAGAAAGCTTAATCAAACACTATATATACAAAATAACATATTATTGAAATAATAAATGCACAACATTCCTGAACCAGCATGGATAACTTCACACATCACAACACTGAACTCATGACTGGACACAACCTATGGGCTCATTTTCAAGGATTCTACAAGTTGAGTTGTCAGTATTATTTATTTATTATTAGTTCTTTTTTTTTTGTGTATTTGTACCGTGTGTCTCCTTTTGTACATTGCCAGCCTGACATTGTCAGTCTTTGCTGGTATGTAGTTTTTCATTGATTCTATTGTATTTCTTTATTCTACTGTGAACACCAGCAAGTAAATGACTATCAGGATAGTACAATGGTATGCAAAAGTTTGGGCACCCAAAATTTCTGTTATTGTGAATAGTTAAGTGAGTAGAAGATGAACTGATCTCTAAAAGTCATAAAGTTAAAGATGAAACATTCTTTTCAACATTTTAAGCAAGATTAGTGTATTATTTTTGTTTTGTATGATTTTAGAGTGGAAAAAAAGGAAAGGAGCATCAAGCAAAAGTTTGGGCACCCCAAGAGATTTGAGCTCTCAGATAACTTTTACCAAGATCTTAGACCTTCATTAGCTTGTTGGGGCTATGGGTTGTTCACAATCATCATTAGGAAATGCCAGGTTATGCAAATTTCAAAGCTTTATAAATACCCTGCCTCCTCAAACCTTGTCCCAATAATCAACAGCTATGGGCTCCTCCAAGCAGCAGCCAAGCACTCTGAAAATTAATATAATTGATTCCCACTAAGCAGGATAAGACTATAAGAAGATAGCAAAGCGTTTTCAGGTAGCCGTTTCCTCAGTTCATAATGTAATTAAGAAATGGCAGTTAACATGAACGGTGGAGGTCAAGTTGAGGTCTGGAAGACCAAGATAACTTTCTGAGAGAACTGTTCGTAGGATTGCTAGAAAGGCAAATCAAAACCCCCGTTTGACTGCAAATGACCTTCAGGAAGATTTAGCAGACTCTGGAATGGTGGTACACTATTCTACTGTGTAGTGACACCTGCACAAATATGACCTTCATTGAAGAGTCAGCAGAAGAAAACCTTTTCTGCATCTTCACCACGAAATTCAGCATCAGAAGTTTGCAAGGGAACATCTAAACAAGCCTGATATATTTTGGAAATAAGTCCTGTGGACTGATGAAGTTAAAACAGAACTTTCTGGCTGCAACACACATCAAAGTTGCTGGTGAATGCAGCAGGCCAGGCAGCATCTCTAGGAAGAGGTACAGTTGACGTTTCGGGCCGAGACCCTTCGTCAGGACTAACTGAAGGAAGAGCTAGTAAGAGATTTGAAAGTGTGGACTTCAGTTAGTCCTGACGAAGGGTCTCGGCCCGAAATGTTGACTGTACCTCTTCCTAGAGATGCTGCCTGGCCTGTTGCATTCACCAGAAACTTTGATGTGTGTTGCTTGAATTTTCAGCATCTGCAGAATTCCTCATGTTTACTTTTTGGCCGCAATGAGCAAAGGTATGTATGGATAAAAAAGTGTGCAGAATTTCTTGAAAACTGTTAAGTACGGGGGTGGATCGATCATGCTTTGGGCTTGTGTTGCAGCCAGTGGCACGGGGAACATCTCTGTAGTAGAGAGATGAGTGAATTCAATTAAATACCAGCAAATTCTAGAAGCAAACATCACATCGTCTGTAAAAGGGCTGAAGATAAAAAGAAGATGGCTTCTACAACAGGACAATGATCCTAAACACACCTCAAAATCCACAATGGACTACCACAAGAGGTGCAAGCTGAAGGTTTTGCCATGGCCCTCACATTCCCCCGACCTAAACATCATCGAAAATCTGTGGCTAGACCTCAAAAGAGCAGTGCATGCAATACGGCTCACGAATCTCACAGAACTAGAAGACTTTTGCAAGGAAGAACGGGCGAAAATCCCTCAAACAAGAATTGAAAGACCCTACAGAAAGTGTGTACAAGCTGTGATACTTACCAAAGGGGCTGTTACTAAGTACTAACCATGCAGGGTGCCCAAACCTTTGCTTCGGGTCCTTTTCCTTTTTGGTTATTTTGAAACTAAAAGATGGAATTTAAAAAGTAATCTTGCTTAAAATATTAAAGAAATGTGTCATCTTTAACTTTATGTCTTCTGGATATCAGGTCATTTTTTACTTGCTTAGCTATTCACAGGAACAGAAATTTTGACCGGGGTGTCCAAACTTTTGCATGCCACTGTATATGGTGACGTACATAAACCTTGATAATAAATTTACTTTGAAACTTTGAAAATCTCTGAGCAGTGACGGTTTCATCAAGATCTGCCACTCAAACTAGCTCATTAGAAAAATGACCCTGAAACATCTTTGAGCCCAGGAGAGGAGACACCAAGACAGGTAAAGGGATGGAAACATAAAGGTGCTTTGTTTCATGATTTACCTTGACAGAAACTGTGCAAACATTAATGCTGAGCCTACACAGAACCAGAAGATTTTTGGGGAAAGTAACGAATAATTATACCAAATTTATTTTGAATCCCATGGAGCATGTGGAAACCTTCCAATACCCAGGCGGCTCTTTTTTTTTTCTCTTTCTTTTTTTTAGGTAGGACTATATATATGGGGGGGGGAGGGTTAAGGGGAGGCGGGGTGGGTAGATTTTATCTTTTCATGTATTGTTTTTGAAAATTTAATAAAAATTGTAGAAAAAAAAGAACCAGAAGATTTTTTTTTGCATTAAAAACAAGATATTCAGTAATTTAAATTTGGCATAAGATCAGATGTATTCATAAATGTTTTAGATTAGCTGATGTTTTTCTGACTATTGAAAATTGGAAGATAATGCAGCAACAGTTTCCATTTTGACTGGATTGTTTTAAATCTGCAAAATAATTGTGAGTTATTGAGATTAAGTCTTGGAATTACAGTATCATACAGCATGAAAACTGGCCCTTCAACCCAACTAGTCCATGCTGACCAAGGTGCCCATTGGAGCTTGTCTCATTTTCCGATGTTTGGCCCATACCCTTTTAAACATCTCTATCCATGTACCTGACCAATTGCCCTTAGGGTAGCTTGGGAATGGGTGAAGGTTAGCAGTGCCTGACTAATTAGCCATTTACGTCCCTATGGAAATCTGATCGGATTTTCTCCCCTGTAGGCAAATGAAGAAACCAGCCTACAGACCATTTCAATCTGAGGTGAAATATGCTGAAGTTATTGCAATTTACATAAAACTGGCTTAAGGTTTAAGTAATCCACTTGCCATGTCCCTGAGCATCTACAGAGAACCAGCATAAGAAATGGACTGAGCTGTTTAGTTTGACATCCCCATCTGCTGGTGGTGGAAATTTGCACACAAGGCAGAGGGTGGATGTGTTTAATTGACTTGCTTATGTACCACTGTCCCAGAGGGCTTACCAATTAAGATGCTGGTATGAAGAGAATTGGCATGAGCAATCCAACATGCTGTACTGGCAGCATGCCAAAACAAGGACAGAAATACACAGTAAGCATTCTTGCAGGGACTTGCACTGAAATAGTTTTTTAGAGAATAAATCTTTCTTAAGATTTTAAGTATTCAGCTTTTATGGGTTTAACTTAACTTCATAATGTTAAATTTTGAAAGGTGATCATTGTTATATGAAAATCAGTTTTCAAATTTTTAAGAATTTGAAACTAAGCATTAACATTTCTGCACCATTACATTCCTCTTCAATTGACAATTTTATAAGCCATAAAAGAACATGTGGTGCTTAGTAACCTTTACTGAGAATGAAGAGCATATTGAAGACGAGTACTGCTGGGCTGATATCGAAGTAACATTATTTTCAGTTGCTTTTTCTTTAAAATCAAAACATACATGAAATGCACTGACCGTTCACCTTCACAACTAAATTTCAAGTTCAAGTTTAGTGTCATTCAACCATACATGAATACCCATGGATAGAACCACATGAACAGCATTCCTCTGGGACTGAGGTGGAAAACACAGTACCAACAGCTGTACACAGTGCAAGGCACATATAGCACATATAAGATAGCAATCACACAAAAAAGACAATATAGTCCAAGTCCATGAGTGTCTTGTCCTGTATGGATGTTGTCACTAAAAATAAGCCTGCGGTAGTCTGCAGACAAACAGATTATCTTACACTGAGCAAACACTGGAGGGCAGTACTAACAGGAGGTGCCAGCCTCCAATCCAACATGGACGCCGTGCCACACTGCCTTCAGTGTCTTCTCTCCTGGGCTTCAACAGGTGACACTGCAGCACGAGGACTAGTGAAGGTGACATTTGAGGCCACACAGCTGCCCTGCCATTAGTCTCACCACTCAACAATGAGCCAGTCTTGCAGTATTCCACATTTCCGATATCCAACTGGGTCTTACGATCCCAAGAAAATAGGTCCAAGATAATCACTCACTGTTAGACTGCACAACACCTTCGCATAGTGTCTTGCATCGTAAAAGAGATTGTAAAACGGTTGTTTTAGATAACTTATCTCTGGTTAAATGAGTTGAGGAACACTTCATACCTTATTATCAAATTTAGTCCTAAGACCATAAGATTATAAGACCTAAGAGTAGAATTAGGCCATTCAGCCTATCAAATCATGGTTGGTTTATTTTCCCTTTCAACCCCATTCTCTTGCCTTTTCCTAGTAATCTTTGACACACTCACTAATCAGGAACCTATCAATCTCTGCTTTAAATATATCCAGTGACTTGGCCTCCACAGCCATCTGTAGCAATGTACCAATTCATCATCATCTAGCTAAAGAAATTCCTCCTCATCTTTGTTCTAAAGGGGCATGCTTGTATTTTGAGGCTGTACCCCCGGTCATAGGCTTTCCCAGTATTAGAAACATCCTCAGAACTTCTCTCTCTCTAGGGCTTTCAATTTCCACAGGTTTCAATGAGATCCTCCCTCATTCTTCTAAACTCCAGTGAGTACAGGCCCAGAGCCATCAAACACTTCTCATATGTTAGGCTTAAGCTACCACATAAAGCAAGAAGTTGAAACATTTGACTGTTTTCAAGTCTGGGCAGTAAACCACAGGCTAAACTTGCTTCCAATATTTCTAATACATCATGTTTTAGGTCATAGAGTGGTTGGATATAGGTAATGATTTCAGCTACGATATAAAATTCACTTACATCGTGTATAAAATTCTATCATGTAGCTGAGGTCCAGGAATAGTGTTGGCCTCAACCACTGAAGCAGAAGTTGGTGGATTGGATTAAGTATGTTGCCAGAAAATGTAAGGAACACAGTTTCTTCCAGGTGTCTTCTTTAACTTTTTGCCCCCAGTAAATCAGTTCTCACCCACAAGCACTTTTCTGTCTCTATCACATTGCCATGGCTGCTGATATATTCAGGGAATGACCCCTTTCCATCTAGAAAATCTTTGGGATACTTACTCCAAACCACCAACTTCTGTTAAGGTCTCTGCAATATACAATGTCAAGAGAAATAAAATGAAACAAAGAGCTAGCAGAAAGTTGATGGGTTGAATGGCCTCCCCTTCTATGCACTAATTATTCTCTGAACCTAAGAGAATTGAAACTTTGTGCCATGGAAGCTGACAGTTCTTCAATGTTGTGTAAGTTCATAAACTGGTGGAAAGTTTCAGAAACGTTCTTTTCAGAAGGGGCCACTTTTTCCTCTCATGCAACAGACCACAAGAAGTCACCAGTAACTTACAGTAAATGAGTTATTTTTTAAAGCGTGCTCTTTGTGGAATGAAAGACCATGCGTACTGATAATACAGGAATCTGGTAGGTCATGGTCACCCGGCTGATGGTCAAAGCCGTTACTCATTGTTAGAAACAACAGGTCTTTCAGCTCATCAGGCCTACTTTCCTTTCACTCAGATCATCGATTATCTATAATCAACATATTTATGATCTATTTATCAACATCTTAGCTCCATCTACTTGGATTACACAACATTTTGGAAATAAGAAAATGTAATACTTCTGTTCTCTTAGTCTGTTCATAAATGGAAATAGGATGCACCTGTAAAGTGACAACTGTACAGGGTGCAGGCCATTGCTAAGGTGCTGTTGATTCTGAAGTACTTATGTCACTACTGCTTCTGGTTATGAAAGCCTTTAGGAAATTTAATACCCGAAATTCTGATGTGCCTTCTTGCTTCTTGAGCCATTGATAAAGGATAGGTAATGTAACATAGACATTTCTTAGGAATGTGAATCCTGGTACTTTTCACTGTGAACCATGCCCAGGTTTTCAAAAGCAAAATGGAGCAGAAGTTTCAGTGGAAGTGTGGATTTAAATCTGTGCCTGAAATAAACATTTTGTTTCCCACCCAATCATGTTGTCTCCTGTCTTTGACCTCACACATAAAGCATATTAGAGTCAAACCTAAACCAGGCATAACTGCTAGGATCATTTGATACCCAAAGAGCATGTTAACATTCTGCTGAATGTAATTGTGGCAACATTGATCACGTAACAACACTCTGTAAGTGGTGACATGAGCATCACGAGGATGAAGCCAGCTAACTATCTTTCAGCTGAATTTGTGATCATGTTTCGGTCAGCTAGAAAGTATTAAAAAAAACTGCAGAAATAAAATCTAAAATACAGCACTTAAACTAAAACTGCAGATGGATTTAATGAGAAATACATGTATATGGACTTCTGCTTCATGGAAATTTACTTTTAATAGTGGATGACTTGCTTCTAATCAAGCTTTGTGTGGATTCACAGGTAAATGAGGAAATACAAACTCTTCCACAGATAGATCAGAAGATACCTGATAGGCAGATGGATAGGATATTTGTGATTTGGTGCAGTCCTTCTATTCTTTGTGCAGGGCTTTGGTGGACTCCCAACCAAACAGGATGAGAAGGATCACTGCTGCTCAGTAGATGATAAATTTTAAGCTGGGTCTCAAGTCTTCAAATACTCTTTTCTTCAATTAGTTCAAGATGGCTCTGGTGCATTAAAAATGTGAAATTCATCATCAGTGTTTGCCTCCACTGAGAGCTGTCCCTCCAGGTACGAGGAGTAATCTGTGTTTTCTAGGGACTTGGATTGAATCTTTATTGTCAGAAGGAAGAGTTGTACAATGGACAGGAACTGGTGGAAGAGCTTTGCCTTGTAGAATTTGCCTGAGAAGCCCATTCTTCAGTATAGTAACCTTATCAGTCAGGAGACATCTCAACACAGCAGCATAGATCTTTCGTATCAGCACAGAGAACATTACTGTATGTGGTACTATGGTATTTGATATTATAAAAGAAGTTAAAGATCCTAGACGTCAGCAGATGACACATTCCCAGCTATTGCTGGATAAACAGTCCACTTCAATTTCTAGCAACACAAATAAAAGTGAACGTAGCAGGCCAGGCAGCGTCTCTAGGAAGAGGTACAGTCAACGTTTTGGTCCGAAACCCTTCATCAGGACTAAGTGAAAGAAGAGTTAGTAAGAGATTTGAAAGTGGGAGGGGGAGGGGGAGATCCGAAATGATAGGAGAAGACAGGAGGGGGAGGGATGGAGCCAGGAACTGGACAGTTGATTGGCAAAAGGGATATGAGAGGATCATGGGTCAGGAGGCCTAGGGAGAAGGAAAAGGGGGGGGGAGGGAAGCCCAGAGGTTGGGCAAGGGGTATAGTGAGAGAGACAGAGGGAGGAAAAGGAGAGAGAGAAAACGAATGAGTGTATATAAATAAATAACAAATGGGGTACAAGAGGGAGATGGGGTATCAATTTCTATTTTGGTTCATATGGGCAAAGAGTGACACCTGTTTTCCTCTTATTACAGGGAGAGAGAGAGAGCCTGTGGTATGTTGAATTACAGGGTGAACGAGTAGTCTTTAGGGTTCTGCAAGTCTGTGTCTTTATTGATGCTTTGCTACATGCTTGAGTACTTGGTGGGGGGTGCCGTTGTTTTTTTTGCTGGTTAGGGGGGTTGTTGCTTTGCTGCTGCTTACATGTGGGAGAGGGGAGCAGGGGGGACTTTGGGGTTCTAACATTTAACTGTTTTTTATTCTTTGGGGCACTTCTCTTTTCGTGGATGTTTGCGAAGAAAAAGAATTTCAGGATGTATATTGTATACATTTCTTGGACATTAAACATACCTTTGAAACCTTTGAAGATGGGCAAACTAGTAGCATAGTGGTTGGCATAACACTTTACGGTGCCAGTGACTGGGGTTCAATTCCGACTGCTGTCTTTGAGTTTGTACGTTTTCCCCGTGACCGTGTGGGCTTCATCTGGAAGCTCCAGATTCCTCCCACTTTCCAAAGATGTACGGGTTGGTAGGTTACTTGAACACATGGTATAATTGGGCAGCAGGGGCTCATTGGGCTGGAGGGGTTTATTACTATGCTGCATCTCGAAATAAATAAGCAAACGTCAGCACATACATAGAAGAAGGCAGCATAGCATAAACATTATAATAATTGATGGAAAAAGAGGGGTTTTGGGTAGCAACAACTGGTGATGTTTAGAATGACTAGGGAGGAGATATTTGCAGTGTAATAACCTATTAAGGTGGATAAATCCTCAAGGCTTGACAAACCAAGAGGCTAGAGAAGAAATTGTGAAGGCCTTTGCATAGCTAATTGCTTCATCCTTAGCCTCTGGAGAATTTCCTGAAGATTGAAACATGACTACTGTTGTTCTGTTGTTCAACAAGGGTAACAATGATGAGCTCGGAATGTGCAATCAGAATCAGGTTTAATATCAGTGGCATATGTCATGAAATTTGTCAACTCGGGAGGACTTCTGGGTCACCAAGAGAATGGCAGCATGGGAAAAGGTCTCTCGACAAAAAAGAACATAAACTGCCCCAAAGTCGAAATTAGACAAATATTTAGTATTGTATAACTATATCAATAAAAGGGGCAAGGATGGAGTCCAAGTACAAGAATAAAAAGTCCGCTCAGAAGGCTGATAAACGTAAAAAGACGCAGCAAGAAGAGGGGTCTAGCTCCTCCACGGCTAGCCAGGACGGAGACAATGTGGAAGAATCGGTGAACCTGACTTTGATTCTTGGAGAGATTCGTGATTTCCGACAAGATATCAACAAACAGCTGGAAGATATTAAAAGAGAAATAGGAAAAACTAATCTGAGGTTAGATGAAGCTGAAGTGAGGATTGTAGGGACTGAGGAGAGGCTGCAAAATGCAGAGGAAGTGATGGGAGAAATGCTGAAGCTACAAGAGCAGCTCCAGTGGAAGCTAATAGACCAAGAAGGGGAAATGTGAGGATCTATGGAGTTCCCGAAGGAGCTGAAGGTAAACCCAGATTGGTGATTCCCTTTGAGGAGAAGCTGCTTAGAGAGAATTTTGAAATACCAGACGCAAAAGACCTACAGATAAAAAGGGCCCACCGCATGTTGGCACCACAACACATCGGGCACCTTTGCCAGGCGGAAGGAATATGCGGAAACACGGAGGGTCCTGAAGGAAAACAACATCAGGTTTCAGACCCTGTATCCAGCTCTGCTAAGAGTCTTTTACGACGAAGGGAGAAAAACCTACGCTACAGTGGAAGAGGCAACGGTGGATCTGGCGGTTCGGGGACTACCCATAAAAGTTATCACCCAACCGGAGTCATTACTGGAGAGAAGATTCAGCGGTGGACATGGCAGCCAGTGCAGCAAGGACACTCCACTCAATCCAGAGTGTCAAGCTATAAGGAAAAGCTGCAAGTACTCAGATGCGAACGTACAGAGAGTGTAGAATAATTGAGAAATGTTTGAAAAGAGTAAATCTTACTTAAAGGTAAAATGAAAGCTGATAATTGAAAATAATCTAGACGGAATAACTTGAACGATAGCAATATGGTCGAGACATAAAAAGGAGAGAATCCTCTATGGCTGTTCACACTGCGGAGGGCCCTCGAACACAGACTGGAGATGGGGTTATCCCTCTGAATTGAGTCGGGTCGGTGCTCCGGCCTCACTGTTGGAAGTCGGGAAAAATTTTCAAATATTCTATTGTTCAAAAATGCATAGGGTTTGGTTTTATGTTCTGGTTTAATGTTGAGAAGGGATTGCTTACTGTTGGTTTAGAAAAGGAGAGTGTTTTTTTTCTGTTAGAGAAAAATGTAAATTGAACTGGTAAAAATAATTTCCTATAATGTAAATGGGGTTTTGAATCCAATTAAGAGAAATAAGTTTACATCTAAATTGAAAAAAGAGAGGGCACAAATAGCTTTCCTTCGGGAAAAGCACATGAGCGAATCCCAACATGCAAAATTAAAAGAATGGGCTTTAAGCATGTATTTTATTCATCATATAAATTGGGCCACAAAAGAAGAGTAGCTACTTTAATATCAAGTGCTCTTAATTATGAACATATTTCAGAGACTAAAGACAAGAACGGACGATTTGTAAAAATTACAGGAAGAATAGAAGGTATGGAAATAACATTGTTGAATGTTTATGCTCCACCAGGTTATGAATGGTCATTCTATAGACACATTTTGACCTAATGGTCAGCTCTCAAGGGGTAGTAATCTGTGGAGGGGATTTTAATATTTGGTCAAACCCTGCGTTAGATTCTTCAAGAACAGTTATTCAGAATAAACCTCTGACTAGGAAAGTGAATTCATTGATGAAGGAGCTGGGAATTATAGATGTGTGGAGGGAATTACACCCCACTAGTAAAGACTATATGCATTATTCTTTCCCTCATTCAGCTTATTCAAGGATAGGCTTTTTTTTATATTTAACATAAATAGATTCAGGATAAAAGAGTGTAATATTGCAACAATTGATCTGTCGGACCATAGTCCAGTCTCCATGTCTCTAGTTCTGGAAAGGAAAATGAGGAAAACACTAGGGTGGTTAAATTCACATATACTCAATAACCCAAAAGTAGTGGAGAAATTAAGGGGAGAAATCAAAGTATACTCAGACCATAATGAGACGGGAGAAATATCACCAGTTATCTTATGGGATACATTGAAAGCTGTACTGAGAGGGAAAATTATTTTCATTACTACTCTCATGAAAAATTTCAATGCACAAAAATTAGCAGACCTTCAAGGAAAATTAAAACAACATGAAGTTGTAGATAGCAAAAAAATTAGTTCTAATTTAAAACAGGAAATTAAGAAAGTGCAAAGTGAAATTGATGATATATACACATTGGAAACTCAAAGAAACTTTCTTTACCTGAGACAAAAGAATTATAAAGTAGGAGGAAAATCAGCTAGATTATTAGCATATAAATTATGTAAACAACAAGCAGACAATACAATTCATAAAATAAAGAATCCAAAAAAAAAATCTTGTGGAGAATACAATAAAGAAAATTCAAGAGAGTTTTGAAACATATTATCGAGAGCTGTACTCTCAACTGGGGGCCTCCAATGAGCCCTATATAGACAATTTCCTGAATTCTTTAGATCTACCCAAGCTCACATATTTACAAAATGAATGCCTATTGCAACCAGTAAATACCAAAGAACTGAATGTGGCCATCTCTAGATTAAAGACCGGGAAGTCTCCAGGCTCTGATGGGTTTACCTCAGAGTTGTACAAGTCACTGAAGTCACAGTTAGTTCCATTATTACTTAACACCTTTAATTGGATCTTACAGAGAGGAGAAATTCCACCTTCCTGGAGAGAGGTGATTATCTCAGTTATTCCTAAAGAGGGAAAAGATAAACTAGAATGTGGTAATTACCAGCCAATCAGTGTTCTTAATTTGGACTACAAATTATTTACACCTATATTAGCTCGTAGACTGGTAAAGCTTCTACCTGGTCTCATCCACTTAGACGAGACTGGATTCATTCAGCAAAGACAAACTCAGGACAACATAAGGAAAACTTTACACATACTAGAACAGGTTATGAAGAATGGGGCAGAGACAATGGTAGTGGGATTAGATGCTGAGAAAGCTTTTGATTCAGTTAGTTGGGTATTCCTATACAGAGTGTTAGAAAGTTTCAGCTTTCAAGAAAAGTTTATTAAAGTAATCCAGACTTTATGTGACAGCCCTACAGCTCAAATTAAGATAAATGGGGACCTCTCTGACTCTTTTACTTTAGAGAGAGGAACTAGACAGGGATGCCCAATTTCTTCTCTCCTTTTTGCATTATATATTGAACCTCTTGCCCAACTAGTAATACAGAGCGAAATTGTAAAAGGTATCAAGGTTGCAGGGATTGAACAGAAGGTGGCGATATTCACAGATGTCGTTTTAGTCTATTTGAGTGAACCAGAAAAATCATTTATAGATTGTTAACACTGTTGGATGAGTTCGGGAAAAGATCAGGTTATAAAATTAATGTAAAGAAAACATAGGTTTTGTCCTTAAATTATACGGCATCCAGAAAACCGCAGGATACATATGATCTTAAGTGGGAAGCTAAATATTTAGGAATAACCCTGCCAAAAGATCTTTCAACATTGTCACTAGCAAATTATGGGCCATTAATTTCAGAGATAAAAGCAGATATACATAGGTAGAATCTTATCCCCTTTTTAAGTTTAAATTCAAGGATAAATACCATAAAAATGAATATTCTCCCTTGGTTACTTCACATTTTCCGGACTTTACCTGTGGAGGTGGATGATAATCAATTCAGAGAATGGGACAAATGGAATTCCCACTTTATCCAGCAAGGAAAGAAATCTAGAATCCAATTTAGCACCTTACAGTTAGGAAAGGAAGGAGGAGATATGGCACTTCCTTGTTTGAGAAATTATTTTTATGCTTCACAGATAACCCCTCTGTTATATTGGTGCAATATGGAATATAAGGCTAGTTGGAAGGAAATAGAATTTGGATTGATTGACAGTTTTCCTCTACAGGCCTCAATAGCGGACAAAGGATTGATGGCCCAATTGGAAAAGATTAAAAACAGCTGGATGAATGTCACATTAAAAGTATGGCAGAAGGTGGCTAATTCATGTGGAAACAGTAACATGTTAAAACTTTTCAGATGGTGTGCCTATGATACCGAATTTCTTCCCAGCAGAGGAGATAAAAGATTTGAACTGTGGATAAAGAAAGTTCTAACAACCTACTTCTCATTCACGCATAAAAGTGTATTACAAAATTTTCAATCCCTGCAGGACAAACATGGCCTAGAACACAATGACTTTTTTAGGTACCTTCACGTACGACATCATGTTAACCTGAGTTGTAGATATACAGACTTATCAACAGTAGAATTAGGATTTTTTTAGATTCTGAATTCGGCTTACAGTTCAATACTAAGTAAATCAATTTCTCGATTATATAATGCTCTCTCTCATACCAAAAATGAAAACATATTGTATGTTAAAGAGAAGTGGGAGAAAGAAGTGGGGTTGGTACTTTCAAAGGAGGCTTGGGGGAAAATATGCAGCTTCCAGTGGTCTTCGACTAACTCTTTGATTTGGAGAGAACATTGTTGAAAAAATATTATAAGATACTTCAAGACCTCATATCAGGAAAAATATAAAGACGGAAACGTGGCGTGTTGGAGAAGGTGTGGCTCCAAGGAGACAAATCATTTCCATGTATTTTGGGATTGCCCTAAATTAAGTTTATATTGGGAAGGTATTCACAGAATATTAGTTAAGGTATTTAAGGCTCAGATACCTCTGAACTTTGAGACTCTCTACTTGGGGCATGTATTGTTTTTGGAACAGAAGAAAGATATAAAGCTGCTGCAGGCCCTTTTAGTAGCAAGTAAGAAATCAATCACCAGAAAGTGGTTCAATCCAACATCACCTACATTAGAAGATTGGCATGAAATCATTTTGGAAATATTTAAAATGGAAAAGATGACCTACTCTCTAAGAATTCAAAAGGAAATTTTTTTTAATCAAATTTGGAATAAATGGATTGAATGTATAATCCCAGAGCGAGCAGACTTTAGATGACTCTCTGAATAGTTTATACTATTAGTCTCACCAACATAATAATAGTGTTAACGTAAGCACCCTTGGCTCGAATGTTTACTGTGCTTTTTTTTTTGGAAAATGTGGAATTAACACAAGTAAAGAAAAGATCTGGGGAAATTTTGGACCAGAAAGAAATGGACCAGAAGAGGTACATGGAAATTAGTATTCAACCACTATTATTAATATTTTCTATAACAACTATTATCATTTAGAACATTAAATCGGTTTAAGGCAGTACTATGAATGGTAAGTAACTAGGTAGTGTAGTGGAACAGTGGGGCATAGCAGTATAAGTGCATAGTTTGTTGAAAACAATAGAACAGCTGGACAGGGTGGTGAGAAAGGCTTTTAGCACACTTGCCATCATGAAGGAGGCACTGAGTACAGGAGTTGGGACATTAGTTTGTAGTTGTGCAAGTCATCAGTGAGGTTACGGTTGGAATACTGTGCAGAGTTTTGGTCACCCTGCTATCAGAAAGATGTGGGTAAGCTGTAAACGGTGCAGAAAAGACTTATGAGGATGTTACCAGTACTAGAGTCCTGAGTTTTAGGGAGAAGCTGGTCAAGCAAGGCCTTTATTCCTTAGAAATGAGGAGCAAACTCATAGAAATAAAAAAAAATAGAAATAAAGCTTATAAAATGGTTGGCAAAGTAGCACTGCATTTTGTGCAATCACTTTATGACATCAGAGATCACCAATTGGGATTTGGTTTCCATCACTGTCTGTAAGGAGTTGGTATGCTCTCCCCACGACCATGTCTGTTTCCTCTGGGTACTCCGGTTTCCTCCCACATTCCAAAGATGCATGATTAGATTTGGCACTGGAAGTATGGTGACATGTGTGGGTTGCCCCCAGCACAATCCTCGCTGATTTGATTAGACGCAAACTGTATATTTCAATGTTTTGAAGTAATGTAACAAATAAAGGTAGTTTTTAATCTGAAAAGTTTAAAATTATGAGAGGCATAAATAAGATGGATGGGAATGGTCTTTTTCCCTGGGGAGTCATAAACAAGGTAGCATAGATTTAGGCTGAGAGGGGAAAGATTTAAAATGGACCTCAGGGGCAACCTTTTCACACAGAGGGCAGTGGGGATATAGAACGAGTTGTCAGAGGACATGGTTGATCAGGTACAATAGTGTCATTTACAAAGTACTTGGACAGGTACATGGAGGGATAAGTGCGAAATGCAGGAAATTGGGACCAGTTATGTGAGCGCTGTAGTTGGAATGGACTTGCTGGACCATGGGATCGGTATGTGTGCTGTATTAATCCATGACTCCATGAGTCTACCCGATTCCATCATCATCATCAGCCTTTTGTCATCTTCACCTATCATCTCCCAGCTTTTGATTCTGTCCCTTCCCTCATCTGCCTGTCACACTCCTCACCTGATTCCACCTATCACCTGCCAGTTTATGATCCATCCCTGTCCCTCACCTTTTTATATTGGTTATCTCCCCTCTATCATTCAGTCCAGATGCAGGGTTTCAACCTGAAACATTGATTTTCCATTTCAAAAACTTAAAGTACCATCTAAAAATTAAAACTGACACTATTATTGGGAAACACAAACACGAGGAAACCTGCAGATGCTGGAAATTCAAGCAACACACATCAAAGTTGCTGGTGAACGCAGCAGGCCAGGCAGCATCTCTAGGAAGAGGTACAGTCGACATTTCGGGCTGAGACCCTTCATCAGGACTAACTGAAAGAAGAGATAGTAAGAGATTTGAAAGTGGGAGGGGAAGGGGGATATCCAAAATGATGATGCTGCCTGGCCTGCTGCGTTCTCCAGCATTTTTTGTGTGTGTTACTATTATTGGGAGCCAGATATGCCCTGTGCATTGCCACTTTGTAAATTTCTCTTCACAGGTTCTGCCTGCCCCTGCTGTGTTCTACCGGCACCTTGTGTATTGCTCAAGTTTAAAAGAAGCATGGAAGCAACACTCTGGTCAGTTGAAAGAGATCACAGGAACCAGGGCTGCAGTGAGCTGAATTAGTCTTTGGCAATTAGAGCTCAGGTGAGTCAGAAAAGAGTGCTGAAACTGGGGCCCTAGTGAGTCGGAAGGAACTAGAATCAGAATCAGGTTTATTATCACTGACATATGTTGTGAAATTTGTTGTTCTGTGGCAGCAGTTCTGTGCAAGCAATAAATAAATAGGGCAACGACAAATAACAAGTTGGTGTTCAAGGTCTCATGGACTGTTCAGAAATCTGATGGCAGAGGAGAAGAAGCTGCTGGAATGTGGGTCTTCAGACTGCTGTACCTCCTCCCTAATGGTAATAACGAGAAGAGGCTTTTGTCCTGGATGGTGAGGTTCCTTAATGACAGATGCTGCATACTTGAGGCATTGCCTTTTGAAGATGTCCTTGATGGTGGTGAGGGTTATGCCCTTGATAGAGCTGATTGTGTCTATAACTCTCTGTGGCCTCTTTTGAACCTCCACATTGGAGCTTCCATACCAGATGATGAAGCAATCAGCCAGAATGCTCTCCACAGTCTTTGGTGACTTCCAAAATCTCAAATTCCTACTGGCATGCCTCCTTCGTGATTTCATCCATGTGTTGGGCCTGGTATAGATCTTCTGAGATGTTGATGCCTAGGAACTTGAAGCTGCTCACACTTTCCACTTCTGACCCCTTGATGAGGACTGGTGTGTGTTCTGCTGACTTCCACTTCCTAAAGTCTACAATCAACTCCTTGGGTCCTTGGTCTTGCTGATGTGAGTACAAAGTTGTTTTTGTGACACCACTCGGCTAACTGATCTATTTCACTCACATATGTCTGCTCATTGCCATCTGAGATTCTGCCAATAACAGTGGTGTCATCAGCAAATTTATAGGTGGTGTTTGAGCTGTGCCTAGACACACAGTCATGAATGTAGAGAGAATGAACCTACACACACATCCTTGAATCCTGTGTTAGTTGTCAGTGAGGAGCAGATCTTATAACTGATCCGGACTGACTGTGGTCTCCTGATTAGGAAGTCAAGAATCCAGTTGAAGAGGAAGGTACAAAGGTCCAAGATTTGAAACTTCTTGTTTAGTACTGATAGGATAATGATGTTGAATGAAAAGCTGTAATCAATAAACACTAGAACCAAGACCCTGGTGATTCAGGTAAAGCTTGAGAACATAGGCTGCAGCGAATGGAAAGGGAGCTGAGGAACCTAGGCTCTGGAGAGTGAGAAGGAACTGTGGTAAAATTTACCTGGCGAGCCATTTGTCAAGTTGCTGGGATTTCTGAATGGTCAGATAGCTTTTGAGCAGAGTTTTACTGTATTAGAAATTAATGGTCTTCTCACTTTGTCCCAAACACTTGATTTTGTAGCATTAACTCAAATGTAAGCTTCTAAGTATTGAATATTGAAAGGCTTAGATAGTGAATTGGAGAGAATGTTTCCCGTAGTTGGGAATCCAAGACCAGAGGGCACAGTCTTAGAATATAGGGGTGTCCTTTTAAAACAAAGACAAGGAGGAATTTATTCAGCTAGAGGGTGGTAAATATGTGGAATTCATTGTCACAGATGGCTGTGGAGGCCAAGTCATTGGATGTTGACACATTCTCGATTAGTAAGGGTGTCAAATATTATGGGGAAAAAGCAGGAAAATGAGGTTGAGAGAGATAATAAATCAGCGGTAATGGAATGGCAGAGCAAACTTGATGTGTTGAACAGCTTAATTCTGCTCCAATATTTTGTGGTCTTATGGTCTTAAAATAATCATTTGAATACTTTGATAGGGTTTCCCTGCTTCTTTAAGTCTTCCTTTGACTTTTTTTGAATACTACAGCAGTGTTCATATGCTGGGTTTTCTACAGGGATTTTCCTGTTGTGCAGTGATAGATTCAAATTGGTAACATGTAACCTGATGGGAATGTGTCATGCATACTAAAGAATCAAGTCCAGGGAACACAGCGGGGTTGGAGCACTAAATCAGGTTAATCTCTCACAAATTCAACCAAAAGGAGAATACAGTATTTTACAGAAAAATCCCATCAATAAAAACATTAGTCAAAACATTAGTGGCTGATAAATATAATGACCACATATCATTGTTGCTTAAGCTATGAATATTTATGTTCATTTAGAGGTCTGCAAAAAAATGTTTGGCAGTTTTTGAAATTTGTCCTGAATTGGGAAGGTGTAACTATCTTAAAATAGTTCAATAAACATTCTGTTGGAGGAACTCGGCAATCGAGCGCAGCTGTAGGTGGAAAGAAATTATCAATGTTTCAAGCTGAAACCCTGATGAGGAAACCCTGTTCCTTCAGCAGATTGTTCATAGCTCCAGACTTCGGCATCTGCAGTCTCTTGTGGCTCTGTAAAATCATTTAAACTTGTCAATGTGTACGAGATATTTATCGTGAATATAAATGTGTAAGAGAGAAGAAAAAACAAAATAAAAAGAAAAATTAAGCACATAGGCAAAGAGGCATCCTGTGCCAAGAAAAAGATGCAATCTCTAAGACTCAACATAATGAATCCATGAAGGTTGGTGGATTGGAAAGTTGGAAAACTCCTAAATATGTGGTCCCATTAAACTTGCATCATTGTGCAGTGAAACAGCGCAAGATAGTTCAATGATATCACATTAGAATAAGCTTCTCTTAAAAGTCAACTATATCGGGGGGGGGAAGGGGGGAGACAGGGACAGAAGATAATTTGTATGAATTTTACAAAAAATTATATTAATTGCTTGTGATGCAATGCAAAATTACAGTCTCGTTATGCTAAATTAACACAGTTATAAAACTGTATGCATGAAAACTATAAAAATACTTGATTCCAAATTTGGAAAAATGATGTTGCCTTTGTTCTTTATCTTGGAAAATTTGTTAACATTGGCACCTCCTGAGCAAGCATGAGATAATGTCTGAAATTAAAGCAATGGATGTCAAAGGCAAAGCACAAAGCTTTGGAAGTAACCATGTCACACACTTGGTGCTACTTATTATAGGTTAGTAACAAATTTCAACCTGTGGTTTGGGGAAAGATACAAAAGTACTCCTCACAGGCAGTGGAGCATAGTCTGAGTTCTGACTGACTTAGAAGTAGTAGCCAATCCCAACAGGGAAAGAAAGAATACGATAAGATATAGGGGCAGAATTAGGCTGTTCAGTCCATCTAACTGCTTTGCCATTCCACCATGGATGATTTATTAATTCTCTCAACCCCATTCTCCTGCCTTCTCCCATAGCCTTGATGCCCTTAGAAATGAAGAACCTATCAACCTCTGCTTTAAATATACCTAGTGACTTGGCCTCCAGAGCCAGCTGTGACAATGAATTCCACAGATTCGCTACCTACTGTCCAAAGAAGTACCTCCTCACCTCTGTTGTAAAGGGACATCTTTCTGTTCTGGAATAATAGGACGATGCTGAGGATGTTCTACGAGTCTGTGGTGGCCAGTGCAATCATGTTTGCTGTTGTGTGCTAGGGCAGCAGGCTGAGGGTAGCAGACACCAACAGGATCAACAAACTCATTCGTAAGGCCAGTGATGTTGTGGGGATGGAACTGGACTCTCTCACGGTGGTGTCTGAAAAGCGAATGCTGTCCAAGTTGCATGCCATCTTGGTCAATGTCTCTCATCCACTACATAATGTACTGGGTGGGCACAGGAGTACATTCAGTCACAGACTCATTCCACCGAGATGCAACACAGAGCGTCATAGGAAGTCATTTGTGTCTGTGGCCATCAAACTTTACAACTCCTCCCTTGGAGGGTCAGACACCCTGAGTCAATAGGCTGGTCCTGGACTTATTTCCTTGCATAATTTACATATTACTATTTAACTATTTTTGGTTTTATTACTATTTAATTATTTATGGTGCAACTGTAACAAAAACCAATTTCTCCCGGGATCAATAAAGTATGACTATGATTATGACTATGACTATAAACAAGAATGGCATGTGCACCAGAGAATTTCAACACATATGTGACAAATTGATTCTGTTATTAATAATTTTGTTTAATTAAACATGCATGCTTAAAATAAATAAAGGTATGATTCTAAGTGGAGTTTACTGCTCTGGATGAATGACTCTTCATTGTCACAGGTACTTTGGGATATCCAGAACAAGTAGAATCTCTGATGATGATATCGGGATTGTAGTTTCAGATTTCTGCTCAAACATAACTCACTGCACTAAAGTGGAAAGACTTGGTTAATATTATAACACAGTTTAGCTCCAACATTTCAGATGCCCTAGGACAGAACCATGACGTACCTACGTTTACAAAGCTACGTGAGCAGTCAGGTTACACCGGTTTTTAGTTCCAGAGATGTGCTCAATGTTTAAATTGCTCATTGTGTTTCATGTCAGACATCTCAGTCTTTGCATGGTTTCATCTCCAGTTGTGCATAGAAATGAAGCAATTCACTTGGTAACAGCTCAGAAACTAATGCTGCCTTTGCAGAATCTTAGCCCCTGCAGATACAAGCTGATTAAACTCCAAATAATAAATCATTTCAGAATTTTTACACACAAGAAAGTGATGAATTTAAACATTGGTAGGATTGGCACGTTTCCATGGTTTAGTACTTGTAATCTTATAAACTTTCTTTAAATTCAGTATCAGCATCTTTATTGCAGTAGAATACTCTCCCTCTTGCCCATAGTTTCCAGTTGGATATAATCTTATGTAGGATCTCCTCCTCGTTCCTGCTTTCACATCTCTGACCTTTCTCTCTCCCTGTGCATCTTTTCTTCCTTTCATCTATCCTATCAGCTTCACAATAGGGAATAATCCTCCCAACTTTTTGTTACTTCTGTCTGAGCACCAGATGTACTCGTTTCATGTTCCTTTAGAAAGGCATGCTCTCTTGCTGATCAGAGGATCATATGAGCCAGATGGTTAGTTCAGACCTTTGCAGTCCTCTGATCAGGTTTAATCCTCAGGACTTTATGCTGCTCAGTTTGGTTCAAAGAAAGCATTCCTCCAAACCTGGAGTGGGGCAACAAGACTATTCAGAGGAGACACAAGAAGCTACACAACAGATGCTTGAATCTGGAGAAACAAACAGTCTGGTGGTGGAACCCTATGGGCTGAGCAGCATCTGCGGGGGAAAAGATCTGCTGATGTTTCCAATTCTGATGTAGCATTTTAACCCATGACATTTGCAATTTCATTCCTTCGACAGACGCTATTCAGGGAAGAGTCACTTTCCCATCCTGGGATGTTAGCTGCTTAAAACATAATTCACAGCAATCATCCAAGTCAATCGTCCAAGTTATCTAAATTATCGTCATTTTGATAATAGAAAATTATTTAGGGAGGGAGAGGGGTCAAACAATCGCCTGAATACTGTTGTTCTTGAATCTGCAAACAAAATCTTGAACTGAAGTGAAATGAAAAAAACAAAATTAAGGAATGTGAATTATCTTTTGAGGTAACTGCCTGGGTTGTTCTAAAAAAGCTCACTGATGTCAAGCATTATGCCTTTGGGCAGGAATTGTAAAGCATGTCAAACGTGTTTTAAGGAATCTCCTGTGCACATTATCATTCAGTAAGTTCACGGATGATCCCATGCCTCATCCACTTTGCCATATGATTCCCATGTCCTCTAATTTGCTCAGTGCCTATGAATCCATCAATATTATCTTCAAACATCCTTTTCCGTATTGCACTGAGCATAAGGATTACAAAATCTCCAATTTTCTTTGTAAAGAAAATCCTCATCAGCCCCTTATCATGAGATGTCTCCTCTAATTTTGAACTCTCTAGATGACGATTGGTTCCCACAAAGCAGATTTGGTAAATAAATTACCCCATCTCATAACACATTATGACATCACAGGCTGCTCCTTTTAAGGATGCTGGGTCTTCCCAGAGATTCCTGAGTATTTACAACAGTCAAGAAGTTAGTGTGTTAAGCAGTGCTGCCAGGATAATCAAGGACACGACCCACCCAGCCAACACACTTTTCGTCCCTCTTCCCTCCGGGACAAGGCTCAGGAGCTTGAAGACTTGTACGGGACTCGATTTGGGAACAGCTTTTTTCCAACTGTGATAAGACTGCTGAACGGATCCTGACCTGGATCTGGGCCGTACCTCCAAATATCCGGACCTGCCTCTTGGTTTTTTTTGCTCCACCTTACTTTCCATTTTTCTATTTTCTATTTATGATTTATAATTTAAATTTTTAGTATTTACTATCAATTTGTAATCCAGGGAGCGGGAAGCGCAGTATCAAATACCGCTGCGATGACGGTACGTTCTAGTATCAATTGTTTGGCGACAATAAAGTATAAAGTATAATTTTACTGTTTTATCAGCTTCCAGACACAGGTGTCTCAACCTAATTGAACCATTGCAGGCATGCTGTAATCCTTGTTGTCATGTTCACTCTCCATTGCTAAGGCAACCCTACGTTTAAAGGAAATGGTTTATTTAAATTTATCTTCAAGAAAAAAATGCGAACTAAAATGTTTCTCAGTTGTCCCATTATATTTAAAGATAATATGTCTACAGTGGATAACTAACAAAACACCAGTAACTAAATTAATTCATTATAATGTGATTAAAATTGAAAAGAACATCTTTTAGCGTAATACACGATCAGTTGCTTCAGCATTCAAAACTACCAGCAAAAACATGGTTTGAGCAGTTGATGTAAGCAAACGTATGATGTATCTTTACAGAGCACTCAGATTGAGATTAGTGATCACAATTAACATTCTCTCATTTCATTGCATTTGTCTGTATACATTTGTCTAAAATGATATTTATTTAAAACAAGACACTCCGTGATCCATTGCAACTTGCAGAACTACCATTAACACACTGTGCTAACGATATCTTTGCCCCGTAATGTCATTATAATCTAACCTTCCCTTTGACTTCATCTGTTGAGATTTTGCCTCTTTATCATCTGATTCATTGTGGCAAGTGTTGCAGTTGGCTAATTGTTGATTTTGGATAACTGTTTTCTTGACTTTGCTTACAGCAAAACAATCTTGAATGATGTTGAGCATTTCCAGAACCTTGTGTGATATAAAATCACAATTCTTTCCAAATAGGAAGCAGTTTCTAGATAATACAGAGAGGGGTGTCCTGGCCTGACCTTCTTCAGCTCCCTTATCAATTGCTTTTCTCCAGGCCTAAGATCAGGAAATTTATTTTCTGATGATTCTACAACTTTCCTTTCCATATGTGTTACGTACCCCGTAACTGGGTTGCCAAACCAGCAGAAATGGATCACTCAGTTGGAGTCTGGAGTACTAGAACTAAGAAAGTTTTATTAAAGAAATAAGCAACACAGTAATCGAAAGGATAATAAATGCAACAGTTCAGCAATGATAAACACACATGTGCACAGAATTAAGATAACAGCATCAATCAAGCTCTATCGTTGTCTAGGGATAAATGACCAAATTTCAAAGTGACTCAAAGTTCAGTCCAGTTTAGTAGTTCAGTTCGCAGTAATCATTGCCATGGCGATGGACAACGTGGGGGGAGAGAGAGTGGGAACAGGAACAACTGATCATTCAGACACGGCTTCACTCACAGACCGGCGAGATGGCTCACAAGCAGCTTTTGGGCGGGTCCTTGGTGATGTCACCTGAGGTCACTGACTGTGACCCTTCCTCCAGATGCGGTCGATCCTCTGCAGTGAACCCGGCACCCAGGCAAGGGCGGACACACACCGGGTTCCCGCTGATCGTACCTTTCCACCCTGGCCGTTGTCTGGTACTTCCCACCGACTCGTGAGAAGCGTACCGCTTCCAGGGTCTCGTTACCTCGGGTGGTGTGTGTGTCCTGCCTTAGCGAACCTGTCCCTTTTTATCCCCCTGCTGGGGTATCGCCTGTCCATCACTTCAAACAGTTCAGGGTTCAAAGGGGGAGCCGCTCCAGACAGCTCTCTCTCCCCCGTTCCTTCATTACACATCTCCAGACGCTGCTCCATTGTTCCTTATCTCTCCTTCCCCTGAGGGCAGGTGGCAGACCACTTGCTGATGACACTGATGCTAACCCAGGCCAGCAAACATCTTAATTTTATGTGTATTCTCGTCACATATGTTTGCAAGCTGAAAGTCTTACACAATTGTAGGAGTTTAATCACCCGACCTGAGTATGATTTTCTCCAGGGGAATGTCTACTGGGGGCCCCTCAGGTGTCTGTAGGGCAGTGGTCCCCAACCACCAGGCCGCAAAGCATGTGCTACCGGGCTGCAAGGAAACCATATGATTTGGTGATATGAAACGATATGAATCAGCTGCACCTTTCCTCATTCCCTGTCACGCACTGTTGAACTTGAAATAACCTACCAACTCATACCAAATAACACATAAAACCTAAAATAACACTAACATATAGTAGAAGTAGGAATAATATGATAAATACACAGCCTATATAAAGTAGAAATAATGTATGTACAGTGTAGTTTCACTTAACAGAATCAGGAAGATTAAGCCAAAACCGATTTGTGGAAAAAAAAATCAGCATGTGCACCCATGCGCACGTCATGTATGCGCAGGTCACACATGCTCACACAGGTGCCCACGCAAGGCTTCATGGTCATTGTAGTCTTTCTTGGGGTAAGCACAAGTGTCCTGTATTTGACTGCTACTTTTGTCCCTTATTTGGGAGTGAGAAAGTTGGCAACCTTACTTGAACACCACCCGCCCCATCGGCCAATCCGCAAGAATATTGTCAATATTAAACCGGTCCGTGGTGCAAAAAAGGTTGGGGACCCCTGCTATAGGAGATGATCTGGGAATGGAAGATGTTTGTATATAACTTTATTTAACATGGAAAAGCTTATTCATGTGTATTCCAGTTGCACCTTACTGTATTTGCTCGTTCTCCTAATCTGCCCAGTCCTTCCGCAGCCTCCCTGCTTCTTCAACACTACCCTATCTTGGCATTGACTGCAAAATTGGCCACAAAACCATCAATTCCATCATCTAAATTATTGATGTACAAGATAAAAGGAAGTGGTTTCAAAACAGACCCCTGTGAAACACCAATAGTCACCGGCAGCCAGCCAAAAAAGGCTCCCTTTATTCCCACTCTTTGCCTCCTGCCCAACATCCAATGCTTTAACCATGCCAGTAACTTTCCAAAAATATCATGGGCTCTTAATTTGTTAAGCAGCCTCACGTGTGGCACCTTATCAAAGGCCTTCTGAAAATCCAAGTACACAACTTCCATCAATTCTCCTTTGTCTATTTTAGACCAAAAGACCATAAGACAAAGGAGCAGAAGTCAGCTATTTGGCCCATCGAGTCTGCTCCGCCATTCTATCATGAGCTGATCCAATCTCCCATTTAGTTCCACTCCCTGGCCTTCTCACCATAACCTTTGATGCCCTGGCTACTCAGATACCTATCAATTTCTGACTTAAATACACCCAATGACTTGGCCTCCACTGTTCCTGTAGCAACAAATTCCACAGATTCACCACCCTGCGGCTAAAAAAATTTCTTCACATCTCTATTCTGAATGGGCGCTCTTCAATCCTTAAGTCATGTCCTCTTGTAATAGACTCCTCCATCATGGGAAACAACTTTGCCACATCCACTCTGTCCATGCCTTTCAACATTCGAAATGTTTCTATGAGGTCTCCCCTTATTCTTCTAAACTCCAAGGAATACAGTCCAAGAGTGGTCAAATGTTCCTCATGTGTTAACCCTCTCATTCCTGGAATCATTCTAGTGAAACTTCTCTGAACCCTCTCAATGTCAGCACATCCTTTGTTAAATAAGGAGACCAAAACTGCACACAGTACTCCAAGTGGGGTCTTACCAGTGCCTTACAGAGCTTCAACATCACATCCCTGCTCCTACACTCTATTCCTCTAGAAATGAATGCCAACATTGCATTCGCCTTCTTCACCACCGACTCAACCTGGAGGTTAACCTTAAGGGTATCCTGCATGAGGACTCCCAAGTCCCGTTGCATCTCAGAACTTTAAATTCTCTTCCTGGTTAAATAACAGTCTGCCCGTCTATTTCTTCTACTAAAGTGCATGACCATACACTTTCCAACATTGTATTTCATTTGCCACTTCTTTGCCCATTCTCCCAATCTAGCCAAGTCTCTCTGCAGACTCTCTGTTTTCTCTGCACTACTGGCCCCTCCACCTATCTTTGTATCATCAGCAAACTTAGCTACAAAGCCATCTATTCCATAATCCAAATTGTTGATGTACAACGTAAAAAGAAGCGGCCCCAACACAGACATCTGTGGAACACCACCAGTAACTGACAGCCAACCAGCATGGGATCCCTTTATTCCCACTCTCTGTTTCCTGCCAATCAGCCAATACTCTATCTACGTATGTAACTTTCCCATAATTCCATGGGTTCTTATCTTGTTTAGCAACCTCATGTGTGGCACCTTGTCAAAAGCCTTCTGAAAATCCAAATACACAACAGCCACTTCATCTCCCTTGTCTAGCCTACTTGAAATTTCCTCAAAAAATTGCAATAGGTTTGTCAGGCAGGATTTACCTTTAAGGAAACCATGCTGACTTCTGCCTATCTTGTCATATGCCTCCAGGTACTCCGTAACCTCATCCTTGACAATTGACTCCAACAACTTCCCAACCACCGATGTCAGGCTAACAGATCTATAATTTCCTTTTTGCTTCCTTGCCCCCTTCTTAAATAGCGGAATGACATTTGCAATTTTTCAGTCCTCCGGAACCATGCCAGAATCTATTGGCTTTTGAAAGATCATTGCTAATGCCTCCGCAATCTCCACAGCTACTTCCTTCAGAACACAAGGGTGCATTCCACCTGGTCCAGGAGATTTATCTACCCTTAGACTACTCAGCTTCCTGAGTACTTTCTCTGTCGTAATTGTGACTGCACACACTTCTCTTCCCTGCCACCCTTGAGTGTCCGGTATACTGTTGATGTCTTCCTCAGTGAAGACTGATGCAAAATACTCCGTCATCTCCTTTTCTCCCATATCAATTTCTCCAGCATCATTTTCTATCGGTCCTATATCTACTCTCACCTGTCTTTTACTCTTTATATACTTGAAAAAGCTTCTAGTATCCTCTTTGATATTATTTGCTAGCTTCCTTTCATAGTTCATCTTTTCCCTCTTAATGATCTTCTTTGACTTTAGCTTCTCTCTCTGAAACTGCAGGGTGAACTCGATCATATTATGATCACTGCCTTTTAAGGGCTCCTTTACCTAGGCCTCCCCATCAAATCCTGTTCATTACACAACACCTAATCCAGACTAGTCGATCCTCTGGTGGGTTCAACCACAAGATACTCTAAAAAGCTAATTTGTAGGCATTTTAGAAATTACTTCACTTGGGATTCAGCACCAACCTGATTTTCCCAATCTACCTGCACATTGAACACCCCCGTGACTATTGTAACATTGCCCTTTTGAGAAGCCTTTTCAATCTCCTGTTGTAATTTGTAGCTCATACCCTTGCTACTATTCTGATACCTGTATATAACTCCCTTCAAGGTCTTCTTACCCTTGCTGTTTATTAATGCTACCCACAAGGATTCAACATATTCTGATCCTATGTCACTTCTTTCTAAGGATTTGATTTCATTTTTTTGCCAATAGAACCACCCTACCCCCTCAGCCTACCTGCCTGTCCTTTCAATACAATATGTATCCTTGGCTGATAAGCTCCCAACTATAATCTTCTTTCAGCCACGACTTAGAGATGTCCACAATGTCATACCTGCAAATCTCTAACTGCACTACAAGATCATTTGCCTTATTCTGTATACTGCATGCATTCAAATATAAAACCTGTATCCAAAAGCCTTTTTCAATGTTGTCCCTCTGGTACTCTGCATCTCACTACACACTGCCTCTGCTTGTAAACCAACAGCCCCATTCTCAGCCCTATTACTTTGCTCCCCATCCTCCTGTCAAATTAGTTTAAACCCTCCTGAACAGCTCTAGCAAACCTGCCCGCAAGGGTATTGGTCTCCCTATGGTTCAGGTGTAACCTGTCCCTTTTGTACAGTCCATAGCTTCCCTAGAAGAGATCCTAATGATCCAGAAATCTAAAATACTGCACACTGCACCAGCTTCTCAGCCATGCATTGATCTGCAGAATCATCCTATTCTTACCCTCACTGGTGTGTGGCACAGACAGTAATCCAGCAATTGATACCTTGGAGGTCCTGGTTTTTAGCTTTCTACCTAGCTCCCTAAATTCTCTCCTCAGGACCTCCTCGCTTTTCCTATAGATGTCATTTATACCAATATGTATCAAGACTTGTGGCTGCTCATCCCCTCCCTTTACAATGTTGTAGACCCGATCCAAGATCTGATCCTGATCCTGGCACCTGGGAGGCAACCTACCTTCCACGTGTCTCCATTGCATCCGCAGAATCTTGTGTCTACTCCTTGTACTATAGAATCTCCTATCACCACTGCAGTCATCTTCTCCTCCCACCTTTCCTTCTGAGGCACAACACCAGACTCATGCCAGGGACCTGCTCTGTGCGCCTCTGCCCTGATAGGCTGTCCCCCTTAACAGTATCCAAAATGGTATATTTATTACTGGGGGGAAAGGCCACAGGGTACTCTGCACTGGCTGCCCATTTTCCTTCCCTCTCCTGACAGTCACCCATTTACCAGCCCTCTGCAGCTTGGGGTGGGGGGGGGGGGAACACTATCTCCCTGTAGTGCTTATCCCGAGTGAGCCAAAGGTCATCGAGCTGCAGCTCCAGTTCCGTAACACAGTCTCTGAGGAGCTGCAGCTCAGTGCACCTGGTGTTGATGTAGCTATCTGGGAGGCTGAAGGTCTCTCAGAATTTCCACAACTCACACAAAGAACACAACACTGCCCCTGGAGCCATCTTCACTGCTCTAATGCTGATGGACAAAGAATGAAGAATGAAGAATAAGAAACTTAGCAGATGCTTACATTGTCTAAGCCTAATGAGCCAAAGCCTCCCCACTCTAACACAGGCCCACTCACACAATGGCCACTTTACTCATCCCTGCTTTATTTATATTGTCCCGTGCTAATGTGTGAGGCCTCCTGTGCCGATTCGACTGCGACTGCACTGCCAGGGCACTCGCAAATGCAGTTGGGTAAAAATGCTGTGGTAGCTCTTGCCTGATGGTAGGAGGTCAACCAGATTGTTGGACAAATGGAAGGGATCATTGACAATGTTAATGGGCCTGCATTGACAGCACTCCTAATATATCGCTAAAGGTTGGAAGAGAGACCCTCATGGTCCCTTCAGCCATCATCGAAATCCGTTGTAGAGATTTGCGGTCAGTTGCCTTTCAATTCCTGTACCAGATGGGGATACAGCTGGTCAGGACACTCAATGGTTCTCCTATAAAAAATCGTTTATATGGGGGTGGGGGGGGTGTTTGAGCCTCACTCACCTCAATCTCCATGGGAAGAGGAGACACTGCTCTGACCTGAGAGGTGTTTTTCTGACCTGAGAGGTAGTGTTAAGGGACGAGGTGAGATCATCTGTTATGTGCACTCCTAGAAACTTGGTGCTCCTAACTCTGTCCACAGAGGAGCTGCCTTGTGGTCAGGAGTGGTCATTGAGGAGTGGTCAGTCTGTAGTTTCCTAAAGTCCATAGCCTTTTCTTTGGTCTTGTCCATGTAGAGTCTCAAGTTGTTGTCCTTGCACCATTCTACCTTAGTAGCCACTCTACCTTATCTCTGTATGCCATCTCATTGTCATTGTTGATGAGGCCAGCCACCGTTGTGTCATCAGCGAACTTAATGATATAGTTTGACCTGGATCTAGCACGCAGTCATGTGTCAACAGCTTGAACAGCAGTGGACTGAGTATGCAGCCCTGGTAAGTGCTACTGCTCAGTATAATAGAGCTAGTTTCTGCCAACATGGACTGACTGTAAACTTTCTGTCAAGAAGTCCAGGATCCAGTTACAGAGAGAGGTGTTGGGAACCAGTGAGGACAACTTTCCCATCAGCTCCTGAGGGATGGGGCAGGACAATGTGGATTGCAGAAGTTATGGCATCACTAGTGGACTGATTTGAGTGACGTGAACTGACATATGAGGTTGACCCCAGCTAAGGTCTCCATCACATTAGCTGTAGCCAAACAGAATGGCTGCTCCTTGGGTTAACGGGAAAGGGGACCTTCCTTGGTTGCACATCATTCAGGGCATGGAATGCAAAACGACTGTGACCCCTTCACTGCTGCAGCCTTCCTGAAGTTATGATATGCCATCATTATCTGCCAGCTCCATTGTTGAGGTCTTGGTTGGATCGTTCTTCGTTTGGAACCTCATTCTTGACCTTACTTCCATGGGTGACCCAACCAGGAGCTAAGCATCAGATGACTAAATGCCAGATGGCAACGATCCTGGCATGATGTAGGATTTACGACCTGAAGTGTTAACAATTTCTTTCCTTCTATAGATGCTGCATGACCAGTTCAGTTCCTCCAGCATATTGTTTGCAGTACGATATTCAGACGGTTTTATAAGTAATGTCCATGCAACACAATGCAAATTCTACTTCTCTGGACATTCAATATATACATAATGAACTATCACTAAACCCCTATCATCAGTTCAGGGGTGGGAGGAGCTTATTTAAATGTAGCACACTGTGCAGTGTAGAAGCTGGTGTCCTGTATAAAAAGAATCACCTCCTGACACGCCTGACCCTTTGCACCATACAAAAGAAATTTCACAAAAATAAGAGAATATTTTTGACTTGACTGGATGAATGCAACTCCAATAGATTTCCAGACACTCAACCGTAGTGTCACGTACCGCGTGACGGGGCTAAAGAACCAGCAGAGATGGAAAACGCTTTGGAGTCTCGTATTGCTATAAACTACTGATATTTATTAGTAACTACGCAATACAGTAATATAGATGTAAATAAATCAAACCGGTTAACAATGATTATATATAAAAGTAAGTGTGGAATATATATATGTATGAAAAAACCAAGCTTCTTTAAGCCTAGGGGTAAAAAGATACAGTCTTACGATGTTGAGTAAAGTTCAGTTCAGTTCAGTTAGTGGTATTTAGTTGAGTAGTGATGGGGGGGGGAGAGAGAGAGAGAGAGAGAGAGAGAGAGAGAGAGAGAGAGAGAGAGAGAGTGAATTGAGTCTTCAGGTGAGCTGATGCCGCTGATCTTCTCGTCGTCCTCCGAAATCCTTCACAAGTCACCAACTGTGACTTTAACCAGGGGGACCGGTCTTCTGTGGTGGAGCAATCACCCAGGTGAGGGTGGACACATAGACAACTCCCCACCAGTCAACCCCTTCTCCTTCAAACTGGAATAACAGTTTGGATCAATCCGCCTGATTGATCCTCCAAAACCCACTTTCTCTGCAGGCACAACAATGCTCATTCAGTGTCCAGATCATGTGTCCTGAGGTCTGTATCATCTGACCTCCTATTTATTTCACCAGGCTGAGCATCACCTGTCACTCAAAGAGTCCCTCTCTCCTTTGTCTGTAAAGAAGTGCACAAGCAGTCAACAAGTCCTTGGAAGTATCATCAATAATCAGCTGAAAATCATAACATCGAGTGTCCATTAAACAACACCGCCTTTGGTCACCATAGCAACCTTCGAGGTGCTCGGTGCTGTCTCCAACTCCAAACTCAGTAAAAATCCAAAATTACTTCCAATGCCTTAAAGTGACAGTCCAACTGTTAATCTTTGTCTCTCTCTCTCTTTTCAAAAGCACATATCAGGGGTAATTAACTCTGTCTCTCTCTCCTTTCCAAACAAACCATCAATGATAAATGTCTCTCTCCAAACAGTTAATAGGGCACTCCTGGATCCCCTCACAGTAGGAAAAAATAGCCTTTACTGGTATCCCATTCACAATCAAAATTTTCACTGTGCCACTGATTTACTACTAGATCCACTACAACAACTCAACAAACCTTTTCTCAATAGCAACTCCCAACCCACAACTTCCATTAAGAAAGCCAAGGACAGATGTGCACGGAAACAGCAGCACCTTTGGGTCCCCCTCCAAGTCCTGCACCATTGTGACTTGGAAAAGCCATAGGATGAGATTGGGCATGATTCAGTTTGCCAGCCTCTCCTAACTCCCAATCCCTATACTATCTGGAGGTTTGGGGTCTGTAGATATCCTGTGGAGTGCAGAGGTCCACAATAATTGACAGGGTGTCAGGCAATGGATCCATACTCCAACCCCATGACCACCCATGTTTATACATGGGCTATGCACTCAATGGCCACTTTATTAGGTCCCTCATGCACCTAATGAAGTGGCCACTGAGTGTATGTTTGCAGTCTTCTGCTATGGTAGCTCATCCACTTCAAAGTTTGACATGTTGTACGTTCAGAGGTGATCTTCTGCACACCACTGTTCTAACATGTGATTATTTGAGTTACTGTTGCTTTCTGTCAGCTTGAACTAGCCTGGCCATTCTCCTCTGATCTTGTCTCATTAACAATGCCCTTTTGCCCAGTGAATTGCCATTCACTAGATGTTTTCCATTTTTTGTACCATTCTCTGTAATCTCTAGAGCAGATTTTCTCAAACTTTTTACCCTGGATGAAACCTTGAAGTAATTTTCAGGTCTCAGGGAACCCCTGCGTAAAAATTAGTAAATCTACAGCTCATAGTACGTTAGTATGATCAGTAAGTTGTAGATATAATAATCAAAAATAATTGTCAATGCTTTTTCAGGAAAGAATGAATTTTTAGCTAACCTTTCTTGAAAAGTATCAGGTAGTTAAGCTTAGCTTACCTTTCCTGAAATTAATCTCTTTTCCTTCCATAAATTTTAAAAACTCATAAGGCAAACGTAATAAATTTCTGTTAAATAACTGGCTTAAGTCAAAATGGGATTTAATTTTTCTAAAGGTAGGCTCAGTGGATTTAATTTAAATAAATGTTGTAAATTGATTTTAATGCTTCTTACAACATGAAAATTTATTGACAATGTTGAATAGTAAAGTTACTAAAAACCATAAGCCGAAGCAATATGAATGAAAATATAGCCTATGACAATTTTATATAAAATTTTGAAAAACATTCTTACTAAATGGCATGATCTAGCTCAAATTTAGGCCTAGCATGTGAAACCTGTGCTTATTTTTTGCTGCACAAATACTAATTTCTGGGTCGAACTTGAGATAACCACACGTGGATGTCACCTTCAATTGAAATGAGATGATCTCTATCCTTGGTCTTAATGCCTGTTAAACAAGCTCACACATGTAAGAAGTTGAAAACTGCAGTAGCAAAATATTCACTGCTTTCTGATGAATGGCAGGATACTTTTCTATCACAAAAATCCAGAACTTGACCAGGGACAGGTCAGTAAATCTCATCTTGAGTGCATGATCAGACTGCAGATCACAAAGTTCTTTCTCTTCTCTCAAAGTCAAATTCTCTAACTGCGCAGAAGATTGAGAGAAAGGGTCCTAGCCCAGCATTACACCTGTGTTGAAAAGGAGGAAAAATACTGTTCAATTTTGTTCTGAAGTTCTTCCAGGTGGTTTTCAATAAGACTCTAGACTTTCTGGTCTTTCCTCACTCTCAAGCCCAAGCAGCAGTGGAAACATTTCAAGGTCTCCTTTTGCAACATGGTTTTTCCAAAGATTCAGTTTCCTTTTATATCCAAGAATTTTGTCATTTGATATCAAAACCTTTTTTCCACGGCCTTGCAGAGACTTGTTCAGCAGGTTCATATAATGAAAAATGTCCGCCAAGTAGGCTAGTTTCTGCAGCCATTCTTCATCTCAAATCACTCAGCAAAATCTGGCATCTTGTTTTCTTGTAAGTGCTCCTGCAAATTGCCTTTCAGCTCAAGCACCCTGTTGAGAATTCTTCCTTTGCTAAGTAGCAGAAGACTGGTATACTCTTTGCCCAGGTTTTCACAGTAATGTAAGCATTCTCGAATGAATTGGTCTTTGTTTAATAAAGTTAACCATTTTTGTAGCACAATTCAGAACTTTTTCACTTCATCTTCAAGAGTTTTTGGTATCAGCACTGCTCTGTGAGGAAAGCAGTGTGTTGTGACATCATCAGGATTTTCTTTTTTTATAGGAAGAGCGAAATCTGTCATGAAGCCAACCATCGATGGGGCAAAATCCATACAGATGCCAGCACAGTTCCACCAAGACAAGCCTATTGTTTCCACATATGAAGACAAAACATGAAATTGAATTGAATTGAATAATCTTTATTGATAAATATATTGGTCTTTGCTTGTTTTGGGCAGCTGTTTGCAATAGAAAAAGTTTTCTTGAATTTCACCATCATTTACAAATCTTACACATTCTACAACATGACATTTATTGGTAAAATCTATTGCCTCAACAACCTGGATAGAGAAGCTGTTGTTTTTCAGATTATCACACTAAACCTCGTCAACATCATGTGACATCAATAAGTCAACTTATTGTACTGTTTGAGAGTGGCCGTCTTCTCGCCCAGACAAAATCCATGCAAGAGCCCATTCTCAGGCTACTATATGCAGATGACTGTGCTCTTCTCACACACACCGAGGATATGCTACAGGGTGCAGTCACTCAGTTCGCCAAGTTTGTAAGGACTTTCAGGTTAACGGTCAGTCTGGAGAAAACAATGATCCTCCATCAGAAGCCCCCTTGTGGCATTTACAATCCACCTCGGACCACCATTGATGACCACCCTCTCACTACAGTTGAGCAGTTCACCTACCTGGGCAGCATCATCTCCAATGATGCTATAGTAGTAAGGGACATTGACAATTGATTCGCCAGAGATCACTGCGCCTTCAGGCACCTCCAGAAACATGTATAGAAGAACCAAAGAAATCCAGGACTGCCATCGTCATAACACTGCTCTGCGGCTCTGAACCCTGGGTCCTGTATCGCAAGCAAATCCAGTTGCTTGAGCGCATCCATCAGTTTAGCCTCCACTCCATCATGTGTATCAGCTGGCAGGATCGTGTCTCCAACAACAAGGTCCTGGAGAAGGCTCAACTTCCAAACTCTGAAGTCACTTTGCTGCTCAGGCCGCTCTGCTGGTTAGGCCATCTGTCTCACATGGACAGCTCCAGGTTACTGAAAGCAGTACGCTCAGGGCAAGAGCGATCATGGTGACCTACACAAGAGGTACAAAGATTAACTTAAGCAGCAGCTTTCTCAGGCAAATTTTGAGGTTAATGAGTGGCAGCAGCTGACTTGTGACAGAGACCACTGGAGAACGGCGCAGGCAAGAATTTTCAGGAACCCAGAAGAGTGACTGCTGAAGAGAAGAGGAGACACGGGAAGGATCCTACTACCCAAGTACCCACTTCTCAGCTGTACCATGTCCCTACTTTTCTAGAGTCTGCAGATCCAGACCTGGCCTCTGGATCATGCCATCGCTCCTGAGAACTTTCTTTCTTTTTCAATCTTTTTTATTGAGTTTCAATTAATAAACATAACAATGATAATGATACAAAGAGATTGGAATTACATTAATAACAGTTAATGTGTATGTCCTGAGAACTCTTCTTCCCTCCTGATCTTCACAAGTAAAGAACCAGCCATCATCATAACTGAGCGTGAAACATTTTCAATTTCTTGTACTGTGTCTTCTCTAAGCATGTTACCCACTATAATTTTATGTGCTGGAATTATTAGGTTCTCACCAACTGTGTGACTTTTCCTTTTCTGGGTAGTAACTTCTGCTACTAAATAACTTGCATCCTGGGTGCTTTTACTGACTGTGACTTTATTAACAAAAGCTTTACTCTGTTTGTTTTGAGATTCCAATAATCATTACTTTTATGCATCATATGGCTGTGACTTGTAGTTAAGTGTTTTTTCAATTTTGCTGGAGCTATTGCTGCATTTGTAAGTTGTTTGCCACAGACTAGGCACAATAGAATTGGACAACTTGGAATACCGGTTCATGTAAAACCCATTGATAAGTAGCTTTCACTATAAAGATGGAAGTTTTTGTGTCTGTTGTTGCACTAGTGCAGGGAAATGACTTGGAAGATTGTAATTCAAAAATCGTCACATTGGACCATCAACCATGTCCATAAAACACAAGGTTAATAAAATATAAAAATGGGCAAGTCCATTTAATGCTCGGAAAATGCACTATGCTCCTCATCAGTCTACCATCCTCCCCTCCATGCAATACAGCGCTCACCAATTATCAATGACCTCCCCTATCCCGCGTCAAAAACTGAGAATGGATTCGACCATCTGAACACAGTCCTGCTGTGCACTTGAATATTGGGCTGAGGAACCTCGAAGGAGATTGCTAACGGGGCTACTCAGTCACTGCCCACCTCTGCGAGTGCTAGCATTGCGCGTCACGCAAAGGTAAAAAACATGATGGTTTTTTTAAACATGTCTCTCGTGGAACCATGAGTGATTTCTTGAGGAACCCCAGTTGAGAGTCCCTGCTCTAGAGACTGTTGTGCGTGAAAATCCCAGATCAACAGTTTCAGCAAACCACCCGTCTGGCACCAAAAATCATTGCATGGTCAAAGGCACATCGATCACATTTCTTCCCCATTCTGATGTTTGATCTGAAAAAAAATAATTGAACCTCTTGACCATGTCTGCATGCTTTTCTACATTGAATTGTTGACACATGATTGTCTGATTAGATGTTGGCATTAGCAGGCAAGTGTACAGATGTATCAAATAAAATGGCCACTGAGTGTAATTACACATATCATCAAGTGTAATACATACTATACATTAAGCACTAGTCCTTCCCCATTGATCTCTCTCTTGGTTCTTATCATTGCAAGCAGAATGTACCACAACCACTACTACATCTCCTCCCTCATGACCATTCAGGGCCCCGAATATTTCTTCCAGGTAAGGAGACCAGGTGAGATTAGGAGACCAGCGAGTCTGTTGGGGTCATCTACTGTACCCAATGCTTCTTGTGTGGCCTCCTGTATATCTGTGAGACCTGACATAGATTGGGAGACCACTTCATCAAGCACCTTCACTCCATCTGCCCAACCATTTCAAATCTACTTTCCATTCTTATTCCACCTGGTCAGTCTGTAGCCTCCTGTACTGCCACGATGAGGCCACACTCAGGTTGGAGGAGCAATAGCTTATATTCCATTTATGTAGCATCCAACCTGATGGTAGGAACATCAATTTCTTCAATTTCTGATAATTGGATCTCCCCTCCTCTCCTTCACCATTTTCCAATCTTGTTTTCTTCTCTCACCATATCTCCTTACCTGCCCATCACCTTCCTCTGGTGCTGCTCCTCCCTTCCCTTTCTTCCATATCTTCTGTCCTCTCCTATCAGATTCCCCCTTCTGCAGCCTGTTATCTCTTTCACTAATCAACTTCTCAGCTCTTTGCTTCACCCCCTCCTCCTCTCCCAGTTTCACACATCACCTGCCACCTTGTACTTCTTCCTCCCCTGCCCGTATCTCCTCAGTCTGACCCCTTCCTCCTTCCTTTCCAGTCCTAATGAAGAGTCTTGGCCCGAAACATTGACTGATGACTCTTTTCCATAGATGCTGCCTTGCCTGCAGAGTTGCTCCAGGGTTTTCTGTGTGTTGCTTTAGATTTTCAGCATCTGCAGATCTTCTCATGTTTGCTATACATTAAAGGTTGTGTAATAACATTTTTCACATGCACTTCAACCACTACTCTGTCCATAAAATAGGCTTTTTTGTCAGATTTGGTATTTTTAGCATAAATCTAATTGTAGATTGACCACCGAACTTCCGGCACCCTTGGTTCCTGAGCCTTGCCAGATTAAAAGAGGTCACCTACAATAATGGTGAAAATGGACTGTAGAATCTTAAAAAGGATTATTAATTAAACAATAACTAATTGTAAATTTATTAGTTACTGTGCTCACAAAGAACCTTGCTCCTTGGTTACCTTTTTAAACAATTCATCCAGGCTGAGTTGTTTTATGTGTTTTGATCTCTCCTGGTGTATTTTTCTTGCATCAAATAAAAATTCATTATGTCTTGTTTCGTCACAAGGGTACGTTTCTCTAACCCTTTGATTAAATCACCCAACAGCTCAATTAACTTGTCAATAGTAAATCTTCCAGTTTCATCCGTGTCATCATTGTTGCTGCAATCCTCATCACTTGCAGTGTTTTTATCAGCATTCAGAACACTGTCTATGATTTCCGAGTCCGTAAGGTGATGCACAACAAGTGTTCTGTTGCCAACAATCATCCATTCACATAGATTTTCTTCATTAACACTACTTGCTATATCTTTGAAAGCAGGTCCTACAACACTTTTTGCATATGCAAGCAAATCAGGAACAAATGCTTTCTCCTTTGGTACATGAAATCCTGTTAAACCATCATCAAGCTTTTCTTCAGGCGCATTATCAAAGATCAAGGCAGTTCACAACTTATGCCAGCCATTCTTCAGTGTTGAAGGTTCTACCTTCATCCTCCCTCAAGCAATGAACCAAAGACCATCCTTCATGTTAAATTCTTTAATAGATGTCTGTACGGAATTGCCAGCATTCTCCTCATCTAACAGACATTTCATGAATAGCGAGCATTACTTGGCCTTTAATGAGCACAGAATTCCTTGGACTTGGGGTTGGATAAGTGAAATACAATTTTCTGGTAAATACACTGTAAAAACATTATTCTCACACAGGAGTTCAGCTTTGGGGTGAGCTAAACAGTTATCCAAAATTGGAAGAAATTTGCAATGTTAGGGTAGCCCTACAGATGTGCAATGTGCTCTGGCTTCTGACATTAAATATTTTTAAAACCATTTTAACATAGTATCAGTGGTAACCCAGCCATTTTATTTGTGCGATATGTTACTGGGTAAATTTTAAAACCTTTCAGTGCCCTAGGGCATTTAATTCTTCCAATCACCAGTGACTTACATCTGTGAGTACCTGCTGTGTTGGAGAACTCTAAAATGGTAATTCTGTCCAGCGAATCCTATGGGATCTTATTTGTCTTCTGTTGCTAATGTTTTCCCAGGTGTGCATCATCAGAAAAATTCAGTTTCATCTGCATTACATATCTGTTTGGGAATGAGGTTTTTGTCAGCTAGGAGCTTCACAAATTCATCCGTATACTTGGTACCTCCTTTGTGGTTTGCAGACCGTTTCCCTCCACACACTTTATGCACGGAAATTCCATGGCTCTTTTTAAACCTTTGAAGCCATCCTTCACTATAGTTTCACACATGTTCTAATTTAAGTTCTTTATGAAATAACTTAGATTGGTTCATTATCATATTGCCTGATAATCAACTCCGACGCCAGCAAAATCATTCAATCACCACTCGATCATGGTCAGCGCTCTTAACAACTGTCATAGTTTTTCTAAAGCTCATTTGCTTTAGCAAATCACTGTTTGCATAGAATTGCATTTTTTTTTCTCTTTAGTGCTTTTCATCATACACAACTGATGTACCAATGCCATATAAGTCAAGCAGCTTATGCACAGAAACACCTTGGTCCAGTTTTTTCAACATTTCAACCTTCTCTTGGAATATTGAAACATAAAAAACCTACAGCACAATACAGGCCCTTCGACCCACAAAGCTGTGCCAAACATGTCCTTACCTGAGAAATTACCTAGGCTTACCCATAGCCCTCTATTTTTCTAAGCTCCATGTACATATCCAGGAGTCTCTTAAAAGACCCTATCATTTCTGCCTCCACCACCACCGCTGGCAACCCATTCCATGCACTCACCACTCTCTGCATAAAAAAACTTACCCCTGACATCTCATCTGTACCTACTTCAAAGCACCTTAAAACTATGCCTTCTCGTGCTAGCCATTTCAGCCCTGGGAAAAAGCCTCTGACTGTCCACACGATCAATGCCTCTCATTATCTTGTACATCTCTATATCTTGGATCGATATGGACTGATATTTATGTTGACACTACCACTGGCACTTGCACTTACCTTATAAGCCATAGTTAGGGTTAAAATAAGAAAAAAATAAGCACAAAATATTGGGACTATCATCAAGTGTAATGTAAATAATAAAAATAGCGTGCTTTTGTCAAAATGAGTCTCGCCACAGATGGTGCTGCATTGGTTTCACACAGTGGCACCTGGTGGCCGCCCAGTAAACTATATCTTGTAACTTCACCCGAATTAAAAGAGGTGCCAGCAGAGTAGAGCTACTAGGACTTGCTGTTTCAATCGCTATGGTAAGTTGGCACTCTTGATGTTGGCAGTGGGTTTGGAGGGGTGACAAGGAGGGAGGGTAGGTACATCATCGGGGTCATCAGGTGGGCACCCTCCTTCTTTGACATTTCGTTGATAAGCCCACGATGTCTCCAGAGGGCTCAACGGTGCTACGTGGCATCCCAGATACACACCCCTCAGTTCCATACCCTCCTGTCTTCATCTTGCAGCCCAGTTGTTGTCTTTCCTTTTAATCCAAATCCAATTGCTGCTTTCTTCTGCTGCATTTGACAAGGACTTGATTACTATCAGTTTCCAGAAAATCGGTTGTCAACCTGTATACAGTGTTGGATTTAAGATGGTTCTGTTGGTTATTCTTCCACTTTAACTGTTCTTAAATGCCATTGTTACTCAAAGAGTTTAAAATAGTCCAAATAGGTTTAAATATAAAAAAAATCCACATTACTTAAAACATTTAAAATTAAAGAAATAAATTGCCTAAGATACCTTAAAATACTAGAAATTATTTGAAAACATAATGATAAAGTAAAATAAGAAACAGGAAGAAACTAGCTTACATTAATTTCTTAAATCATTGTTATAAGACCCTTGAATGGATCGCTGATATGATAAAGATGAACTCTTGATTGCTCAGTCTAGCTGATTATGGCCCTTGCACCTTGTTTGTCTACCTGTACTACATTTTCTCTGTAACTGTAACACTCTATTCTGCATTCAGTTATAATCTGTCCTTTTGTACTACTTCCATGAGAATGATTAAAAAATAATCAATAAAATATTCAGTCCTGCTGAAGGGTCTTGGTCTGAAATATCGACTGTTCTTTTTTCCACAGATGTTGCCTGGCCTGCTGAGTTCCTCCAGCATTTTGTGTGTGTTGGTTGAATAAAATATTTACGTTTTTCACAGATTTTTCTCTGTTAATTATGAAATAATTATTCCCCATCTTCCTGAAGTATGATAATGCATATATCATTTTTATCTCTGATAGTAAATTTGTTTCCAGTATTTCAGAATGATGTAGCTTGTATTGAATCACCTTTTTAGTGTGCTTATATAACAGTGCTGCTGCAAACAGAATTACCGCTGAGGGAGGTCTCAACATATATGGCATTATTGTAATTGGCCATAGTCAGCTGGGGGTCTTAAAACCTGTACGATTCGAAGAGCAACTGGATCTCCACATGATAGATATTTCTAAATATGTTGCATTTGCATTATAGAGATCTGGCTGTGAACCAGTTTGCTCTGCTGAGAATCTGCCGAGCTGCACATTTTGTGCACACAAGCAGCATCACTCAGATTCTTCTCATTTTAATCATGAGGGAATTTTTCTGGGGATTAGAACAGGAACGTAGTAGTTGACCTGAGTAACAAACCCCTGGGGGTGATTTTAGATATTTGCAGCTCATGGAAGAATAGCCAGCATATATTAACTGTCTTAAAGCCAGCACCGTATAATTAGATTTATGCTAAAAATCCTATCTCTGATAAAAATGTTTTCTTTTTTACTAACAGAATTGTGATTGAAATGCATGTAATAAAGGTATTGCACAATTCTTAATGTATGTATGAGTGTTAACTCTTTGTGATAAATGTAAATATTAGAGTTACATTAATTGAACAGTAAACTGTGATTACTGATTCTAAAATACTCACAGTCCATCAACTGTAGTTGTCATTTATTTCATTAATTTACGGTATGGTTGTGGGGTCATTGGGAGAAACAAGATTGATTTTCTTGTAAAAGATAAAAATAAAAAAAAACAAACAGAAGATATTGGAAATACTTAACAAGTCACAGAACGTCTGTGGAGAGAGAAATAAGAGTTAATGTCAGGTCAGTGATCCTTCATCAGAACTGGTAAAGGTTGACTTGATGTTTGGTCTTTAGCTTGGGCCCTTAGCAGTCATAACCGTACTTCAAGCAACTATCTGATCATGTTCTTATTGTTGTTTTGCAGTTTTAATTTTAGTAATAAATTGTCTTTTCAGCTAAATCGCAGTCATTTGTTCAAATTATACATTAACAATTACATCAGCTCCTATTTCCAGGATCCAATTAACATCTTCAGTATTTCAAGGCAGAATAATGTATCTGTTGTATTTCTAGTTTTAAAGTTAGATGCATTATTGTACAAGAGACTGAGGAAAAAATTCTTAGAATTTGATTAAGTGGCTTGAAGTGCGGCCAAATTATGGCCTTAGCTATTAGAGTCACAGTCACAGTCACAGAACAGAAACGTGCCCTTTGGCCTGACTGTGCCTAATTTGTCTTAAATTGACAGAAGATATTTACAGTTTCAAATTTTGTTCATAGTTTATTTAGTAGCTCATTTAAGCAACACAAAAATGGTTTGGATTCAGAAAACATTTAGCAGTGGAGTAATATTTGTAAGATCTGCATCTTCACAATTTCTTACCTGTATTGTAAAAGATTAAAAAAAAACAAACAGAAGATATTGGAAATACTCAACAAGTCACAGAACATCTGTGGAGAGAGAAATAAGAGTTAATGTCAGGTCAGTGAACCTTCATCAGAACTGGCAAAG